>NC_079211.1:137587660-137912660 GCF_029633865.1 Lampris incognitus | reverse complement strand
GGCGATCAAACTGGGGACATTACAGGATTTAGAAGAGCAAATGTGACACGCAGCAGGTTTTCATCTGTTTGTGTGTGTGTGTGTGTGTGTGTGTGTCTGTCTGTCTGTCTGTCTGTGTTCGCACACTTGGAAATGTCTATGTTGAATGCCCATAAATATTTGTATTAATGTGTGTAAATGTATGCATGGCCATTTAAGAATCTCATTTAGTGCTGTGACTCCTATGGTTTAATCATTTAAATCATAAATTGAGAATTAATTCCAACAGAATAGATCAACAAATGATCCTCTTTTAGCACTCTACTTAAATTGTATTACACTTTTAATAGGGTTAATAATAGATGGCATTAGCAACACAAGAAAACGACTCTACAAAGTGTTGTATTAAAAGGATTGATGTTCTCCCTTCAGAATTAAAGCCAAGTCTTGCAGATACTGCTAAAACTAACAAATGGCTCTTTCCCTCCATCTCTGGGCTCAATGATGGGGCTTCAGTCACAGCCAGCCACTCCAGTGAGAGGACTGCAACTGGGGCCCATAGATCAGCTGGGCAGACAGGGAGCATTTATCTGCTGTGTGAGGAGAGGTGACTTTGAAGTTCTCCACAGTGAGGTGAGAGAGCAGCCGCGGCCTCAACCTCTGTGTTTATGTAGCCGAACTAGGCCTGAGAGAGTCCTTAATGAAAGACATGGATAAATGGCCGCAGCGGCTACAAGCACACTCAGACACACATAATGTGTGTGTACGCGCCAAGAAACACAGTGGGATTTCAACTTATTTTACAGTGACATTGTGGGCACACTCACATACGTAGGTTCTTTTCAGCCTTTATGTAAAACGCACGGACACACAAATACATCTAAGTACTACAACTTTTGCAATGGAAAACGTTACCAGAATGTAATCAAGAACAACTGTAAAACGCAGCTCTACAAATAACCAACGATAACAATGACTTCAAGAAATCAATACAGAGCAGCCAAATTAGTTGTGTGCTGCAATAGGAAAAGCTAAGTCCAACTATGCAATGAAATTGGAACAACAATTCTCATCCGGTAACTCCAGATCAATATGGAAAAAAACTTAAGGACATGACAGATTACAAGAAAAACGCCCCTGCTCCCCTCCAGATAATGACTCTAACCTCCCAGATGAATTAAATGAGTTTTATGCAAGGTTTGAAAAACCTATTCCACCAGCCATCCCTCCTACTCCCACTCCAATGCCACCCTTCTGCATACAGGAGGAGGGCTACATTCAAGGAGCTGAACATCAGGGAAGCAGCCGGGCCAGACAGGAACAGTCCCGCTTTGCTGAGCCACTGTGTCGCTCAATTGGCCCCAGTATTTACCACCATATTTAACACTTCTCTAAGCCAATGTACAGTCCCACAGTGTTTCAAATTCTCTACCATCATTCCTGTGCCAAAGACCTCAAAAATCCCCTGCCTCAGTGACTGCAGACCAGTTGCCCCAACATCTGTGGCCATGAAAGCATTTGAGCGCATCATTCTGTCATACCTGAAATCCTGCACCTCCCCAATGATGGACCCATATCAATTTGCCCATCAAGCCAACCGGTCTGTTGAGGATGCAATTAGCATAGCCCTGCACCATGCACCGCAACATCTGGAATCACCGAATACCTACACACCCATCCTGTTCATAGACTTTAGTTCCGCCTTCAACTCCATCAACCCGCTCAAACTCTTTACCATACTCTTGGACATGAACATGGACCCAGCCATATGCCACTGGATTCAGAGCTTCCTGTGGAATAGGCCACAGAGGCTGAAGGTTAATAACTATAACCTCACACCCCCCTACCCTCAGTGCTGGAGCTCCTCAGGGCTATGTTCTCTCCCCCCGGCTCTTCTCACTTTACACCATTCACTTTACATCCATGTACAGTTCTGTGAAAATAATAAAATACACAGATGGCAACCATTGTAGGTCTCATCTCTAACAATGACAAAACCCATTGAAGTGGACCAAGCTGTCACTTGGTGCGAAATGACTCCTGCTTAATACAGCCAAAACCCAGGAACTCATTATTGACTTCCAATGCATGCCAAATCCTAAAATACCCATACAAATAGATGGAGATCCCATCACCACCACTGACTCGTTTTTAATTCCTCGGAACATACATCAATAATAACCTGAAGTGGAAAACTAAAAGCTCAATGTCGACTTTACTTCCTCAGGCAGCTTAAAATATATCGGATCAACCATCAACTTCTCATGCTGTTCTATTCAGCCATCATCGAGTCCATCATCAAATCTTCTATTACAGTATGGTACGGCAGCATGGACAGTCAAACATGGGAAAAACTACAGAGCATTGTCAACAAGGCATCCAAAATCATAGGCAACCCACTCCCCTCAGTTGAATCTCTATAGACTCACCGAACTGTAAAGTGAGCAAAGAAGCTCATCTCCGACCCCTCACATCCTGCTCATCACATCTCCCAGCTCCTTTTGTCAGGGAGGTGCTACAGGTCACCGTCCACTAAGACTTCACGCTTCACAAACAGCTTTTTTTCCCCCTAGCTGTCAGGACTCTGAATTCCTCCCTCTAGTCCCCTCCTCACACACTACTAACATACGTATGCGTATGCTTATGTACCTTTCAACTATTGAATGTGGTTGTGTGTAATATGTTCTGCTATTCTATCGCTGTATTGTTTCGTGATAATATGTGGAGTGTCTGCTGTTGTCCATGCATATATTGTGCTGCAGAGTTTGAACATACTGTATGTACTGAAAACAAATTCCACCGGCCTTGGTCGTAAACAATCTATCAACCTATCTATCTATCTATCTCTCTATTTATCTAAGATAGATTTGAAAGGCTGAAGGCCAACCTGGGTCCTTCCCACACCTCACACCTATGAACCAGTTACCCCTTACCCCCCCCACACACACACACACGCAGGATAAAAATGTGATATCTTTCCTGTTGATTTTGCGTAAGAGTACTGAAAATCAACAGGGAGGATATTACATTTTTATCCAGCCACTGAAGCTGTGCGCTGTTCCTACTGTTCCTCAAAAGCTATATCATTGTACCAATCAGCAAAAAAACAAGTAAAATGGAACCTAATGACTACAGACCAGTCAGCCTGATCTTTATGATCATGAAGACCTTTGATATAGTGCTAGCCCACCTCAAAGCCATCGCAGCCCTCTGTTGAGCAACATGGACCTGCACATCATTCTTCAACATCTTGAATAAATAACAAGACTTCCTCACAAAGAGGGAGCAGCATGTAACACAGGCCAATTTAACCATCAGCACTAGCACGCCACAAGTCTATGCACTCATTCTTATGCTCTACTCTTTCTACTCCAATGATTGCCCCTGTAACTGGTCATGACTCAACATCACGTCCAAGTGCCTTTGCACCAACACTCCAAATCAAATTCCTTGTACGTGCAAACACACTTGGCCATTGAAATATGGTGATTCTTATGGTTAAAATGTAATTAGTATTTAATATAAAATGGCATTCACTGTACAATTTCGTGAATATAGTGCTTTGAAATGTTGATGTGCAGACACTTATTATGCTGAGCTTTTTTTAATCCAATATCAGTGTAGTTATTACTAGGATGTTAATTTTCTTCATTTGAGTCAGCAGATAAGAGAACGTACCATTCAGGAAGTATTAGCAGTTAGTATTTATGATGGGGCTATTGCAACACTACACACACACACACACACACACACACACACACACACACACACACACATATATATATATATATATATATATATATATATACACACACACAGTCGATAGTCCCGAGATTATAGGTAGCATGGTTAGCATGCAGCAGGCTGCTAAAGCTTACCTGTTAACAACAAGCTGTGCCAACACCCTGCTGCAATGTCTTTCACAGGTGAGCCTGGTGGTGGCTTTACTTCCTCTGGGTACAAGATGTTCTTTCTGATGTTTCCACATGCACGTCCACAACCCCACTGAAACAACTTTCCGTCACCTGATTGACATCAATAAGCAAATCAATTATCAATTTGATCATCAACCACAAAATCTATAAATCAATATCATCTAGTCTTTGAGTGGCAAACTCAAGTATTTCAACATGAAATGTTAGTTTTGTGAGCGCTGTTTTCTGATCATACAGAGCTTCGGGGTGATTATCTTCTAATATGACAGGTATAGGAAAATATAGACTGATGGAAGACAATTAGGATACAATGTGGTCCCTCAATTTTAATTTGAGAGTAAACTAGGGGTCTATAACCCCTGCAGCTCATCTCCTGTCTCTCCTCAGCGCACTTCTAGGATCATGTTGTCCTTGTTGTGCTGCTGCGTGGGGCCTCTGGAGATAAATTATGGATGCAACGCAAAAGCTGTAAAATTTGTTGTATCTTCTATTATCTTCATGTTAAAGGCCACAAAAGCTCTTCAGTGAAGTCAGCCATTAAGAAATGACAGGTATTGCTATCAGGCTTCTTTATAGCCTATTACCTGCAATGACAGCAGCTGCTGCTGCACCACTGTACAGCCTATCACATTATTTGCAGCTAAAGTCAGCTACTGTGTCATTTCGCCTCATTTTCTTGACAGTGCTATCATAAATCCATTGGGCTGCAGGGGAAACTGTCGACTACCTCGATTATCTTCATAGCCTGAATGAATCCTGAAATGTATGTAACAGCCAATGACTGTTATGGATCAGGAGGCAGGGCTATATTCTCTCTCCCTCCTTCCCTCTCTCTCTCTTTCTCTCTCCATCTTGCTCTGAGGTGATGTGCAGATTGAGAGCTTGAGGGCTACGATACTCGCATAAAACTGAATAAAAGAGCTGAACTTTGAAGCATATAAGGACTGCTCCTGACAAATCACTTCAGATCTGTTTTAAAATATTGTGCCCAGTCGACCTCTGATATCTGTGAATTTTATGACCCCCCCCCCATAAATAAATAAATGAATGAATAAAATACATTTTAAAATTTTTATAAAAGGTCGGGAGGTCAAAGCTGGGGATTTATTATTTTGGTGGGTGCATGGTGATCAAATCAAAGTGTAAAGGCACAGAAAGAGATATTTACATTTGCTGATTGAGCATATGTTATTGTTCTTGCAGAGTGCATACTGTAGCTTTACCTGTCAGAGCTAGACTGTGGTTTGCTCCACAGGTGACCTTTGACACCTGGTTCAGACACTCCACAAAATGAGGAACCATGGCCATCTCAACGGAGCCACAGCCAATTTGACCACAGTCATTCATCCTATTGGAGGGAATGACAATGAATAACTAGACAGACAGACAGAAAGAAATAGACAGACAGATACACAGATAGATCGATAGATAGATAGATAGATAGATAGATAGATAGATAGATAGATAGATAGATAGATAGATAGATAGATAGATAGATAGATAGATAGATAGATAGATAGATAGATAGATAGATAGATAGATAGATAGATTAAAAAAAGTCATTTGGAAAATTTTACAGCATCATTGCATTACACTAAAAGCTTGTGCATCCTCTGATTTCCAAAGAGGGAAAATATAGGATATCCAAATTAACATAACAGTTGCAACGTGCAAGTTCCACTGGGGACTGTGTGGAACATATGTGTTTTCTCCCATTTGTACGAATCCTCTTTGTGACAATAACACCAGACACATCCCTATCAGAAGTGAAACACGTTGCTAACTAATTAGACTCTCAGGCTACAGTCTGACAAAGTAAAGGAGAAAAGTGCTTGAAGGAAGACCAGCTCTCCAGCAATTTGCATCTGCCACTTTTTTTTTTTACTGCATCTGTTCCAAGTGCCATTCAATGTTCTCTTCATCCTTTTGTTGGGAAGTGTGGAGTCCCAACTATTTAAGCTCACCTCCTACCTACCCGGACCTTTGTTACCGCTCCTCTGCAGACCAGTAATGAGCAAACCACCACAAAAACCGCTAGGAAATTAATGACTCATTATGAACAGGGGCCTAGGCCGCTCCAAAGCCTCTCATCCTCCCCCGCTCCTCCTCACATGTAATTCTCTCTCTCTCTCTCTCTCTCATCCCTTCAACCCATGCAGAACCCAACACCTCCCTATCAATTAGAGCCTATTACAGGGCTCCCATGCTAGCAGAGCAAAGAAAGAGGGCCTTCACAGCTCAAGAGTGTGTGCAAAAGAGAATGGGAGGGTTGAATTAGGAGCCTTAAGGTGCTCCTTTCACACCCTTGCCCTTATCCATTATGCCAGTCTGTAAAGCCCCCCTGGGGAACGTGCAAGCCCAGGGAGACAAAAATAAATCGAGGGAGGGATTCTTGGTCACGCCATTTTCTTCTTTACTCCCATGTCAAATTATATCATCGCTAGTCTGAGGCAAAGAGAGGTGGTCTCAACGTTGCATCATAGAACTACAACTCAAGATCAAGAGTTGGTTGAGATTAAGGAAGGGGAAAAATATACTACTTGTTTAATAAAATGCGCATGTAATCAACTTCATGAATATTAGAAATAAGTATACTTCAATATATGTCCATTTATCTATACTAACTTGACTCAGATATAGTAAAATGGCTAGAGTCTATCAATCCACTGGCATAGTATAGGTGTGCCATCACAGCAGTCAGAATGTGCAGTTAGCGCTGCATGTGTGCTAATACAGGTGAATGTGTGCCACAGACCTCCTGAAAATAAGCTCAAAGCTTGAATTACCTGATGACAATGACATAATTAAAAGGGTCACAAGACTATGTGTAACTGATTGCAACTGGACGACTTTGTTAAAGAAATATAACTCGGACGTCCGGGTGGCGTGGCGGTCTATTCCATTGCCTATCAACACAGGGATCGCCAGTTCGAATCCCCCGTTACCTCCGGCTTGGTCGGGCATCCCTACAGACACAGTTGGCTGTGTCTGCGGGTGGGAAGCCGGATGCGGGTATGTGTCCCGGTTGCTGCACTAGCGCCTCCTCTGGTCGGTCAGAGTGCCTGTTTGGGGGGGGGGGGGTAGCGTGATCCTCCCATGCGCTACATCCCCCTGGCGAAACTCCTCACTATCAGGTGAAAAGAAGGGGCTGGCGACTCCACATGTATCGGATGAAGCATGTGGTAGTCTGCAGCCCTCGCCGGATTGGCAGAGGGGGTGGAGCAGCGACCGGGACGGTTCAGAAGAGTGGGGTAATCGGCCAGATACAACTGGGGAGAAAAAGAGAGAAAAGAAATCCAAAAAAAATAAAAAAATAAAAAAGGAAAAAAACAAAACAGAAAGCAGCTTATGGATTGTTCAAAAGAAAACTCACGGGACGCCTGGGTCAGTACACAGCTCTAAAGGCTTGCAGCCATATTCCTCGTCTTGGAAGTTGTTTTAACGGGATGAAGCACATGGTGGACAAGCGCCTAAACATGAAAACTCATGTGGTTATTGATTTCTTTCAGGATTCCATACGTTTCCCTCTTTTTAACCCCCCCTCCATGTATTTCCACAGGCAAAAGCAAAAAACTCCATCTTCACGGGACTGAGGGTCTTTGTTCAGAGCAAAAAACACTGTTTTACATTGACAGCATTTTAGGACGTCTTTTCTTTTTTTCTTGGTAGGAAACGTATCACCGTCTCATTTCGAGCACACCGCGCTCATTGGCTTTTGAAGGCATGATACATTTCAAGCCAATCCCTCCGAGAGAGAATAGGTGAGATCACATGGGTTTGAGGAGGTTTAGAATGGCAAATCCTGCTGAAAGTGTCATTTCCAGTCAGAGACATCAATTTGGTGTGTGAAACGGGGCCTCGGGAGAGCCCCGATAGCCTGGGAGATTCCCGACAAGAGCAAAGGGCCCGGGGATCAGCTCGCACTCACCTGGATAAGACCAGCATTTCACAAAGCGCTTCAAAAACACAGAGCAAAGTGAGAAAGAGGGAAGAGTAAAAAAAAGAAGACGTAGAAAAAGTGTGAAAGAAGGAGACTGATGCACAGACAGAATATAAAAAGTGTTTTTTTATTTCATTTACTATTCCATCCTCTGTATATTTGCATGTTACAGTAGGAAAAACCAGAAGGTTAAGCACATTATTCATTGCATAAACTGGAAGAAAATCTGAAGTCTGTATTCACAGAAGGGCTGTTTCGGGCCAGCCGAGCACCGATCCAGGATTGGTAAATAAATCTCTCTTATGCGCTTCATTATTTATCATCAGATGGAAAAAAGAAAAAAAAATCAAGACTATATTCTAAACTCTACAGCAGCGATCGCACCCCAACGTTGAAGCAAGTCCATTAGATTTGATAAAAGTATTTGTCCTTCTTGACATTGATGCTATGACATTGTTTTGCCACAACGATTAGCAAAATACATAAAACAGCAACAAGCCAAAGACCTCCATCTGTGGAGGAATGTCAAAGCTCATAAGTATGGTTGATAGGAAGATATTAAAAGAATGACAAGCACAAATTAAAGACTTAAATTATTGACACCACTATTTCTAGCTAAACATGTTGGTAACTGTAAAACTGTGTACATAAACCGCGGTATTAACTAGAATATAAAGCTCAAAATAGCAAAAGTGAGAGCAGAATGGCTGCTAATTATTGTGCAAGCTCATTAGACTTGTTTTGACTTTAAAAACCATTAAATCAGCATATATGCATGGCCACACATTCGCAGACATAAACACACACACACACGTGCGCGCGCGGAAACGTTGGAATTTATTTTCGTCATAATGAGGCAGATACAGTACAGGTTGGGTTTTACTTGTTTGAGCAAAAAACCAAACACTTCAAACTAGATTTAATAGGTCATCATTAAAACACATACAAGCGTATTACAAATGGGTGCAAGGATGGCGTGTTACCCAAAGTTGTAGCTAACAAGTGTCAAAATACACCTTCAAAGTGGTGCGAGGGGTACATCCATTTATAGTCACGGCTTTTTCCCCTCACCGGGGGCAGGATACAGCTAGCTAACTGTTTACCGCTACACGCAAACACAGCTGTTGCCATTGTCGGCCTGAAGTAGGCCTCAAAAGTCAGCGAAATCCATCGAAAGAAGCATTAACAGAGGGTAATATTCAGTGGACAGCAAACCACTTATCCTGCTCGGGGTCGCGGGGATGCTGAAGCCTATCCCAGCAGTCATTGGGCGGCAGGCAGGGAGACACACTGGACAGGTTGCCAGACCGTCACAGGGCCCACACACACACACACACACACACACACACACACACACACACACACACACACAACAACACACATTCACACCTAGGGACAATTTAGTACAGCCGATTCACCTGACCTACGTGTCTTTGGACTGTGGGAGGAAACCGGAGCACCCTGAGGAAACCCACGCAGACACAGGGAGAACACGCAAACTCCACACAGAGGACGACCCTGGACGACCCCCAAAGTTGGACTACCCCTGGGCTCGAACCCAGGACCTTCTTGCTGTGAGGCGACCGCGCTAACCACTGCGCCACCACCGTGCCATACATATAGATAGATAATAAGAGACTTCTATGGAATAAAATCCTTGGGGCCAGCCATGAAAGTTTAAGATTCAATGTGGTAAAATACAATGTGCCGTAAAATATTAATGTGTGCCGTAAAATTATGCTGGTGGTAATATTTTAGATTGCTGCTGTCTATAAAAGAGGCATATCTGTATTTATTTACAAGCAGGGATAGTGGATGGGGGCTTTGTTTGAAGCCATGTTTATGAATATCGACTCAGGCTCCTAGGTAAGTGGCTATAAATCTGGGAGGGGATCTTTGTAAAGTTCCCTTGGAGGACATAACTTCAGGTCTAACCGCCTCCTTCCTTCACTTGACTTTTAAACATTTAGATGTGGCTCGGCCAACTGCATTTAGAACAGCTTCTAAATTACGAAGGTTTCCATTCTGAGAGTGTGAGTGTTAACCAATCAAACTTGATAAATTGTGGCAATAGATTTCCCTAGAATAGGAAGAGGAGTGTTTTCGGCCCTTGATCTGGAGTACTTATGGGTTTTGGGGAATACTGAAATAGATCTCTGGTCTTTCTGTGATGTTCCAGATGTTATACCCACAGGAAGATGCTCTCAGACTCTTCAGATCCAGACCACACACCCACACACTGCTAAAAAGACCTTTCCATGCACCTAGCTTAAATATGTATCGTACAAAATTATCCATTTCTTCTCAAAATATGCACTGAAAATGCAACTTTTTTGGCCTTCTTAGTCGTATTGAGTATAATCACAGTGTGAACTATTTACAGCTCAGAGCATGACCTATACTAATGAGTAAAGCATGACTTATTATATGATCAAAAACATCTCATCGCATACTTCATATCGCCTTAGGCTATCAAGAGCAGCTGGGAAGCGCTCTGTAGGTCCACATACGCCGAACATCACTGGAATGACTTATACACGCCGTCTTTTTTCTCCCTCTTTCTTCTGCGCCACATCTTTGACATGTTTATCTATTTATTTAGGTCCGAGGTTCTGAAGTTCAGATCACAGGGGTGATTGCATTAGTAATGGGGCTGTAGTTGGCTGACCCGGAGATGATGGACACAGAGGTCTGTATCCTCGGGCTACAATGATCACATAGGAGCCAGGATTAAGATTCCCGATTTCTTTCCTTGCAGAGTTCAAAGGGCTCAATCAAAGTGCTGCACGGCTGAACTCTCGGCCCCGCTTTAAATGTATAATTAACTGACAAGTGATGATAAGCTTTAGCTTTGTGAAAATATTGTTTTGTAGGCTTTAGGCTTTTCCTCCTCCTGGCAGTGAACACAACAACAGCTGACGCCACTATGGACGAGTGAATGGCAGGAAAAGTTGTATTGATCAGACCATCTAATTCCTTTTGAACTCAGAGAAAACTGATAAACCTCCTGTACACCCCTCTCTCACTTTCGCTCTCACACTCCATTGTGCCATTGTGTCCCGTACGCTACCTGACACGAGTTATCCGTTCACACTCAGCCCAAGGAGAGAGGTGCTAAACAAGGACATCAGGGCATGTCACAGCACACTTTAAAGGGGACACAGTGATACAGGCAGGTTTCGAAAGAAGAGGAGGGAAGACGGCATGTTCTAATAATAATAATAAATTAATCTTATATAGCTCTTTTCTAAAACTCAAAGTCACTTTACAATAAACGGGGTGAAACAAGACAACAGATAAACATAACACAGACATACATATGTTCTGCCAGTTAATCATGAATATATAATATACCGTGCTCAAGCAATTATGTTTTGAATACCACCTAAATGAAAGCTTAACATCAGTAATGAGGAGATCTTATTTTTATTGAAAAAAAAAATTCCACACATGGAAACCTACTACTACCCAAAGGTTCGATGGTTACAGGTCAAACATATAAGGTACATGTGTGCTCAAATTCCGCAGGGAAGGGGCGTCCAGGTGGTGTGGTGGTCTATTCCATTGCCTTCCAACACGGGGCTCACTGGTTTGAATCCCTCATTACCTCCGGCTTGGTCGGGTGTCCCTACAGACACAATTGGCCGTGTCTGCGGGTGGGAAAGTGGATGTGGGTATGTGTCCTGGTCGCCGCACTAGCACCTCCTCTGGTAGGTCGGGGCACCTGTTCGGGGAGGAGGGGGAACTGGGGGGAACAGCGTGATCCTCCCACATGCTACGTCCCCCTGGCGAAACTCCTCACTGTCAGGTGAAAAGAAGCGGCTGGCGACTCCACATGTATCGGAGGAAGCATGTGGTAGTCTGCAGCCTGCCCCGGATTGGGAGAGGGGGTGGAGCAGTGACCGGGATGGCTTGGAAGCGTGGGGTAATTGGCTGGATATAATTGGGGAGATACAATTGGGGAGAAAAAAAAATCCCCAAAAAAAAGTTTCGCGGGGAAAGATTTAAATCTGTCAATCAAATTTAACTTCTAAGTATTTTATTTTGAGAATAACAGTTCTAGAGAAACAAGATGTGGTTTTCCCAACATTACAGTTTGTCAAAAGAGAGGGAACTCAGTCAAAACAAGAAAATAAAAATAGTTTCCCTAATTTATGTGTTAAGGCAACTGATATGACTTTTAGTTTTGAGAACAAGTGCACCCTATCAACTGCTACGCCCTGCTCTTGATTTTGAGGCGCCAAATAATCCCACCGCTGCTTTCCCTGATGTTAAAACCCTAATTTTCCTCTTACGCACCCTGTGTGTTTGCAGTCATGGTGGTTGTAATGGGCTTCTAAGATCTAATGCAATTAGGACCGTGTGCAGGGCTTAATCAGTCTTGATTACCTGTTTTCATGGCACTGAAAGACAGCCTCCTATCTGCAGGATACAAGAGGGCTGAGTTACAATAATTAAAAGTGACATTAAATTAACTGAGAAAGTAGAGAGAGAGAAAAAATAGATTTGCAAATATATGATCATACTTTGGATAATAGGTACAAGTGATATGATAACGCAGGACGACATTTCAGTTTAAAAACACACAAAAAACCAACTTGTGGCCAGCAGTCTGCCTGCCTATACAGACCTACTTTGTTCAACTGCAGTTTGATCCATCCATTAATAAGTAGTGTTCATTCATTCATTCATTATCCAAGCCGCTTATCCAAATTCATGTCATGGGATGCTGGAGCCTATCCCAGCAATCACTGGGCGGCAGGCAGGGAGACGCCCTGGACAGGCCGCCAGGCCATCGCATGGCCGACACATTCACACCTAGGGACAATTTAGTACGGCCAATTCACCTGATCTAGTACGTCTTTGGACTGTGGGAGGAAACCGGAGCACCCGGAGGAAACCCACGCAGACACAGGGAGAACGTGCAAACTCCACACAGAGGACGACCCCCCAAGGTTGAACTACCCCGGGGTTCAACTTCTTGCCGTGAGGCGACCGTGCTAACCACTGTGCCACCGTGCTGCCCAGCAGTGTTTATAACCCAGTAGTGTTTATCATTTGTTAATAAGTAGTGTTTACAACATTATTATTTAAGGATCCCTCTATTGACTAGGTAGGGTAATTGGAAATCATTTGGTAAAAAAAAAAATTATATTGCCTATTTTCCATTATTCTTAATGGAAATAGCACTTGGTGTTTGACAAAGTCATTTGCTGTGAGCCCACATGCACCCCAGGTAGTACGGTACCCTTATCATAGGGGATGGTCTACTAGTTATAAGGTGGCCTACTAGTCATAAGGGGGCCTACTGAGAGTCCACTGGCAGGTGCTTTGTAGGCCAATGTCAACAGTCAAGGAAGTGACAAGTGGCCAACAGGATGCAAACATTAACTTGAACCTAAATGTGGAAAAAACTGTCAACTGCTTGATAATAGTTGACTGCACATCATGTTCCACAAGGTTGTTGTGGTCATGTTTTGTTTGGTTTTTTTTGTGTTTTTTTCCTTCATCCTCTCACTTCTTGTTATGGAGTTTCGAGCCCACACCATTTTAAAGGAGCATTCACAGTTGCGATCTGGCTGTTATTTTCCATGGAGCCAAGCTGTGCTTTGCCATTCTTGTTCTTTTTTTTTTTTAAATCATTTAGCTGTAAGGCAGAGTGTGATAAGACAGAACGAAGACTTCCCTCATAACGGGGCCCATGCCAAGTCTGACATAATCCAATCTGGTCCATTTTTATCAGCTTTTGTCTTGTTTTTTTTTTTTTGTTTTTTTTGCTTCTCTTTTGGACTTTCCTTTGGTTCCGGCGATGGCTCGAAAACCTGAAATGACACAATTCGGTCGCACTTGTATGGCGGTGGGGCTGCAATCCAAACGGCTTTTCTGCAGAGAAATCCTTGAAGACCCACACACATTTAAATCTGGCCCTGGGGGCAACAGGCTCTAAACCAGTGAGATAAAAAAAAAACCATCCGGGCCAAAAGAAGAAATATATATTTTAAGGGAGGGCTTACCATGGCAACAAAAAGGCATGTCAAACTTGTGGAAAGGAGGCATTCTGACGGAGGAGTAAACACAGACCAGTGTGCCCGTAGGAAAGCCTCGGAAAAGCTCTCCGCATATTAAAGGGCCCAGCCTCACACATGTATACAGCAGAAAGAGAGACAATGGTGGTAATAACAGGCGAGGCGTCAGGGTGCAGAAAAGACGGTTAAACGGTCATTTGCGAGAAGAAACGTAACAGGGCTCGATAGAGACAGAGCCATAGGCAGGGCCCGGCACAAAGAGACATAGGGTGTCCCCGTAAAACCTCTTACTGAGCCTTAACAAGAATCACTCCCTCTAGCCCGCTGGTCTGCACTTAGGCAAAGTATGAGCCACTTAGCTAAAAAGATTATTATAACTTATACCGAGTGTCCAGATGTTCCTCCGTCATGTGCGATAACAGCAGATCTCAAATAACGGTAGCTGATAAACCGGTGAGGCAGTCGGTTCTATTCTAGGGTACAGGGTGCAGTGATGGCTGGCGGTGGAAAATGGATGGAAGACGGATGGGAGTCTCAACAAAAGGGAAGGCAGACAGCTGTGACAAAATGGCAAGGAGGTGCAAAGAAGTGTCCCATAAAAAGTTACCACAACAGACTTCCACTGACCGCATCGCCGCATAATTGTAAGAAATACTCTTCGGCAAATCAAAAAGCAAGACCCTTACATGGAATTAAAGGGAGAGCGAGAGAAACCCATCGCTCAGCAGTGCCACGCCATGCTGTGCAAACCTTCACGGCGAGCCGTCAATGCACCATGAACATATTTTCCGTCATCAATACAACCCGACAATGGCGGAACAAAGTCAGGAGAGAAGTGAACGAATGAAAAAATAGAGGGGGGGGGATGCTTCGAAATAAAAACCTCGCCATATTATCCTTTTCTTTTCAGGGCCCGTGACATGAATGCCTATATTTCCAGTGTAAACACAATCTGTGCAGCAGAGCAGTGATGAAAGGCTGTTACTCTTAGTACAGGGGAAAATAACAAGCTCTCATGAAGGGATTGATTGTTTTCAAATCGTAGATCTTTGTAAGAGGAGTGTAAAGTAGAGCTAAGTCTCCATTATAGGATGCCGCCGCTACAGTGCTTTTGATTTTCTGTCAACATCCTTCTTACAAACCAGCCGCCGTATTTACTAAATGCATCAGGGCCAAGAAATGGATTGCATATATTGTTTGTCTTCTGCCATCCAAATTGTGTCAAACCGATTGGAGGTATCGCAGGTTTTTTTTATATACTGTGTCTCACTCTGCCAATGTTTATAGATACTGTGGGGATCCTTCTCAATAGTTGACGGCACAGAATGGGTGTAGTTACTGTAACAAAACCAAACATAAATTTAGTGTGAACCATGCGAGCAACTCACTCCTGCAAAGCTTTTTTTTTCTTTTTCCGGTGATACGAGGATTACGCACAGAGACGAGTCTTGAAACAAGTCAAAACAGTTCCCGGAACATGTCCCAAAACAAATCAATGCCTGTTTATTAAACATGTTGTCTTATTCCTATTTGTGAGTCTAATGTTTCCTACCCAAAGAGTGTTTTATAATGGTAATGATTTTAGCAACGTTTCATAACAAATTCAGAATATAAAATGCCGTGTGAAAAAGCCCACAGGCGTGGTGTATAAAACCATTTTGTATACCTGATAAACGTATGCACGCACACGTGAAAACACATGCAAATGTACATTTCAGCAGACACGCATGCACACACACACACACACACACACACTAATGCAGTTTCAAAAACGGTGCACATACATGCATACCTCCTTTTTCTACAGTTAAGTAGTGTGATAAAGCCCTTTAGTACCTAACTCACCCCCCACCCAGTCTATTATAACTTAGACCTCATCCGCACCCTTTTCCTCTCCCTCAGAGTCACGGCCCCTCTGTCCCCACTAAGTACCACAATAAATTCAAATATAATGCTCTTAAATGAGATCACTTACATGTGTCATTTCTCTTCCGATATATTTATCATTTGACACTTTGGCCTTCATTAACAAATGGTACTCAAGGTGGTAGTGGGGGTGGTGATTCCTCATCCTTGGTCCAGGCACCAGGGTTGTGGTGGGTGACACGAGAGAGGGAGGGGGAGGGGGAGAGAGAGAGAGAGAGAGAGAGAGAGAGAGAGAGACAGAGACAGAGACAGAGACAGAGACAGAGACAGAGAGAGAGAGACACTAAGGGAGAGGGAGGTACGGTCAATAAAGTACACAAAAGTGTGTCAGACGTAACTTTGCATATTGTGATGCAACATTCATTGTACAAGCTCACCAACGGGCAGGATTTATGAGGTGAACCGCATCACCCCTCCTCAGAGCAGGAAAGGTAGATAGCAGCGGTAAACAAGACTAAGTAGACCCAAGACTACATTTGCGCAACTACGTTTAAGAAGTGGCTGTTTCATATCGGCTCCGTGAACAGCGGCTGTACTGGAGAACAGTTTTAAAACTCTGATTATTTATACAGTTGAATAGTGCTAATTTTTTAAAAATGTTTATATATGAAATAATTACGTGGGGTGGTCCCGGGTCGTCCTCTGTGCGGAGTTTGCATGTTCTCCCCGTGTCTGCGTGGGTTTCCTCCAGGTGCTCCGGTTTCCTCCCACAGCCCGAAGACATGTAGGTCAGGTGAATCGGCCACACTAAATTGCCCCTAGGTGTGAATGTGTGGGTGTGTGTATGTCGGCCCTGTGAGATGGCCTGGCGGCTGTCCAGGGTGTCTCCCCGCCTGCCGCCCAATGACTGCTGGGATAGGCTCCCAGCATCCCCGCAACCCCGAGAGCGGGATAAGCGGGTCGGATAATGGATGGATGGAAAATTACCTGGCTGCAATCACTGCTGCCGTGATCACTGCAAAGTCTGGGCGTGACACCCCTTGTCAACGCACTTCAGTTGCCACCAACTGTCTGAAGACGCCAATAATTTGCACCCTAGCGTGTAGCTTTCAGCTCTGGTGTTTGTGAATGGGGCGTTTCAGTAATAGCCACAAGCAGTAATATAATACTGTAGCGTGCACGAATAACCCAGCCACTGAGGATGCACAAGCCAGTGCATCCTTAGTGCCGGTCCCAAACCCGGACAAATGGGGAGGGTTGCGTCAGGAAGGGCATCCGGCGTAAAATCTTTGCCAAATCAAATATGCGGATCATAAATAAGACTTACATACCGGATCGGTCGAGGCCCGGGTTACCAACGACCGCCACCGGTACTGTTAACCAGCAGGGTGTCGGTGGAAACTATGCTACTGTTGGGCGAAGGAGAAGGAGAGGGGGAAAGCATGTCCAGAGGCAGCTAGAGAGGAGGAAGGGTAGGCATGTGGAGGTGAGAGTTGGAACTTTGAATGTTGGCACTATGACTGGTAAAGGGAGAGAGCTGGCTGACATGATGGAAAGAAGAAAGGTAGGCATACTGTGTGTGCAAGAGACCAGGTGGAAGGGGAGTAAGGCCAGGAGTATCGGAGGTGGGTTCAAACTCTTCTACCATGGTGTGAATGGGAGGAGTAATGGGGTAGGGGTAATTCTGAAGGAAGAGTATGTCAAGAGCGTGCTGGAGGTGAAGAGAGTGTCAGACAGAGTGATGAGTATGAAGCTGGAAATTGAAGGTTTATTGCTGAATGTTATCAGCGCATATGCCCCGCAAGTTGGGTGTGAGATGGATGAAAAAGAAGAATTCTGGAGTGAGTTGGACGACATGGTGGAGAGGGTACCCAAGGAGGAGAGAGTGGTGATTGGAGCGGACTTCAATGGGCATGTTGGTGAAGGGAACAGAGGTGATGAGGAGGTGATGGGAAGGTATGGAGTCAAGAAGAGAAATGTGGAAGGACAGATGGTGGTCGATTTTGCGAAAAGGATGGAAATGGCTGTGGTGAATACATATTTCAAGAAGAGGGAGGAACACAGGGTGACGTACAAGAGTGGAGGAAAGTGCACACAGGTGGACTATATCTTATGTAGAAGGCACCATCTAAAAGGGATTGGAGACTGCAAGGTGGTGACAGGGGAGAGCGTAGCTAGGCAGCATCGGATGGTGGTCTGTAGGATGACTTTGGAGACCAAGAAGAGGAAGCGAGTGAAGACACAGCCAAAGATCAAATGGTGGAAGTTGAAGAAGGAAGACTGTTGTGTGGAGTTCAGGCAGGAGTTAAGACAGGCACTGGGTGGTAGTGAAGAGTTGCCAGATGGCTGGGCAACCACTGCAGAGATAGTGAGGGAGACAGCTAGGAAGGTTCTTGGTGTGTCATCAGGACAGAGGAAGGAAGACAAGGAGACTTGGTGGTGGAATGAGGAAGTACAGCAAATTATACAGAGGAAAGGGTTGGCAAAGAAGAAGTGGGATAGTAAGAGAGATGAAGAAAGTAGACAGGAGTACAAGGAGATGCAGCGTAAAGCAAAGAGAGAGGTGGCAAAGGCAAAGGAAAAGGCATATGGTGATTTGTATGACAGATTAGACACTAAGGAAGGAGAAAAGGACTTGTACCGATTGGCTAGACAGAGGGACCAAGCTGCAAAGGATGTACAGCAAGTTAGGGCGATCAAGGATAGAGATGGAAATGTGCTGACAAGCGAGGAGAGTGTGCTAAGAAGGTGGAAGGAATACTTTGAGGGGCTGATGAATGAAGAAAATGAGAGAGAGAGAAGGTTGGATGATGTAGGGATAGTGAATCAGGAAGTTCAGCGGATTAGCAAGGAGGAAGTGAGGGCAGCTATGAAGAGGATGAAGAATGGAAAGGCAGTTGGTCCTGATGACATACCTGTGGAGGCATGGAGATGTTTAGGAGAGATGGCAGTGGAGTTTTTAACTAGATTGTTCGACACAATCCTGGAAAGTGAGAGGATGCCTGAGGAGTGGAGAAGAAGCATACTGGTACCGATTTTCAAGAACAAGGGCGATGTGCAGAACTGTAACAACTACAGAGGTATAAAGTTGATCAGCCACAGCATGAAGATTTGGGAAAGAGTAATAGAAGCTAGGTTAAGAGGAGAGGTGACGATCAGCGGGCAGCAGTATGGTTTCATGCCACAAAAGAGCACCACAGATGCGATGTTTGCTTTGAGAATGTTGATTTAGAAGTATAGAGAAGGCCAGAAAGAGTTGCATTGTGTCTTTGTAGATTTAGAGAAAGCTTATGACAGGGTGCCGAGAGAGGAGGTTTGGTATTGTATGAGGAAGTCAGGAGTTGCAGAGAAGTATGTAGGAGTGGTGCAGGATACGTATGAGGGAAGTGTGACAATGGTGAGGTGTGCGGTTGGAACGACAGATGGGTTCAAGGTGGAGGTGGGATTACATCAAGGATCGGCTCTTAGCCCTTTCTAGTTTGCAATGGTGATGGACAGGTTGACGGACAAGATCAGGCAGGAGTCTCCATGGACGATGATGTTCGCGGATGACATTGTGATCTGTAGCGAGAGTAGGGTGCAGGTTGAGGAGAGCCTGGAGAGGAGGAGGTATGCACTGGGGAGAAGAGCAATGAAAGTCAGTAGGAGCAAGACGGAATACCTATGCGTGAATGAGAGAGAGGACAGTGGAATGGTCAGGATGCAAGGAGTGGAGGTGACAAAGGCATTTGAGTTTAAATACTTGGGGTCAACTGTCCAAAGTAACGGGGAGTGCAGTAGAGAGGTGAAAAAGAGAGTGCAGGCAGGTTGGAGTGGGTGGAGAAGTGTGTCAGGAGTGATTTGCGACAGAAGGGTATCAGCAAGAGTTAAAGGGAAAGTTTACAAGATGGTTGTGAGACCAGCTATGTTATATGGTTTGGAGACAGTGGCACTGACGAAAAGACAGGAGGCGGAGCTGGAGGTGGCAGAGTTGAAGATGCTAAGATTTTCACTGGGAGTAACGAAGAAGGACAGGATTAGGAACGATTATATTAGAGGGACCGCTCAGGTTGGACGGTTTGGAGACAAAGCAAGAGAGGCAAGATTGAGATGGCTTGGACATGTGTGGAGGAGAGATGCTGAGTATATTGGGAGAAGGATGGTGAATATGGAGCTGCCAGGGAAGAGGAGAAGAGGAAGGCCAAAGAGGAGGTTTATGGATGTGGTGAGGGAAGACATGCAGGTGGCTGGTGTGACAGAGGAAGACGCAGAAGACAGGAAGAAATGGAAACGGATGATCCGCTGTGGCGACCCCTAACGGGAGCAGCCGAAAGTAGTAGTAGTAGTAGCGTGCACGAATAAGTAGACACGTTAGTCCTTGGCTAACGGGTCGGACCCTTTAGTCGGGTTCGCGTCCCGGCTGTGGCGACGGTTCCCGGGCTGCCCCCCTGAATTCGCTGCAACACGCTCGCTAAGGCACTCGCACATAAAACGCAGTAAAACCGCTCTGCGCCGGCTGTGCCATTGCTCCCCTGAGGGGAGAGCGGTAGACGCGTTATTATTTTTCCCACCTGGATTCCGGGAAGACCCGCCCCAACTCTATCTCTGATTGGCTAACCCTATCCCTAACCCCACCCTAACCCCAACCTTAACCAACCTAACCAACGGAGGCAACAAGTACTAGCCAATCAGAGGCAGAGTTCCTGGAACGCGGGTGGGAAACAAAACACGCGCGGTAGACCCAACTAGGGCGGAGCCTTGGCACCTGTTATGTCAACTTTGACCTCGGTTGCCACTGACCTTTCAAAGCGCAACCAATGAGATAACAGCTGTATGTGACGTAGCCAGCTGTGTGTGACGTAGCCAGAAGTGACACACGCAACTATGGGAGGTGGACTGATGGAAGAAAAAGTTCCCCGAACTCTAGAACACAACATTAAAAACACAACACGTCCTCGGCAGGAAAAGTAACGCAAGGCGAAATGGCAGTAGTCAGATGTGGCTACCAGGTTTGTGAATAGACATATAGTTTACGAACTTACATAAATCCAATGCTAAAGTTAGCTTAGCTTTACGTAAAGGTATATGTCATACTCTTTGCCTCTGCAGCAAAATGTCTGCGCTAATTTTTGCCATGATGAACCAGAACCTTTAACGCCTCCATTTTACCATTTTATACATTCAGTTACTTTCTGGACTCGAATCACAGACTAAGAGAGACCTGTGTTTTTATTGTGTAAAACTAAGCACAGTATTAACATTGTATGTAAAAATGTAATTGGACATTTTGAACATGATATGACATTGAATTCATTGTAAACATTGATTCTATATGGTAAATTTCTCATACATAAAGGCAAAATAACAATACCAACAATTTCACATGATTTTTATGTGAATTTAAAGAACATGTTAAGACTCTCAAACTTATAAACACTATAAAAATAATCAAACTGTCAAACTTTACAGTGGACTCTTTAAAGAGGTATAATATATGTGTTTCTTCTTATCATGAATTTATATTAATGATTATTCATCCCAGTTGTATTTCTTTTTTCCCAGCCATGCATTCCATCCATTATCCAAGCCGCTCATCCCAGTCGGGGTCGCGGGATGCTGGAGCCTATCCCAGCAGTCTTTGGGCGGCGCCGCGGCAGGCGGGGAGACACCCTGGACAGGTCGCAAGCCCATCACAGGGCCGACATATTCACACCTAGGGACAATTTAGTGTTATTTTAAGTTCATATTCTTGATCTTTGTATATCATTGTGTTGAGCACATGTCTGCACTATTTGTATATTTGGATGTTTTCTCAGTAAGGATTAGAAGAATAAAAGCAGCACGTGTCTGCACTATGCGCTGCACCCTACCGCGAAGTGAGCAAAGAGCAAATTTCTTATCATCTGAAAGCGCCCTTGTTCTGATTCATGACCAGTAGGGACACTCTTTACCAGCGACATCTTTGGTCGTGTAACTTCAGTGATGTCGTAGCTGGAACCATCGTTGGTCACCTGCTCCGGCGGCCCAATTGTGTCAAACTGATCACTCAGTCAGTCAGTCAGTCGCTCTACACCAGGCGTTCTCAAACTTATTACTCAAAGGTCCGCATCTGATTTTTATTCAAGGTCAGAGGTCCAGAGTGATTGGCGATAACAAAATCACATTTAATCAACTCACTTGTAACTTTTAAGCAACATGCTTAAGACAGTTCAAGCCAGTCAAAATGGTCAAAATACATCCGAGCACACACACAAACACACACACACACACACACACACACACACACACACACACACACACACACAAACGGAGCAGAGCAGAGGAGATACAGTGAACCAGGTGAAGTGAAAATAGTGTTACTATAGTGTTACTGGAGTTGACAACGACACATTATGTTACTTAAGTGCAATAAAAGCTTCTCACCACCCTCAATGCAAATTCTCCGGTGTAACGTTAAACACGTGAACTCGGCAGCAACACCACACAAAATAGAAAATGCTACCCTTCATAATGTGTTGTATGCATAACACGAGGTATGCACTGGGTCCGGATTGACTCGCTGTTCGGTCCGGATGCGGGCCGAGGTCCGGACATTGAGAAGCCCTGCTCTCCACAATCAGTCAGCCAGTCAGTCAGTCAGTCAGTCAGGGACATTCGTTTATAGGGCTGGCCCCGCTGGCTGGTCCAGCTGTAAAGAAGAACTACATATTATAACAACAGGTTCTGTACCAATTTAAAAAATGTAAGAAAGGTACTAATTTTGTTTGCACAATCTAGAAATAATAGTTGGGAACCCGCATAGTAACCAAGAAAAAAAATAATCAGATCTCATGTCCCTAGAACAGTTATTAGTATAATGCAACCTATGACAAAACTATTTAGTCCTGCATTTCACACGCACACACACACACACACACACACACACACACACACACACACACACACACACACACACAAAACACAGCGTCCTACTCCACAGTGCTATCCACTCCTACACTAAATGTAAACCCAGAGGCCAGCCGCTAGCCAATGAGCATCAGCCAAACTAGCTCGGCCATTTACACCGACGGTTTTAATTGGCTGTCGTCTCCAGAACTGTGCAAGGCAGTGGGGTGCATTAGCACCAGGCCGCTCTCATGGTATTATACACTGTTCATCACTTAAGGTTAAGTTTACCTATTGTTTAATTTATAGTCCAACTACGCGCCTCGGCCGGGCTCTTGTTCCTCATCTGCATTGGCAGAGAAAGCCCGCGCTTTAGCAATTAATTATCACGACAATGGAAAGATGCACAAAGCAAGGGTAACCCCTTTTTTATTTCCTTTAATAAACATTTTAAAACAGCTTCATTATAATAATGTATTTTGATTAACGATGTTTACCACAGTGCTGGTAATGTAAATTGCTTTCCCATAAATTAAACCTATAAAAGTTAGTTGATGAATTATTGCCCAAATGCAAAACGTTAGTCTGATTCATTCCCGGCAACTCCTCTCCGTACAGTATAAAATCTAAATATTCAGAGAATAATAACCATGCTAATTAATTAATTTGGTTTCCACACAGCTATACTTAAAATGATGGGATTAATGATCTCAGGTTTCTGTCAAATTTCTTTTAACAATTCCTGTAATGAAGCAATGCAATATATTCACCTCGGCGATTCGTGTTTTGTGTAAATGCGTAAGATTCTATTGTCCGGGTCTTTATGGGTAATAGACACCACAGGTCCTTCCAGCGTTACACTCGATAAGATCAGTTTTCTTTTTAACAGTCCTTTTAAGGGACTGCAATTCTTTTAATTTTTGCAAATATGGCCATTTTATTTGATTTATTCACATTATCCTGTGTATTTTATTTTCCGTTGTTGTTGTACGTTATTAGCACTGATAAAGTCAATCGCCCTTATTATCATGCAGTGGCTTTTTGGTGATTTAAACATCACTGTAAATAATGCTATTGATCACGTCCATTCTTTTCTGCACCCACCCACCCACCCATTCTGGACCAGAACATGGATTTATGGTCAGCTACTCAAAACACTATTTACAGTCATTCACCTCCACAAGCTGTTCGAAGGTGTAGACATTTTGCACCACCCGTATTATCATAATCTGACTAGACGGAGCAGCGCTGTACTATCTATCACAAGACCAAAAAAAAAAAAAACCAACACAGAGGGGTGAGACAAAACAAAAAATAAATAAGTCCAATACTGGGTTTTATCCGTCTCATGTTGAAGCTATTAATTCTGCAGCACTGTGACATCCACCAAACACAATACTCACATACCCTCGTAAGAATCAAAAAAGAGCGTGGGGGGGGGTGCTAAGGAAATATGTCATGTAATGTGAAGCAGATGCTTTTTTTTTTTACAAGAAGACATATACACTTAGACGTCAGCTTATACCACTAACTCCAGCAATTTTTTTTTTCTTCCAGTCTTCCATTCATACGCATCAAAAGAGCATAATGTGTTTCGTCGTAGCTAGGCTCCGTGGTTCCCTGATAACTACTTGTTCATGCTGATTTTAAATAATGCTTTATTCAGCCCTTGTATCTAACAGAGCAAAAGGCTGTGTACCCTCAAGGTAAATGTACTATCATGCTAAAAAAAAAAAAGGGGGGAGAAACAAAAAAGGGAAGCTTTGTAAGGCAAGTCTAACATTTTAACATCTCTGTGTTTCATCTAAATCACTGACAACAAAATAGCCTCTAGCATGATTCTCTCTCTCTCCCCCTCTCTCTCTCGCTCGCTCTCTCTCTCAAAGTTAACTGTGGCATCTGGCATGGGCTCTGAACACCATGACAACAGACTCCATGGCAGCGCAGAACTGTAGGGTAAGAAAAGAGATGGTGAAGGAGAGACGCGCAGCTTGTTAATGGGGGGGGGATGAAATGTAAAGAGATCAGTAATTACCATCATTTAAACAACTCCCCAATAACAAGTGGATTATGTGGAGCCACGCTATTGTGAAAGTGAGCATCTCTCAAATGTTTCCGATGCAAATCCTTTTGTGGCGTGCACGCCTAAGAGCCATTGTACTGACTGGCGACATATGCCGGCGAGCCAGTGATGGGGAATGTACAGTAAGCTAAATAATATGCGCTACGCTAATGACTCGAGATTCACGCTGGTTTAACAATGAATATTTGTATGTATTATTCATTTAAGCATAACGGATGCAGGAGAGATTGTACATGAGGCCCTCTGTGTGCCCCGGGGCTGTTGTCATGGTGGGCATAATGGGAGGAGATCGTTGCGCAAATGTTGTCATCTGTATATCCTCACGCTGCAGTTTAGGACGAGACTGTGCGGGAATAATTGCGAGGAGACAAGACGGCCCGCACCGAAGTCGTGCGGGAGGGAATCCGAGGAGGAGGAAGCGAGAGAAGGAGAAATTCAGAGAGCGCCAAGCGAGACAGCCTTGACTTCAGGTAATACTCTGGATGAGTGACTTGACAGTGTCCAATCAGACAGAAATTACAATTTTAATAGACAATCAATTACATTAATTATTTCGTATTTTCTTTTTTGCTAAGGTCAAGGTGTCTCTCCATTCAGTTTTATCTCTGAAACACATTTTTTTTGTTCGCGGAAAACTATGGATTGACAATGCAAGGGAAGAGTGAAGTCAATTTTACTTGATGTCACTGACAGCTTAGCATGTAATTACTGTCACCCATGCACAATAGCAGTACTTAGAGAAGTGAAGGGACAATCCATTTAGCTTTCAGAGCTGCAACTTAAGTAAGAGAAAAAAGTTTTTAAGCAAATTCGGATGAGATTCTTTTTTTTGCATCGTTTGAATGTCTGTTTTTTTATTGTTTTGTTTTTCTTTCTTTTCTCTCATCTCTTTCTCTCCTCCTGCATAAGATATGAAATGGATTGTCCAGCAGCACCCTCTTGTGGAGCATGGGCAAAATGTAACCTGCCTCAAGTACTGCAGCCCCCTCGCTGCTCTCCCTCTTCTCCCTGCTTTGTGCATCCTGCAGTGACACTCCTCCTCTGGCTGGCTCTCACCATCAGCTGCTTCCTGTCAGAGGCACCCAGCCACTTCCACTTTCTCGCTCCCTCATCGCTGCCCATCTGTATTTCTTGCCCGGGCTCAATGTGATCCCAATGACCCCTTAGTCAAATATTTAGACGGTCGATTTCAACCCCTTTAAGGAACTGCCTCACAACCCCTTACCATAAAACAAATCGATGGAATGAGTTCAAATGCCAAATGAAAATGTTCAAACGTAAACAAGTTCACTGCATGGCTGTGGGGAGGATAGTCGGTGTAGGTCGTGTGCTGTTGTGTTTGTGTGTGCGGGTTGGGGCGGGTGGTGGTGGTGGTGGTGGGGGGGTCTCTTGCAAATGTATGCATAGCCATAAAGTAGCTACACACATTCCTGTGGTTGGGGAGGGATCACACAAAGAGATGAGTGCAGATACTAAGAGTTTTTTTTTTAAAATTTTTTATAAAGGGTGCGAATACTTGGGACATAATGAGGCAGAGTGGAAAATTCATGTATACCAATGCTGCAAAGTACACGGGTGGGGACCAGAGTCAAAAAGAATAAAGTAAAGATGCAGGAGAGGAGAGAGGAAAGGCCAAGAGACTATTCTGTACATCATGGCAAAAATGGGCTTCGCCTCCTGTGCTAAACAGAGTGACCTCTAGTCAGGGCCTTGGGGGAGGAGGGGGTTGAGGGTGTGTGTGGGGGGGGGGGGTAGAGTAGTTAGTGCAGCCCTCTTACTGCTCTCTTCGGAGAGAGACACTGCACCAAATAGCATGGACGAACCAGGGCATTAATATCCTCACACTAACCCCCTGACAATACCCCATTATGTATGTACGCCTCTGTGCATTACACACCTTGAACTAGAAACAATCGCTCCCTTTTTCTTTCTTTCGCCCTCAGCACTTGAACCACAGCCAACAAAACACAGCAAGCACATTTCATTATTATTCCGTGGACAAAAAAAAAAAAAAAGGTGTATGCACAAGCACACACAGACAGACACATGCACACATGCAAACACAGGAATACACACACACACACCTCGAAACACCTTCACCGCGCTCTTTACATAATCAGTTACCTTGTGACATCTACCTATGCCGCAAATGACTGTTACCCGTTTATTCTGTTCTGTTTACCCTCTATCTCTCCCTTCCAGCCATGTGTATCGTCCATAATTACAATTCATACCGATTCCAGTCTGCCATGTTAAACCCAGCCTACAGTATGTAATAAGAAAGCGGCTTGTAAAGTGTCGCTGGGAGAGGAAGGGGGGGGGGGGTATCACAACAGCTGAAACACAAGGGAAAGGGGTAAAGAGATAGAAAAGGGGGAAGAAAAAAACACAAACACAAGCCATGGGGAGAACTGCATCAGCGCGCTATTATGATGTTTCTAAATGGGGAGCGTGTCTCGTGACACGGGTCTGTGTCCAGATATTGATTGCTCCTGTGGCTGAAACACTAACAGTGGTGGAGAGCCATTGAACTTTAAAGCAAATAGTCCTTCTCCCCCGCTCAGCGTCCTCTCACAGCCGATCGATACTTCAGAGACGAGGTCGGCCCGGCACGGCTAACACCTCTATGGACTAATGGCCTTCCTCCTAGTTACTGGCTAGGAAGAGATACAGGCAAGCTGGAATGGGCTGAGATTTTCAAAATAAAAGCAGCACACCGGCAGAAGTGTCAAATAAACATCCGTCCTTGTATCGCACGTAACCTCGTAAAGTTATTCTATGATTACAGCCATTCAACTATACACATTTTTACGAAGACCTAAACAGACAAGGTCCCTGTAGACCTAACTAATTTCCATGGTTGGAATTCTTGTTTGAATTATCAAACAAGGTCTCAACACTGAGATCCTCCCCAACATGCCACATTATGAAATTACAATGCAAACTAGTAACAACTGGCAAAAAGTCGTCTTTTTCAACTAGGTAGGACGTTGCAACTCAGAGTAATGGTTTACGTAACGATGTGAAATCCCTGAAAATGAATGACAGAGACTCACAGCAGGTAGTGAAATTCCACAATATTTCATTAGCAGGATATCGGGCAGCAGTAAAATCTCTGGTCCTTGGACACTCCCCGTCTATTGTCCTTAAACAGTCACCCATCTACTCTCGCGTTTAATGTCTGGAGGTGGGCCGGGCCGCTCTCTGATCTCCATTAGCCTTATATTAGCTACAGTGACCCTAATGCTTCCCACTCCATTACTCTGATGCAGGGAGAGGAGATGATGGCCCTGAGATGAGATCAAGAACGGGTAGGGGTGAGGGGTTGGTGAAGGGTTCAGCATGGCTGGGCAGAGCTCATGTGTGAACAGGGGGAAACACCCCTCGCCCATTCTGGCACCTCCGGAAGCCCCCGAGGGAGATACACCCTGTATTCACCTTGGCCCTGTCTTACACACCCCCAAAACATGTCACGAGGCAGTCTTGTGATGTACTACACAGATAATGTAATCGGAACAGAACTGGACCTGGATCATCTATCCAACTTATTATTTCCTGACCTCACAAGTAAACAACCACCATGAAATTCTTTCACTCAGCCAACAGAACGCGGGTTACGGGAGAGCACGGGGCTTACATTTTGTTTTATGCTTTTCCCAACATTTCATTTTCTGAATTGGGCAGTGTCAGAAGCACTTGGCCATTTTCTGGGGGGTTTTTTTTCTTCTTTTTTTTTCGTTTTGTTTTTTTCTCAGCAAATACTTGGCATTAACAAATCTCTGTGCAGTCATATTTTTGGAATTAAGAGTTGGTTTTGGAAGGCCAGGGGGGAGGCTGCGCGAAGGTCTCCCTTTTCTAGTGTTTCTGTTTAAAGGTATTACTGTAAAACAGGCAACTGGAAAATGGCAAGGTTCAAAGCGATATGCAAAAAAGAGCGCAGTTTTTCCAGCTGAAATCATTTGATCCCTTCCATGCCCGAATCTGCTTCAGCTGTAAGCCAGATCGCTGAGGTGCACAAGGGGGGGAGAGCTAATGATAGAAAGAGAGAGAAAATAGGAGAAAGAAGGCAGAGACAAGGAGAAAGAGAAGCTTAAGAGAATACAGTGCTGTGAAAAGTGTTTAAAGATGGCTGCTGTCAGAAGTCAGAGGAAAATAGTTCTTGGCATGAGGTGTAAGGAGGGTAGAAAAGCATGTGGCTAAGGCAGAGGCCAGCCTGAATATTGGAATGCAACAAAAGCCTCAAACATGGCGGCGATGGGAGCCAAAATCTCTTGGCTCGTGGAGCTCTGAAGCAGCTAGCTACTGTGCTGGGAAGTGCTGACTACCGGCAGCAAGAGTTTTACTTCTAGCATGGGGATCAGAGGGACTTCCATGATGACAAAAAGTCCCTCATTAAAGGCTCAGGCAGACTGTGACCAAGATTACAGCACACCAGTTTGTTAGAAAGCGCATGCCTTCATCTGGGCTCAGATCGTTAGCAGAACTTTAGAAATATCGCATGGCAAAACTGATCTATCGACTGTTGCGTCTTTAAACAATACTTACAAGTCTACTGACTGTATATGCATTCAATAGTTTACAATATGCTTGTATACATGCAGACACAGAGATAGAGGGCACACTTAGCATCAGAGTGAAACATAGGGGCGTCAGGGTAGCGTAGCAGTCTATTCTGTTGTCTACCAACACGAGGATCACTGGTTCGAATCCCCGTGTTACCTCCGGCTTGGTCGGCTGTCCCTCCAGACACAACTGGCCGTGTCTGCGGGTGGGAAGCTGGATGTGGGTATGTGTCCTGGTCGCTGCACTAGCGCCTCCTCTGGTCGGTCAGGGCGCCTGTTCAAAGGAGGGAGAGGGGGGAATAGCGTGATCCTTCCACACGCTACATCCCCCTGGCGAAACTCCTCACTGTCAGGTGAAAAGAAGCGGCTGGCGACTCCACGTGTATCGGAGGAGGCATGTGGTAGTCTGGAGAGCGGGTGGAGCAGCGACCAGGATGGCTTGGAAGAGTGGGGTAATTGGTCGGATACAATTGGGGAGAAAAAGGGGGTAACCCCCCTCCCGTAAAATCTCCCCCTCCCAAAAAAAAGAGTGAAAAATAAGTCTTATTGGGTCGCACATCATCACCAAAACACAAGCACAGACAGAATTCAAAAGGATATACCTTTTAAGTTTCAACCGAAATTCTTCATAGCTGCTTCTGTGCTAAATAGCTGATGGAGGGTCGGGCCTCTGTCTATCCATTAGTCTTACATTAGTCACAGTGGCCCTAATGGCTCCCCTGTCCATCCCTCTGCTGCAGGCTTAGTGGATGACATGATGGCCGTGAGAAGAGACCACGGCCAGAGGGTTCAGCATGGCTGGGTACAGCTCATGTGTGAATGATAGGGAACGCCTCTCACCCGTTCTGGAAGACCCAAGGTTCCCACTGAGTCCTCCAAGGGAGTAGCAGCCCTCATTCACCTCAACCCTGCCCAATATGCATCCCTCAATCAAAAACTTCTGCAGTTATGAGTACATAACTCTATCGCTAGTAACCACTCCTATCTCACGCATCAGGAAACCGCTTTCGCGAACGCTTGGCATGTAATAGATAGCACTGATGCTCCCGCTAAAAGCGGGAGAATGGTAAAGGGTCTCTTGATATTCATGTATTCACATCATTCATCGGGCGAGCGTTCAAAAGGATAAATGTATACCTAACTATTTCAACATGTGCTTTTTACACTATAGATTTAGTTACTAGCCCCTTCCCTCATGTTTTCGCTTGTAATTCTGTAAATTATTAGGTCTAATTGCACTAATTGCCACGAGGAGTGGCCATAGGGCATCTGTAACAGGCTGCCTTTGACAGTGTTGAACCCTGTGTGTGGAGAACTCAGAAGCAAGTGGAACTGTCCTACAGTTGAACCCATGCATTGCTCTCACACATGCCTCACCTTTCATCCCGTGACCCCATTATTTCTTCTTCCATAGAAACCTCACCAAACAGTACATGTTTGATTGCCCTGGCCCTCCGATCTCTCCCCCTCTCATAATGTTATTTTAAGAAACGTGGAAACGATTGAAACCCCATTTGATTTTGGCGGCCAAAATGACTACCACATTGGCGTCCTATGAGCGTGTGTGTGTGTGTGTGTGTGTGTGTGTGTGTGTAGTCCCCCCCCCTTGGGACCCCACTGAGAGATTCCAGGGGTTGTGTGATCCCGTTCCTCTCATCATGGCAAATTGACCATGTGCACTTGACAGCCAGCTGAGTAATCTCCTGACACTTTGGATTTAACACACCACTCCACAATCACAGCAAGAAAAATAACTTTGGGGAGGAGAAGTCATAAATAACCTGGTGGAGAGGGAGCTTCACTCATTCCTTGCCCCCTGAACTTGGTTGAGAAAACAGTCAATAAGGGGGAGGCCACACACTTTTTTTCCTCCTGGAGTTCTGTGATTGCAATCATTAGGAGAGGCATGATATGCCCTGGAGTGTGATGTTAACCTTGACTGTTGGAAATTCTAAACACAAGGAACCGGTGCAAGGACCATAGGGAACGTATTAAAGTTACAGTCTCACGGGTAAGGATAGCAATTTTAAATATTGATGAATAATCTGAGTAGGATATGCAAATCTGTGGTATGACGGTAGTAAGACAAGTTCATGACAATCTAAATTAATTCATGCAAGGCGTCCAGGTAGCGCGGCGGTCTATTCTTTTGCCTACCAACACAGGGATCGCCGGTTCGAATCCCTATGTTACCTCCGGCTTGATCGGGTGCCCCTACGGACACAACTGACCGTGTCTGCGGGTGGGAAACCGGACGTGGGTATGTGTCCTGGTCGCTGCACTAGCGCCTCCTCTGGTCGGTCGGGGCGCCTGTTCGGGGAGGAGGGGGAAACTCCTCACTGTCAGGTGAAAAGAAGTGGCTGGTGACTCCACGTGTATCGGAGGAGACGTGGTAGTCCGCAGCCCTACCCGGATCGGCAGAAGGGGGGGAGCAGTGACCGGGACGGCTCAGAGAGCGGGGTAATTGGCCAGGTACAATTAGGGAGAAAAAGGGTGGAAAACAAAAAACAAAGAAAAAATTATTCGTTTATTTATTTATTTATTTATTCGTGCAACAAGGAAATGCAATTCTAATAGGGAAGTAATGACATGCCATGGTACAACAAGTGTTCTCCCCGAAAGACATCAGGGTGTATTAGCTACCTGCAGACTAACAAAGTATTTCCGAGTAACATAATCGAGATGGAGAAATAAGGGAGAAACGGAGAGAGAGAGGAAAAAGATGACAGATTAAAAACACAGATACGCTAAGAGAGAGACCCGCTAAACACCAAACAAGACAGCTGTAAAAAGACAGAGAGAGGAAAAAGACAGAAATGATAGATTGCCGGAGATTGTCATTCCCCATCGGCGGTGTGAGCAGGAAGTGGTTTGGAGCCAGGAGGACGTAGGCCATGTTCCTTAGAAAGGGGGGGATTACACTGGGCTCTTGTATGACATGGGACTTTTCATCACACAGCCATACTGAGCCCACCACCGGACTCCCAAATCTGTCACCAGACTCCATCAGGAGTGGCCCTCCAAATTGAAAAAGTCTGCCACCATCAGAGGAGTGGAAGGGGTGAAGGGTTGGGGTAGAGGGGGAGGTTTTTTAAAGCATGTGTGTGTGTGTGTGTGGGGGGGGGGGGGTTGGGCATATCTAGCCAAACGCCTGTGTGAGAGGGCATTTGTCTGTGAGCCTGTGTGTAGAGTATGTGCTCAAAAGGGAGGTAGGGAGGGAGGAATAGAGAGGAGACGAGGGGGAAAAATGTGGTCATCAATTGCTGGCAGCAGATCCAGCGAAGAGATTATTGGATGGTAACCCAGCGGCAGATGTCTGATGAGTGTCTATTAACCTGCTTCCTACATCTTGTAGGCCGTGTCACTGATGAATTCAGACCGGGAGGCCTTGTCCCGCCCAATAGGAGGGGTCAGTAATCCCTATCCAGGAAATAGCTGCCAGAGACCTCCGGACCTGATTGGCTGGAGCTGTGCTGATCTGGCACAGCTAATAGGAGAGAGGTGCTATTGAGATGCTGTATGAGTCGACCCCTGTTACTGGCTGACCATCCCTCATCCATCTATTCATCGCTTTCTCTTTATCCCTCTCTTCATTTTCCCTCTATACTCTCCACTTGTATTTACAAACCATCATTTACCCATTAACCTCTACATTCATCTATCCAATAAGCTTCTCTCCATTTCTCTCAGCTATCCCCTCATCAATTGCATCTATCCAGGCTTTTTTAACATCCCGGCATCCATCATTGCCCTGTGTTTGGTGAAGTGGCGGTGAGCAAGCCCAATGCCCGGGAGGCTGAAAAGTCCCAGTCTGGTCCTGGCTACATAACAGAAACACTAAGAGCCAGTTTCCCAGACACAGATTATAGTCTTCGACCAAACAGACTTTTGTATAGAGAATCTATATTCAAAATTCAGTTTTATCCAGGACTGGGCTTGATCTCTGTCCAGGAAACCGGCACAGAGAGTGTCAATTCACTGAGTCAGCACCTGGAGGTGAGATGACAATGTGACGAACAACAAGCACCGGAGTCTTGGACCTGGTTCATCTGCAGCCCATATATGAGGCCTTGGCTGGGTTATGGCCCAGTCCCAGTCCTTAGCTGCCAGCGGTTCGAGTCCAAGGAATTACTGGGCAGACACAGCAGTTCTTCTCCCACCTGCTCCCTATCATAAGACTCCTAGATGAGTGGGATGATGGAGTTGAGCTCAACAGCGCGATAGCGTTTCTCTGGGTGTCTTCAAACCTGTCACACTTTCCATATCTGGTTGAGGTGCACTACTGAGAAGCCAGTGCGTTGTTGTGTCTGAAGAAACACAAGAATAATGTGATAAATGCAGAGTGATTTTAGTTATTTTTTGCTGCACATCAACAGATATTCCTCTAACCTATTTATGATCCATTTGATGTGTTTGTAAAAAGAAACCATGTCCCAAAAGGCTTGATGATATATGAGTTTGGTATCGTCTGCCAACAATTCATTTTTCTTCAATCCCCTATTCAACGTTTGTGCGCTCTCTCTCTCTCTCTCTCTCTCTCTCTCTCTCTCTTCTCTCTCTCTCTCTCTCTCTCTCTCTCTCTCTCTCTCTCTCTCTCTCTCTCTCTCTCTCTCTCTCTCTCTCTCTCCCTTTGAGTGTGCTTCTTTTGGAAGCACAATGAAACAAAGACAACTCTGGAGGAAGGCCATCTGAAATACAAATCATCTCCACCCAAACATCTGAGCATGCCAGTTAGTTCCCATTAAAACTGTTTTACTAGCAGCCCACTAAGCGTGACAGGGACGGCATGACTGGCTCAGAGCAGCACGAAGGGCAGAGGGGGGCGTGGAGGAGCAAGGACTCGGGCTCTGTGCTCCACATCTGTTCTTGTATTGAAGGCATATGGGCCGGTCCGGGTCAACCGCTCGTATGCATGCGTGGACCCCCATTCGGAGCCCAATCAGTCTTGATGGGGATGATGTAATGGACCTGCCTTGGTCTCCGTGCTCCCATCTCTCTCTCTCTCTCCGCTCCACTCGAGCGCCGTGCAACCCAATTCTGCATAGTAGGCCTGACAACACGCCAGCTCCCTGTCAACGCCTGCCCCTCACACTGGAGGGGATGAACTGGGAGACAGAGGGGGAGTGAAGAGGTGAAGGGAGGGAAAACAACTTGAGCAAAGAAAAGGGGAAAGAAAGAAAGGAGAGGGGAAAAATCGTGTGTGGGAGCAGCGGGGGCGTACCACATATTTTTCAAATCAGTATCAGAATCAATTTTATTTGACCAAGTGGAATTTGACTCTGGTTCAGCCATTGCTCTCTCTATGCACTTGCACAGAATAGACACACAGCTAAAACAAAGACAACAAGGTAAACATAAACATTTAGCTACTATGTACAGATATAGACATACATACATACATACATACATACATACATACATACATACATACATACATACATGTGTATACACACACACACACACACACACATATATATATATATACATACATATATACATATATATAGCTTTTTTTTTCCAAAGCTGTCAATGGTGTTGTGAGTGCTTGACTAATGAGGAGCGGAATATCAACAAGGATACAGAAAAATTCCTGGCAACAACATACAGCCCTCCCGGAACTGTATTGTTCCGGGAGGGCTGTATGTTGTTGCCTGCCTCGTAGTTTCATTAAAAACTGACTGACGCTACAAGAAGCCTCCTTTCTGTCGGAATTTAATACGTCATTAACATTAAAATCTTGTTTCCTGTATCTGTGTTGATATATATATATATATATATATATATATATATATATATATATATATATATATATATATATATATATATATATATATATATATATTTCGTTAAAAGAAACACTCAACAGTAGGGAAAGTGCTCAACAAATAAGGAGCAAAATAATCCAGTGATTCATGTAAATTCTTTACAAGACAGTACAAGCCTGTTTCATGCCATAAGCAATAATCATCTGTCAATTATTATAAGTATTCGATTATATATATATATATAATTTAGTATTTAACGTATATAATAACCCAGTAATGTATAGAACCAATTTAAAAATTATATAATGTATTATTTGTAGGTATAGTGGATGTTCAGTGTTGCAGGTATAGTGCACAGAGATTGTTTCTGACACTATATGACTGTTTTCAGTGTTCATCAGAGTGACAGCCTGCAGAAAGAAACTGTTCTTGTGTCTGGTTGTTTTGAGGTACAGTGCTCTGTAGCGCCTACCAGAGGGGAGGAGTTGGAACAGGTTGTGACCAGGGTGTGATGGGTCAGTAATGATGCTGCTTGCCCGTTTCCTGACTCTAGAGATGTGTAAGTCCTGAATGGAGGGCAGATTGGTACCAATGATTTTCTCTGCAGTCCTGACTGTCCGTTGTAGTCTGTCCCTGTCCTCTTTGGTGGCCGATCCAAACCAGACAGTGATGGATGTGCGGAGAACAGACTGGATTATTGCAGAGAACTGAATCAGCAGCTCCTGAGGCCGGTTGAACATCTTGAGCTGACGGAGAAAGTACATCCTCTGCTGGGTCCTTTTGATGATTGTTTTTGTGTTGGACACCCACCTTAGGTCCTGGGAGATTGCAGATCCCAGAAATCTGAAGGTTTCCACAGCAGGCACAGTGCTGTTGAGTATGGTGGTGGTGGTGGTGGGGAGGCAGTGTTGGAGGGCTCCTCTTGAAGTCCACTGTCATTTCCACTGTTTTGAGCATGTTCAGCTACAGGTTGTTATGACCGCACCAGAGGGCCAGCTTTTCAACTTCCCCATTTATATGCAGACTCGTCACCATCCAGGATGAGGCCGATGCAAATAATGCAAACATTAAAGGTGCTAAAATTTAAAGAGTGGACACTCATCAGGTCGGTTTTCTTATTTGATCTGAATCAGAATCAGAGTCAACTTTACTGGCCAAGTGTGTTTATGCGTACAAGGAATTTGACTCCGGTTTTAGTACTTACATATATCAATCAAAAAAGGCAACAAAAAAGGGAAAAAAGAAATGAATAGGAATAATATAATACCGGAGGTGAGTATGACTGTACCACAAGGTATGTCAAAACTATACAGTGTTGTTATGAATGAATAATTTATAACTATTATACAGTAGCTGTATATATATATATGTATGTATATATATATATATGTAGTATATATATATATGTGTGTGTGTGTGTGTGTGTGTGTATATATATATATATATATATATATATATATACGCTGTTAAGTGTTCATATGAAAGATGAGCGGGGGGGGGGGGGGGACCTGTTCCTGTGTGTAGTGGTTTTGGTGCATATTGCTCCGCAGTGCTTTCCAGAGGGTAGGAGTTAAAACAGCCTAGGTCCTGGGTGTGTGTGTGTTTGTGGGAGGGGGTGTCTGTGCTGATTCGACCCACCCATTTCCACGCTCTAGCGGTGTACAAGTCCTGTAAGGTGGGCAGGGAACCACAAACGATTTTTTTCCTGCTGTCATTACTGTTCACTGCAGTCTGTTCCTACCCTGTTTTATTGCTATTCCAAACCAAACTGTGATGGATGTGCACAGGACGGATTGGATGACTGTGGTGTGGAACTGGCTCAACCACTCCTGTGGCAGACCAAACTTCCTCAATCACCGCAGAAAGAACATCCTCTGCTGGGCCTTTTTGAGGATGGAGTCAATGTTGGTCTCCACCTTCAGGTCTCTGGAAATGGTAGTTCCCAGAAACTTGAAGGTCTCCACAGTTGACAGAGGGCTGTTGGATATTGCGTAGGGGAGCACCAAGAAATTTTTGAAAACGTGATACTGATGCCTGAATAATTGTATGTTATGTTGTGGCGGCATGGTGGCCCAGTGGTTAGTGCTGTCGCCTCACAGCAAGAAGGTCCTGTGTTCGAACCCCGGGGTTGTCCAACCTTGGGGGTCATCTCAAGTCGTCCTCTGTGTGGAGTTTGCATGTTCTCCCTGTGTCTGCAGTGGATTTCTCCAGGTTCTCCAGTTTCCCCCACCATCAAAAAGACATGCATGTTAGGGTTAATATTCCTGTCTGTGCCCCTGACCGAGGCATGGCAAGACAAACTGGAGTTGGTCCCCGGGCGCTGTACGGCGGCTGCCCACTGCTCCTAGCTACACAGCTAGGATGGGTTAAATGCAGAGAAGAATTTCCCCACAGGGATCAATAAAGTATATCCAAAAAAAAAAAAGTTGTTCTGACCACACTAGATCACCTGCCGCTCAACCCCCTGCCGATATGCAGACTCGTCGCCATCTTGGATGAGTCATCAGACTCATCCATGTGAACTAAGCCACATAAATGATCTGACATATCGATGACAATTAGATGACAATTAGGATATACTGATGATATCAGTATATCACATCGTCACTGTAACATTGTCAATGTCAATTTAGTCGAATTTTCAGTAAACATAAATACATGAACTTTACATTAAACTTAACCCTCACAGATGTTACTACACCTTATTCTTTGTAGGGAAGAAGAAGAAAAGAAAGAAAGAAGAAAGCCACTTTATGTCATCATTGCAGGTTACAATGAACATTTTTGTCTGCATTTAACCCATCCTATTTTATGTAGGGGCAGTGGGCAGCTGCAGCGCCCGGGGACCAACTCCAGTTCTTCTTTCCATTGCCTTGGTCAGGGACTCAGACAGGAGTATTAACCCTAACATGCATGTCTTTTGATGGTGGGAGGAAACCGGAGCAGCCGGAGGAAACCCACGCAGACACGGGGAGAACATGCAAATGCCACACAAAAAAGACCTGGGATGGCCTGGGGTTCAAACCCAGGACCTTCTTGCTATGAGGCAACAGTACCAACCACTGGGCCACCGTGCTGCCACAACATAGTATACAATTATTCAGGCATTAGTATAGCATTTTCAAAATTTTCTCATTTCCTCTCTTTTTTTTTTTCTTATTTACCGTAAAGGTAAAAAGGACTCAGATAAATGTAAATATGCTGTGTAACTCCATGTTATCCACTGGCGCATGTACGCAGTAGTAAGAAAAAGCACACCGCTCAAACAACCCCTGTCAGAAAATTAGGAGCCTGTGAAAAAAATAAAATGTCCATTTCACATCTATCAGTGACAATACCATATGTGGGCCAATACAAATGTACGCGCCCCCCTCCCCCCCCATCCAAACAATCATCCATCTTGGTTGTGGGTCTAACAGAGGAGAAGTCAGGGGAAGGAAAAGAAATCAAGGAATCACATGCTTTGGTGGACAGGTATGGCAGGGAGAGAAAGGGGGGAAGGGTAGCCCGGATGGCCGGCTCGGTGGAGCGAGTGTCATCTTGGGGGGTACTTGTGCTCCTGTGTGCGGCTTGGCCTCACAGAGGGATAAGGTTTAGTCACTCAGTGGCGACCCGGGAGCTTGTCACAGGGGATGTAATGAGGTCAGATTACAGGCCGGTCCACAGACTGGCTGCAAAAGGTTGGCCCATAATCCTACAGTCATTAAAGGAATGCTTTGTTAAAAGTGTGTGTGTGGGGGGGGGGGGGAGAAATGGAGAGAGAGAGTGAAGAAGAAGGGAGGAGGGGTTAGAGAGGTGTGTGTGTGTGGGGGGGGGGGGGACTCAAGAACACTTGATTTGATATGAAAAGCCTCTTGTTGCCACCCAGGAGAAGCCCGGCGAGGAAGGATGTGAGGGAAGCCAGCCGAGAGACTCCTACAACCAGGAACAAGACATGCCTTGTTCCGGGTTTAAGGAGCAAACAGATTAAGATGAATTGATGCAAGCTTAGTGACTCTGAAAAATGGTGGAGAAAAAAAAAACGCCCACAGATCAATAAGGCTTAGGAGGCAAGCAACCAAAGACTGAATCTCCGCTCACATTCAGGGGAGATAACACTCAATGAAGGGAAGGGTCTCAGATCTCATATATCCCTACCTTTTTTAGGTTTAGATTCAAGAAAAGAGGGGGGGGAAAGGTTTAGGAGCAGAATGACAGAATTTAGTGAAAATAAAGCAGCGATAGAAAAAAAGAGCTTTGAAACAATAGGCGACGCAATTTCAGAAGAGATCTGTCTATAAATGTCATTATTTCCAATGCATGAACGGTATATAGCTATCTGAAGAAAAGTCAAGAATTCACCATACTATATTGTAACGTGCACGGATAAGAAGACACGCTGGCCGCTGGCTCGCGGAGCTTACCCTTTAGTCGAGCGGTTAGCGATGTCTCCTGCGGTGCGGGCGATACAGGTTCGCTTCCCGGCCGCGGCAGTTCCTGTGGTTGCGCCCCCCCCCCCCGAATTCGCTACAATATAATCATACACAAATATAGATATAATCAATATATAAACATATTATATATAAATATATCATATATAATTGAAAAGTTTGGCGTTTGAACGTAAGCGCTTGTATGCACTATGCTCACACTTAATACAAAATCCACGCAGATCACCCAAAGGGCTATTGCTAACAAGCTAACATCCGTCCCCGCGTCCCACAGTGCATCGCGACAGATCCGCGTCTAAGCCGGCCTGGCGAAGCCTCGTGCACCGATGTTTGCAGAGAATCATCTGGGTTAACGCGGTAATTATACGGCAAAGCCCCCCCCCCCCCCCCGCTCTATCTCGCGCTGGATCGGCAAGTGTTTCCCTCTGCGCTGCGGCAGCCGCGTCTTCCGCGGCTAATCCCTCAAGAGGGCTTCCGCCGCTGTCAACCCGATGAAAATGAAGCGGCGTGCAGTTCGCTCCACCGGTCGGAAAGCCCAGAAACGCCCTCGCCCCTCGTACATCCCCGTCTACCTGTGTAAATAAAAGGTACGGGATTGGATTCTTTTCGGTGCACCGTGAACAAACAGATGTGGATCGTGGATGTGAGGGGTCTAGGGAAGAGGAAGATGTCAAATTAAAGCTTCGCCCAAAAACAAAAACAAAAACTACACGCTAAATCTAAACATCCACCGGCGCATTCTCCGCTGGTCAGCGGGAAAGGAGGGTCTGCATCTCTTCCCCTCCCCTCCCCCGTGACCTGTCAGCTCGGCTCATTATGGGAATATTTGAACACGTGCGTGTAGGGATACCACAGGGCTTCGCGACCCCTGCATCTGCTGAACCTGAACCCGTGAGTGTTACTCAGCCCTGGCCAGCATACCAGCCGACTCGGCACGCTGATGGGGTCAGGATTAATAACGAGAGGGGTGATCTGACCCCCCCCCCGGCTTGCGACAGCATTGTCTGGGGCAATTATGAAGAGGGAACCAAGAAAAACATGTAGTTAAAAACAAGGTGCAACTCAGGGGAAAGATGCGCGGTGTGGTCGGAAGTCCAAAAAAGAAAAAAAGAAAATTCAGATCAGCTTTTATTTCAGGTTTTCCTTTGTTTCTCAGCTGCTGCTGAGAATAAAGATACATTTTGTTGAACCCCCCTCCATCATTTCCCATTCAAAGATCTAAAATAATACCGCTACCTTACGTGTCTAAAATCACAACACCGCCGAGAGATAACAACTTTATTGTTCTTCTCGCCACTTTAATGGCTAAACCAGAAACGATCCGGCAACCAGGTACGGGTCTTGTATGGTTACGACAGTTGTTTCCCGGTATGTTTGTTTGTTTTTCTGTGTTTATTTCATTGTGTATTGTCTCTGTGACCACAGGTGTGCCCTTTAACCCCCAAGTCATTAGCCTCTGCAATCTGGGTCTCTGCAGTACACTGCAGCGGTGCAAAACACGTGCAGAAAGAAAAGTGAGAAAGGCAGAGAGTAAGAGAGAGAGCGAGAACAAGAGAGAGAGCAAGAGATAGAGAGAGAGAGAGAGAGAGAGAGAGAGAGAGAGAGAGAGAGAGAGAGAGAGAGAGAGAGCCAATTACAGCCCAGAGAAAACAAAGGGCCATATTTCAATGATTCCTCCAGCTGTGCTGTTTATGAGCTGTGTGCTTAGTCTCTTTCTGACCTTCACCTCCACACTTGCCCTCTCTGAGGGAAAACAAGCTAAAATGGCCTGATGCTCACTCTTTCATTTCCCTGTTTTTTTTCTCCACTATTTCTTTTCTTCCTTCCAATAAGTGGGTGAAAACAGTCTTTTTTTTAAGGAGTCTGTTTATATTTGTTATTTCACCGCTTTCCATGTCATTGCACCTGTACCGTCACCTTGACATCCCGATGCGCTTCAGATGGTTATGACGCTGCCTTAGATGTAAAAGTAAGAAAAAATATGGACTAATGGAAAGCTTAACGGCAAAATATGTGTCATATGTAACCTTTATAACTTTGCTCCCCCCCCCCCCCCGCTTTACCATTAGGGACCTCATAAGTGGGCTTTGGGTATCAGTCACTGCAGCCCTTTGACAGGTCTAACCTTCCCAAGCGGCGGGATACACCATCTTCACTGCAGTCCTATTGACCAAAGCAATAAGCCATTCTATATGGTGTATTAAAGTCATTTTCCACATGCTACCTCAGCACGATCCATTGTTCATGCAAGCTCCTGCTGACCATGAAGAGAAGGAGAAAAAAAACTTTGCTGTGCTCCTTGACCAAACTGTAACATTCTGCAGTGTTAACACCAGTTAAGGAATAAGTCCCCCCAGCTTTTTTTCCCCTTCTTCCCCCCCTTCGTGGCTTAAAAGGCATTATGGCGGTCATTACAACAGTTGTGTATAGGGCAAAAGTAGAACGCCCGGTTTTAGACTGCCAAAGGGTAATGGGGGTCTCGGAACGGGCATAAAACACTTAAAGGCATGTGTCCTGAGAGCGTGTCCTACTCAATCCTGTCCTGTTTCATTTCCCTTTAATTTGCAAGCAAAAAGCAAAAAACAAAAAAAAACAAAAACGGGAATAGCGGGGTCTTCTGTTGGCACACGGTGGCCGTGTAATAAGCCAGGGCCATCTGCGTAGTCCGGCGGACGCACTCCCCTGCGCCCCGTGTCAGAGGTGATGTCGGAATCGCCGTGTACCTCACCCTGGCCTCTGCCGAAATCAGCTGCAGTCTGGGACCATGTGACAAATGATTCCAATCTAGGCTGAGCGCCCTTGACTTGACCCTGACCACGGTAGACAATAAGGGCAAGCTCAGTCACTGGAAAAGATGTTCTGCACTAATAAACCCGACCGCGGACCGGGGGTAGCAGCGAGCGGAGGGAGGGATAGCGGGGAGAGGAGGAGGAGGAGGAGGGGGTCGGCGGGGTGGGGTGGTGTTCAGGTTCTGACCTCTCAGGTGCAGGTTGATAATGAGTCTCCCTGTTTGCTCTGTGAAAATGACCTCAGCGAGATGAAAGGAGCCAAGAGCACACAACAAAGAGCCCCATTCTCCGCTCCCCTGAAATGGGATCATTCCCGAGGATTGGCTTATGAATGCACTTTCTATTTCATTGCTTTTAAAGGGCACTTAAGCCAAAATACAAACATGTAAGTAGTTGGGGGCTGGATGATGCCACACAGCTTCTGAAACCCTCTGGCCCCTGCAACCCCGGACCTCACGCATACAAACAAAAACAGCCGCACGCAAACATAAAAGGTGGACGCGCATACTCAAACTCACTCAGACATGCACGTACAAGTACAAGAGCAAATGCACACGCACACACGCACACAATATCACAAATCCCGCTTGTGCCTCCGCTCATCTCTTTAATAAAGCCCATAAAATGAGTGTGTTCTTGCCAAGTGTGATGGCGTAAACACGCCACTCCAGAAAGGTTCTGGGCATCCCACTAGCTATGCTAATGAAAGCCCCCCACCCTCCCCCCCTTTTCTTTTTTTTCTCACTCTCTTATCCTGCTGGCACAGCCTCCAGTCTTCCACGGTGCACCACTCCATTGTCATCCCCTGCCCCTGTTCTGTTGGCATCAGACTAGATAATACACAGCAAAATGAAGATCCAAGAATCATTGTAAAAAAGAAAAAAAAAAGAAGAAAAAAAAGAAGAAGAAAAAAAAGAAAAAACATGGCAAGAGAATAATATGATTATTATTTCTTTGAACTCAAAACCAGGCCATTGTTCTTTATTTTTGTGCCCCAATTTGTTGTAAAATATGGCACAAATATACTATCGTCTTAACAATGCCAGTGCAAGGACCACGTATACAATAAGGCGATGAACAAGGCTCTCCCAGGTGAGGGCCCTGCTATACTGCATGACATAACCCTCACTCGAGCACAGCGAGCTTCGAGAGGAGTGAAATCTGTTCACAGCGAGGACCGGGAGGCGCTGATCCTGGCGCAGGGGGAGAGCATCAGCAGGTTTTGGTGTCACAGGGACTTTGGGGAAGTTAGTGTTGAGAGGGGGAAAGTGCTGGGCACGACAGAAACCGGTAAAGTCGGCTGAACTCTGCCGAGTGTCACCGTGGAAGCCAGGATTACGCCCTTCACATCCTCTGGCTCCAAAAGACAAACCCGCGCTTGTCTCCGCTGCACCGAGTTACGTCTGAACGAACGTACGTACGTGCTCCCGCGCGGCTGCCAGTATTTGTGCATCGTCAAGTTCCTGAGTGCGTGCGGACAAATGTGCGTTTGTGTGTGGCTTTCTCTGTAATTTTTTTTCTTTTTTTTTTTTGAGCCAAGCCTCTGACATGTGGATTTGTGGACTGACTGCAGAGGAGTTTATCACAGGTAATTACATAAGAACGGGCTGGAAAAGGAACAAACCACGGATGGTCTGGGCCGGCAGATGCAGAGCTTCGGCCTACGCGGTGCCCCGCGCAACTACGCATTCCTGCCCAGCACATGTCAGCTCCGAGTGAGCCTCCCTGAGCCGGAGAGAGCAGGGGAGCGAACACCAGCAGAGTCACAGTCGGCTCCTCTTTTGCTCCTTTTGTCCCTCATCACCCCAAAGCGCTTACCTCCCCTTCACCCACCACAGCTTTCTCTCACACGCTGCAGTGTTATCTGCAATATCCTTTGTCGCCTTTGTCATTAAGCTTGAAACAAAAATTGTTGTGTACTTTCTCTTGGGAATATTGAACCTTTGAGTCTTGTTTTGATCCCCCCCCCCTTTTTTTTCCTCCCCAATTGTATCCGGAAACTGCCCCACTCTCCTGAGCCGTCCCGGTCGCTGCTCCACCCCATCTGCCAACCCGGGGAGGGCTGCAGACTACCACATGCCTCCTCCCATACATGTGGAGTCACCAGCCGCTTCTTTTCACCTGACAATGAGGAGTTTCACCAGGGGTACGTACCGTGTGGGAGGATCACGTTATCCCCCCCCCCCAAAAAGGCGCCCCGACCGACCAGAGGAGGCGCTATTGCAGCGATCAGGACACATACCCACATACAGCTTCCCACCCACAGACACGGCCAATTGTGTCTGTAGGGACACCCGACCAAGCCGGAGGTAACACGGGGATTCGAACCGGGATTCTCGTGTTGGTAGGCAACGGAATGGACCGCTACGCTACCCGGACAACCTGTTTTGATTTTATTTTTATCCCTTTAGAGCGTTATTTGTTAATTTTTTTTTTTGTAGAATATAAAATTTTATTTATTGGAATTTTGCAATTGAGCTGTTCGAGATGCATCGACACATTCAGCTTCACGTGATGCCTTTTGTGATTTGCCATTCTAGTCATTGGTCTGCTGGTAGGTATAATGGCGGGAAATCTTGGTGTCGCAGGAAGTAATGCACTTTACGTCACATCCTGTTATTTTTAGTAGACACGTGGATGCTAATGCTAGTTTTTCAGGTAATTTAGAATTTAATCTTCTTTTGCTAATGTAGTTTATAAAGAACAGATAGCATTTTAAAAAATGTCATTACCATTCTGCTCATTTGTGTTGAACCACCTTGCGCACTTGTTTGTAGAATGATGTCATTACAAATGCGACTGCAGTATAAGATTGCAGTTGAGAATTCTGACCAGGGTGGCGTTATTGTGCCAAGTTATCACAGACTTTTCACAAATAAAGGAAGAAAAAAAACACATTTTAGAATGCTAACAACTGTAAAAGTATATTTTAAAATGTTTAAGTTTTTAGTTTTTTATGTACATACAACAGATTGTGAAGATTTTGAGAAATTGCCAATGTTAGCAAAGTAACAGTTTTGTAGTATCATATCTGTGTCCAGAGATGAGCTTTTACTGTAAAATCTACATTACAATTACACTAGCAACTCAACAGACAGGTTTACTTCAGTGTAGCACTATTTCAACGTGGGGAGCGCTTATGCTTTGTGAATCACATCATATATTACACACTACAAACACTTAAATATAAATATATACGTAAATAACGATTAAATAAATCTCACTGAAACAAGCTGTAAGGAAAATTGACTTACTCTGAAATACAAAGGAAATGAGAGTGCTCCAATTCAAGACAAACAATCTATCGGTCTGTCTGTCTATCTATCTATCTATCAATCATAATCTATCATACAATCTAATCTATCATATATATATATATGTGTGGGGGGGGCAGAGAATGAAACTGGTGCATGGGCAGAACAACTCTAAGAAGAAAATAAATTATAATTGCAGACATATAAGTGCTATGATATGATTGGATTGTGTTGCCAATAAGATGCGTCACCAGTGGCAAGACAGATATAGAACAAGCTATAAATTGTCGCAGAAAGGTGAACACAAACATTGTGTGCGGGTGACGGGATTTTACAGCACAAACAAAATCCTGCAGTGGGTGTACTATTGTCCGCTGCAGACAGTCATCTAGAAGTGTTGACATGCCAAAAGATGCTGCTCACTTGCTGGAATAACAGTACACTTCTCTCTGGCAACCAGAAAATAACCACATACGGTATAAGAGAGTGAAAGAGAGAGGTGCGATACAACTGTAAACACCTGATTGAACAATTTGTCACCGAGGAAAAAGGGCATAAGACAAACTGAGTTTGAGTCCATGCACGCCTGCACACACACACACACACACACACACACACAACACAGCTTCCTCCACCAAGAGGTTCATCCCTGGGGACGTGAGTTCTGTGGATAGGAGGCAGTCGAGGCAGTTGTGGTGGTAATGGTTTCCTCTGTACGATGACCAGTTTTAAGAGCTAAGGGACCATTGAGACACATTGTTTCTGGATCCTCTTCTCCTGCAACACCATCAGATGGAAATGATTTCTGATCACTGCCTAGCAGGTTCTGAATCGAATGAGTGACCCCAAGGTGAGCGTGGCCCTAGAGCAGCACCATTGCCGGCTCACTCAGCCATTCATCCACTATAGACATCATTACTTCCATGTTTTACAGGCATCAGAAGTAAGTGTGCGTGTGCGAGTGTGCTGGCATGTGTGTGAGTGTGTGTCTGTATGTGCAGGAGAAATGATTGGTTAGACTTGTGGGGAACCAGAGGTAATCTTAATGCACAACCAAATGTAAAACATGCAGCAAATATGTATAATTAACCCTATTAAACATTGCTAACTATTCATAATAATTAGCAATGTTTAAGTGTGTGTGTGTGTGTGTGTGTGTGTGTGTGTGTGTGTGTGTGTGTGTCGGGGCAGAGGTCTGAGAGCATATGTCTTTGTGAAGCCGGGTTTGTTGTGTACAGTATGCACTGCTGTGGCTGTGTACCAGGGTGGAAACTGGAGTTTAAAAGCTCTTCTCTGCCCTCTTACAGTCATGAAAACAGGGGAACAGCTCAGATCTGACCACTGCCAAAGTGCAACAAAGACGTACGAAGATGAATAAACTTGCCGTGCCGGCCCGCTGGATTCTGGTTATCAATGCCTTTTCACTTCACTTGCTCCTTATAATCATCAAGGTCAAAAAGCAATTTCTGCAACCAGAGAAATAAATAAAACAGGTTGGCAGCAAATTAAATAGAGGGGGAACAAAGCCATGCCTCAAGCTAGTAGCAGAAAAGACAAGAGTAGAAAATCTCACATGAAAGCTAATTTTAGATAACATCAAGCTTTGCCATTTGACTAATTGGAATACACTTTGCTCTTTAAACAGAGATGCCATTAGCACTTACAATATTTTGCATGAATGTTTTTGTAGAGCAAAGTATTTTTCCCCCCTCCATGATTTCATCCAAAAGCTGTTGCTGATGAGTATGTAAGATTAATCCCATTGTTTGTTATAATTACATTACCTATAAAAGAACATCATTTTTACAGCTCTGTTCTGCTTCTTTTGACTTTGCCGGATCATTATGATTTTGCCTTTTAAAAGACCAAATGACTCCCTTAAAGCCATTTATAAATGTGCTGTTTTTTACCAATAGTCCATCAGTAAATTGATTTAGTCTTGATAGTCTCAATGTATATACAACCTCTCTCTCTCTGTGTATCTATATATATATATACACTACCGTTCAAAAGTTTGGGATCACCCAAACAATTTTGTGTTTTCCATGAAAAGTCACACTTATTCACCACCATATGTTGTGAAATGAATAGAAAATAGAGTCAAGACATTGACAAGGTTAGAAATAATGATTTGTATTTGAAATAAGATTTTTTTTACATCAAACTTTGCTTTCGTCAAAGAATCCTCCATTTGCAGCAATTACAGCATTGCAGACCTTTGGCATTCTAGCTGTTAATTTGTTGAGGTAATCTGGAGAAATTGCACCCCACGCTTCCAGAAGCAGCTCCCACAAGTTGGATTGGTTGGATGGGCACTTCTTTGAGCAGATTGAGTTTCTGGAGCATCACATTTGTGGGGTCAATTAAACGCTCAAAATGGCCAGAAAAAGAGAACTTTCATCTGAAACTCGACAGTCTATTCTTGTTCTTAGAAATGAAGGCTATTCCATGCGAGAAATTGCTAAGAAATTGAAGATTTCCTACACCGGTGTGTACTACTCCCTTCAGAGGACAGCACAAACGGGCTCTAACCAGAGTAGAAAAAGAAGTGGGAGGCCGCGTTGCACAACTGAGCAAGAAGATAAGTACATTAGAGTCTCTAGTTTGAGAAACAGACGCCTCACAGGTCCCCAACTGGCATCTTCATTAAATAGTACCCGCAAAACACCAGTGTCAACATCTACAGTGAAGAGGCGGCTGCGGGATTCTGGGCTTCAGGGCAGAGTGGCAAAGAAAAAGCCATATCTGAGACTGACCAATAAAAGAAAAAGATTAAGATGGGCAAAAGAACACAGACATTGGACAGAGGAAGACTGGAAAAAAGTGTTGTGGACGGATGAATCCAAGTTTGAGGTGTTTGGATCACAAAGAAGAACGTTTGTGAGACGCAGAACAAATGAAAAGATGCTGGAAGAATGCCTGACGCCATCTGTTAAGCATGGTGGAGGTAATGTGATGGTCTGGGGTTGCTTTGGTGCTGGTAAGGTGGGAGATTTGTACAGGGTAAAAGGGATTCTGAATAAGGAAGGCTATCACTCCATTTTGCAACGCCATGCCATACCCAGTGGACAGCGCTTGATTGGAGCCAATTTCATCCTACAACAGGACAATGACCCTAAACACACCTCCAAATTGTGCAAGAACTATTTAGAGCAGAAGCAGGCAGCTGGTATTCTATCGGTAATGGAGTGGCCAGCGCAGTCACCAGATCTGAACCCCATTGAGCTGTTGTGGGAGCAGCTTGACCGTATGGTACGCAAGAAGTGCCAGTCCAACCAATCCAACTTGTGGGAGCTGCTTCTGGAAGCGTGGGGTGCAATTTCTCCAGATTACCTCAACAAATTAACAGCTAGAATGCCAAAGGTCTGCAATGCTGTAATTGCAGCAAATGGAGGATTCTTTGACGAAAGCAAAGTTTGATGTAAAAAAAATCTTATTTCAAATACAAATCATTATTTCTAACCTTGTCAATGTCTTGACTCTATTTTCTATTCATTTCACAACATATGGTGGTGAATAAGTGTGACTTTTCATGGAAAACACAAAATTGTTTGGGTGATCCCAAACTTTTGAACGGTAGTGTATATATATATATATATATACACACACACACACACACACACACACACACTCACACTGATGACCACTCACAGGTGAACCGAATACACTGATCATCTCCAAACAAGGCGCCCAAGGCTCATCGATGCATGAGGGCAACGAAGGCTATCCCATGTGGTCCAAACCAACAGAAGGTCCACTGTAGCACAAGTCACAGAACATTTTAATGATGGTTATGGGAGGAATGTGTCACAACACAGTGCATCACATGCTGTTGTACATGGGGCTGCGTAGCTGCAGACCAGTCAGAGTGCCCATGATGACCCCTGTCTACCGTCGAAAGCACCTACAATGAGCATGTGAGTGTCATAATTGGACCTTAGAGCAGTGGAAGAAGGTTGCCTGGTCTGATTACTCCTTATTTCTTTTACATCAAGTGGATGGCTTTGCACGTGTGTGCTGTTTACCTGGGGAAGTGATGGCACCAGGATATATTGTGAGAAAATTACCAGTTGGGGGAGGGAGTGTGATGCTCTGGGCAATGTTCTGCTGGGAAACCCTGGATCTGGCCATTCATGTGGATGTCAGTTTGACACATGCCACGTACCTAAACATCCTTGCAGACCAGGTACACCCCTTCATGTCAATGGTATTCCCTGATGGCAGTGGCTTCTTTCAGAGGGATAATGCTCCCTGCCACACTACACACATTGTTCGGGAATGGTTTGAGGTAACATGATGAAGTGTTCAAGGTGTTGTACTGACTTCCAAATTCTCCCGATATTAATCCGATTGGTTGGCCTCAAGGAAGTTCTGGCAAACTACCCGGCGACTCAGGAAGGGGAAGCAGGGCTTGACTCAGGCTGTGTTCAGCCAGGGAGGAGAACTGTTGACCCAGACTGGGGATGTTGTCGAGTGGTGAAAAGAACACTTTGAGGAGCTCCTGAACCCAGCTAACACATCCTCAGTGGAGGAGGTAGAGTCTGAAGACTCAGGGGAAGCCCCACCCATATCCCTGGCAGAGGTCTCTGAGGTAGTTAAAAAGCTCCTTGGTGGCAAGGCGCCGGGTGTGGATGAGATTCACGCTGAGATACTGAAGGCTCTGGACATTGTTGTGTTGTCTTGGTTGACACGCCTCTTCAGTGTCGTGTGGAGGTTGGGACAGTACCTGTGGAGTGGCATACTGGGGTGGTGGTTCCCATATTTAAAAAGGGGGACCGGAGGCAGTGTTCAAATTATTGGGGCATCACATTGCTCAGCCCCCCTGGGAAAGTCTACTCTAGGGTGCTGGAAAGAAGGCTCTGACCGATCTCTTCTGCTCCTTGTCAACCACCACTATGTCTGGTTGGTTGGCCAGCACCTGCTTGTCCGTCTGGAGCCTTAAGTCCTACAAGGCCTTAACCATGCTTTACTCAACCACCTTTAGTGGTGTTTCCCATCTGATCTTGGGGACTTCCAGTCCGTGTTGGGCACAGATGTTCCTGTACACTATCCCGGCAACTTAATCATGCTTCTCAGTGTATGTTGTCCCAGCCTGCATCTTATGCCCAGCTACTATGTGCTGGACTGTCTCAGGGGCATCTTTGCAAAGCCTGTACCTTGGATCCTGTCTGCTGTGTTAGACCCTTGCTTCTATGGATCTGGTGTTGACTGCCTGCTCTTGTCCTGCGATGATCAGAGCCTCTGTGCTGTTCTTCAAACCAGCCTTTTATAGCCACTAGTAGGTTTTATTGATGTCCGCCACTCCATCTATCTGCCAATGGCACATCACATGGATGGGGCTTGGTCTTCCATGATGTCTCCTCTTCTTCTTCCTCATCACCCCCTGTCCCACTTTCTGAGGTGCTCACTGAGCAGTTTGTCCTGGGAGGTTATCTTCCTGATCTGCTCTTGGATGCTCCTTGTTTCCTCCTGGATAGTGGCTCTGACACACACCAAGACTCGACCCTCTCTTTTCACTGCATGTACAGTCTCAGGGTGAAGGACTTTGGGTGGAATCCTCTATGCATTGTGAGGAGTTTTTGTGTCTTGACATCTGTGGCCTCCATTTCCTCCTGTGACCAGTTTATTATACCAGCTGGGTATCTGGTGGATCTTATTCCTATCATTGAGCTGGCTTCTCAGGATCTGGCTTACTCTCTGGAGGTATTTGGCTGTGGCTTACCTCCTCGCTTTCTCGCCATTGCTCCCATTGGCCTGTGGGAAACCCAGGTACTTGTAACTGTCTGTATGTTTGCAATCCTGCCTTCTGGTAGCTCAACACCTTCAGTCCTGATTACCTTCACCCTCTTTGTAACCATTCCATCACACTTATCCAGTCCAAATGACATCCCAATGTCATTGCTGTATATTCTGGTGAGGTGGATCAATGAATCGATGTATCGTTCAACCTTGGCATAGAGCTTGATGTCATCAATGTAGAGGAGGAGACTGATAGTTACCCCACTTTTGTATTTGTATCAATATCTACTCTTTGGGATGATCTGACGGAGGGGGTTCAGGCCTATGCTTAACAGCAGCAGGGACAGTGCATCACCTTGGTATACGCCGCACTTGATGGCCATGCACACATGCACACACACACACACACACACACACACACACACACACACATAATATATATATATATATAAATTATTCCATTCCATTCCATTATCCAAACCACTTATCCTGCGCTCAGGGTCGGGGGATGCTGAAGCCTATCCCAGCAGTGACTGGGCAGTAAGCAGGGAGACACCCTGGACAGGCCGCCAGACCGTCACAGGGCCAACACACACACACACACACACACACACACACACACACACACACACACACACACACACACACACACACACACACACACACACACATTCACACCTAGGGACAATTTAGTACATACATATGTTTTATATATATATATATATATATATACGTATATATAAAACTTTGTTAAAAGAAACACTCAACGGTAGGGAAAGTGCTCAACAAATAAGGAGCAAAATAATCCTGTGAGTCAAGTAAATTCTTTATGAGACAGTACAAGCATGTTTCATGCCATAAGCAATCATCAGCTGTCAATAAAGTTACATGGGAAAGGACATACCATTTACTGCCTCGTCATGCACATCACGTGCACAATGTCCAATGGGGAAGGGAGAGGTACAACATACAAGAATTCAGGGGTTGATGATTGCTTATGGCTTGAAACAGGCTTGTACTGTCTCATTAGGAATTTACTTGACTCATACATATATATCTATATATATATATATAGATAGATGTAGGAAAAAACTTTTAATACATAGCAGTACAAGTTTGTTTCGTGCGTCGCGCACTCATCAGCTGCTAATTAATTAGCAGTTGATGGCCGACGTGTGTGCACGGGGGGGGGGGTACATCGGCAATCACCAATTGTTGGGCTGATGATGGCCGGTAGGAAAATTTTGACATATCGCCCAGCCTTAATATATCATGCTGTACAAGGTCTGCTATCTAGTGCTGCACTTTGGAAATAAATGGTTAAATCTGACTGATCCTGCATGTATAAGTATACTTTATTAGCACAATTAGAACAAGTATCACAATGAGCAGTGTTAACTGCCCATATTATTTTTCTCAGCTGAGAACTGCTCAATTTTCTTTCCTTCCCAGATGCAAAATGGATATGACACTTTCCCCCTCCATCCCTCTGAGAGGGATGCAGGAAGTCAGCGGATGCTGCATAGAGAGAAAAGTGATTCATGTAATCACTTGTTCTTTCCTGTCATTTTGTCAGTCAGTCTGCATGCCTCTGGGCTCCACTTGTTTGGATGTTTGCTTCCGGCTAGTTTAAATCCCTGGTAGATTTCTTAGCTATTCACTGGAGAGGAAATGCTAAAAGAGAAGTGAACTTCGAGGAGTTTAATACTCCGTAGTGTCAAACAAAGCTCAACACTGCCATATTAGGAGGGTTCAAACACTAGATAGTACAGTGCTGTCCATTAAATTAAGTTAATAGGGTGTCCGGGTAGTGTAGCAGTCTATTCCGTTGCCTACCAACACAGGGATCGCCAGTTCAAATCTTCGTGTTACATCCGGCTTGGTCGGCTGTCCCTACGGACACAATTGACCTTGTCTGTGGGTGAGAAGTCAGATGTGGGTATGTGTCCTGGTCGTTGCAATAGCATCTCCTCTGGTTGGTTGGGGCAACCTTTCAGGGGGGGGGGGGCTGAGGGAATAGCATGATCCTCCCATGCACTACGTCCTCCTGGCAAAACTCCTCACTGTCAGGTGAAAGGAAGTGGCTGGCGACTCCACATGTATGGGAAGAGACATGTGGTAGTCTGCAGCCCTCCCCGGATCGGCAGACGGGATGGAGCAGTGACCGCGACGGCTCAGAAGAGTGGGTTAATTGGCCAAGTACAACTGGGGAGAAAAAAGGGGGGGAAAGCCATCCATCCATCCATTATCCAAACTGCTTATCCTGCTCAGGGTCATGGGAAAAATCCCCCCCCCCAAAAAAATTAAGTTAATAGCAGAGACAACCACCCACTGTCAATTAAAACATGTTTTTTGTTTTTTTGGCAGGACTCTCCATTCCAACATTCACATTTCTGGCACTTTGTGCAATAAAGTAAGCCACACCAGGACCTGAAAAAGTAAACAATCTGCTGGGGTCATGCCGCTTCGTTCTTATGGCTAAATCTCACCATCGCCTTCTCTAGCTCGCTCTGCTCTGCTTCATGGCCAGAGGTCCCTCATTTTTGTGTCTCCCTTGTCATGGATAGACTTCGTCGAGATTGCAGGGAGACGGGCACTTTTATGAAGTGTCAGCATGGGCTAAAGTGGACTCCACCTGCCTTTAATGGCCCTGTTTCTTCTTTCTCTCCTCCGTGCATGACAGAATTTTAAGGTCTGCTCTGACAAGGGTTTTTTTCTCCCCCTTTTGTTCCAGGAGCTAGTCCTTCCTTTAGAGAAAGAAAACAGACGGTAACCCGTTTATTACTGTTTTGCAGCATCTATCTGAGAGCAAATACAGAGAGCGAGAGGGCGAGAGAGGGGGAGAGTAATGATACGCTTCAGGTCAATATTTTACACAATGATGCATTTTGGGAAACACACCTCCACAGGGCATGTTTGAAACAATGGGTGTCATAACTGCCCTGTGAAGTTTATTAATCTTTGCTGACCCTCTAATCAATCTGTTTCTCCCCTTGCAAACACTGGTAATACATTATTGTGTTAAACGAGAGATCATCTTTCACTGCGGCACCCAAGGGTGGCCCAGGGATGGTGATCTCTCTTTTACAAAGGGCAGCCAGCGGTAACGGAACAAAAAGGCTTCCCCGGGACGTTTTTGGATCAACAAGAATAAGATTGAACGGGTGAAGGTTACTGAGAGCTGTTCGGTTGACAACCTTATCTGCTGGGTGCTAAGTCAATTTACGTGTTTATTTTCATGGCGAATATATCAATATATCATGGCTAATTTATAATATATATATATATATATATATATATATATATATATACAAAAGAAGGAGTTATTTACTAAGAGGGGTTTTTTTTATTTCATTTTTTTGCGTTATTAAAAGGAAGAAAAAGGCATCCGGGTACTGTAGCGGTCTATTCCGTTGCCTACCAACACGGGGATCGCCGGTTCGAATCCCTGTGTTACCTCCTGCTTGGTCGGGCGTCTCAACAGACACAATTGGCCGTGTCTGCAGGTGGGAAGCCGGATGTGGGTATGTGTCCTGGCCGCTGCACTAGCGCCTCCTTTGGTCAGTTCAGGCACCTGTTCGGGGGGGAGGGGGAACTGGGGGGAATAGCGTGATCCTCCCACATGCTACGTCCCCCTGGTGAAACTCCTCACTGTCAGGTGAAAAGAAGCAGCTGGCGATGCCACATGTATCGGAGGAGGCATGCGGTAGTCTGCAGCCCTCCCCAGATCAGCAGAGAGGGTGGCGCAGCGACTGGGACGGCTCGGAAGAGTGGGGTAATTGGCCGGATACAATTGAGGAGAAAAAGGGGGGAAAATAAAAAAAGGGAGAAATTTAAGTATTTTATTTGAACTAGCTTGAAAAATAGTCTTAAGTGACAAATGTCGGGGTTGACATATGAAAGATGTGACATCATGGCATCTTGTATCATCGTCAGATCTAGGCAGGAATTCATCAACTCCATCTTCTGAAATGAAGGGCGTCATGCTTGTGACTGGGAACCATTTGAGAGGTATGCTGTGAAGTCATAGTATAGCTCTCTGCGAATATTATGTCCATGGGGCAGGAAGGGCAAGTATCCACTATCCTGTTTTTTTTTCATGTTGTATAATCATACTGCAGCAATTATCTAAAATTTTTTGATTAGGCTTAGTGAAATGATGCAATCATGGCTGAAAATCAATTTCAGGGACATCAGGAGAAATCAAAAAGCGAGTACGTTGCCAATAGGGCTAAAGGCTTGCGTGAGAGAAGAGAAAAGATGGTTTTTTTTTCTCATCATCATTTCACTATTCCCTTTTCTGAAGTTAATCAGCCAGCAACACCAGTGAGCTTGTTGTTTAGTCAGAGCCAGATCCCGATCCTGTTCAGAGCTAGTGATGTGGAGCCAGGTAATGTCCAATTAGCACCGAGTGTAACTTAATGCAAACTGCTGGCACTCGGCTCACAGCATCCGACTAGTTGCCATAGCATTTCCATGTTTCCGCCGTCAAATTCACCAACACTTTGCTGATTTGCTCTGCCTCCTAAAAGCCACCATGAAGTTAAAATGAGATATTCTCATCAGTGCTGCAACATGTATGGGCATTTTCTGCTAAAACAGATTGGCCTGATTACTGATGAGAAAGTAGGCACATCAGCGACGGCTGCTTGATGCTTATTGACAACTGTGTTTGCTTTAGTCGCCCATTTTGAAACGACCCCTTTTACATACACACCAATTTGTGATGGCAAACGCTCCAAGCCTGTGTAATGGATGTAAATCCAATGACAAAAATTTCATGATCTACCAACAGCATGTGCCATTTTTAGGAAAGCTGTATCTAAATTTACGCACATGTTATGTTCAATCAAGGCACCTTCTTTTAATTCAATTATTCTGGGCCAGTCGAGATGCTGGAATCCCCCCGGTACATCTTGAGAACAGATCGAATGACAACATAATTCTTCAAAAACACAAACACGACAAGCCTCTATTCTGACCTTTCCCAAGCAGGACGATCTGGCACATGAACGACGTTCCACACTATGAATGACATGCCAGGAAACATCTCACAGCAGAGAGATGATGGGTTATGCCTTATTTGTCCCTATTTCACTGCAACCACCCACCCACCCAACACACGGCAGCCGCACCACCATCTTTTTTCTTCTTTTTTTTTCATCCAGGCTTCTCCTCGGAGTGTGAGGTGGCTTCCTCCTTTCGTCATCTTGCCATTCAGTGAGGCGCAGGCAGCCAGAACCGCTCTTTTATAACGGCCTTAGCAGAGGCCCGAAAACAAAGCAGTGGAAAATCCACCCCGACATGTTTCCTCATCAGCGCTGGATTCTCTCTGACCTCGGCTTCAGTTTCAGCGAATATTTTGAGATGAATGCTGAAGACGATACATCCAAGAATATGCCAGATTCGACGAGAGATAGGATCGCCGACCGTGAAATCATCTTTACAGAGGCAGTATGGACAAGTTTCAATTGGCTGGAGATACTTTCATCCCCAAGAAATTTCCTGACCTTTGTTTTATGTTCTGGGCCATAAAGATCAGGTAAAACGCTATCATAACAACCAGCATGAAAGAAAATGGTGGTCCATTATCCCCCATAATTCCTCTCTGGACATCTATCATCATTCACCCTCTATTCAGGATACCCAGCATTCAGCAAAGAACACTCCTTTGGTTTTGCAATCTATAGCTTTCCCCCCTTCTTGAGTCACTTCTTGACCACTACCTTGAGTGATACAACTGGCAACACACACACACACACACACACACACACACACACACACACACAGCATGCATATACAGGTGTGTGCAGCTAGGCCTGCAGTTGGGCTTCATGTCATGGCATATGTGTGTGTGTGTGTGTGTGTGTGCGTGTGTGTGCGCGCGCGCACGTGCGTGTGTGTGTGTGTGTGTGTGGTATGGTGGTGGTTGTGGGCTAGGGATGAAACAAAAAAAGACAATCTCCCAATTTCCATCTCTACCGAACCGACCCTCGGCACTATCACACACACACACACACACACACATGCACACCAACACACGCACAAACACACACAAACACACACACACACACACACACACACACACACACACACACACACACACACACACACACACACACACATCTGGGTATTTTCTTTAATCCCATGTTCACTTTCCATCCAGTCCATTAAGTCTTATTCTCAGAGAAGGCTGTTTTCTTCATCACTTTGTCTTCCAGCAGAACATGGCAATAGATTAAGATGAACTGTCCCATATTAAGATAACATCCCTTAAAATAATTATTTATCATATGTTAATTTGCCGATAGCATTGCCTCATATAGACTGTGACATTATTATTCTGATGAATGTGGCTGACACAACATTTCAATATGCCTAAAACTAGACCTCTGGTAAATGTATAGCATATACTATATATATATATATATATATATATATATATACCTGATGGATGGTGAAAACTATTTCAGCAGACTTGAGGAATTCCTGAAAGCCTAGCATAACCTAAAGTGGTCTTATGATCACCAAAAGAAAACAGAAGAAGAAAATAAAGATTAAAGCAAGCACTCCTGAGGCAGCCCTGAGAGAAATATCCGTTTTCAAGCGGTGAAACTTGAGACAGTGTGTGTGATGAGCTGCTGTGGTTATCTGCTGGTTTCAGAATCGTGCCCTTTACTGTCCCTCTGTTATTTACTCACCAGACACACCAGCATGATGAATGCTTTGTCTGACCTTCTAAATTTGTTTTCCTTCCTCTTAACTGTGATTTTATTTCCCTCGGACAGGCCAAACAGTGTGTGTGTGTGTGTGTGTGTGTGTGTGTGTGTGTGTGTGTGTGTGTGTGTGTGTGTGTGTGTGTGTGTTCCTATCTATTTATGTCTTTCTTTGCAAGCAAGAAATCAACACCTCCTGGCAGCGTGATGAAAACCTCCCCTCCTGTTAATACAAATTACTTCCATACATTCTGCATTCAAATAACTCCAGACTGTAAATCAGCGAGAAAGCAAAAAGGAAGAAAACAAATACTAATGGCAGTGCCCTAATAGCCTCTGACCATCCATCTAGTTCACGTCGGCTTCGGTCTGCAAGGAGTTAAAGTCGCCACAGGCCAGAGCAGAGTCAACATCGGCCATGGCTCGTCTGGCCTACCCTGCCAGATCAATATCTGCAAATAATAAATTAGCTCCCCAGAGGGGTCGCACTAAACCACCAGCAACACCGTGCTGGAAAAGTCCACAACTGGTGTGTGTGTGTGTGTCTGTGTGTGAGGGAGAGAGAGAGAGAGAGACAAAGGGAGTGAGAGACTCAATAAGCCAGGTGAATGACTGTGCAGGGGCACATCTTTAGAGCTCCATAATAGAAAATTAATGGTGCTCAAATCAGTACTGAGGGCACCCTGAGGGTTACCTAATAGGCCTAGTTAGAACTGTCATCCCTCCCAGAGTCACCTAAAATATCACATGCAAACCAAGGGAGCTAAACAGAGGGAGAGTGAAGGCAGGGAGGAGAGATGCACACAAAAAAAAGGCGGTGGAGGGGAAGGTGTGGAACAGGTGAGGGGGGGGGGCCTCCCACCTCTCTTGTCTGCAGTGAAAAATATGAAGGAGGCATTACAATGGATTGGGAGCATCATTTGCAGGTGCGCCATGTTCACTGGGTGTGTGAACAGATTTTGACTTGACTAAAGTGGACGTCACCAATGCGGGTGCAGATGTCACCAATGCGGGTGCAGATGTCACCAATGCGGGTGCAGTGCAATGCAGACGTCACCAATGCATGCACAACAGTACGAAATTGCCTCTATTCGTTTGACTTATACATGATAATTCAACAGAGGTTTTTTTTTCTCCCAATAATGAGAAGTATGTCGTGCTGTCTAGCGTACAAATCTAAAATTGTCCAACCCCAAGGAGCTGTTGAGAACGAGATGTAAATGCCCCACAGGCCGGTAATCACCCTTAAAAGCCAGCTGATCACTTATTTCAGCTGGGTTACTCCCCTGTTCTACAATCACAACTATTGGGTTCAATAAACACACTTCATATTGATCCTAAGCCACCCAGCAGCAAATGCACCACCTCTTTTACCAACACTCAGCAAGATTTATTACAACATCCCATACACAGTGGAAAGTAAAACCCACACAATGAGCATGCACGCACACACACAGGCAATGCACGTGTGCACACACACACACACAAACAGTGGAAAGTAAAACCCACACAATGAGCATGCACGCACACACACAGGCAATGTACGTGTGCGCACACACACACACACAAACAGTAGAAAGTAAAACCCACACAATGAGCATGCACGCATGTGTGTGCGTGCACACACACACACACACACACACACACACATAGAAAAGGCAAAGTTTAAATACCCAATGATTTCTTGTCAGTGCACCCCACACCGGCACACCACTACTCTTCGATCTTTACCCCATATCTCATTTCCTTATGCGGTAATATCAGAGGGGTTGGGTGGGTGTGGGGAGGAGTTAACCTCTCCATCCCTCCCCCTATTCCCATCAGGTCTCAACTTTGGCAAACTGTCTGCATCATCGACACACAACTTACCCGCACGCCGCCACACTGCCGTCCTCCAGCGCAAAGAGAGTGTGCCGCTCTCCACAGGCCACTTGAGATATTCTCGGAGACAGTGGAAGATTCTGGAACAAAGTCGGCACCAGCTGGGGGGTGGGGGGGAGAGAAAAATAAAAAAGTAACAAAGTTTCCACCGAGGTGAAGAAATGTATCTCAGAGTTGCTCTGTAGTTAAGTTAAGTTTCCTCCATCAGCCCAGTAATCATCCCAAAGACACGACACAGCTACAGCACATCCCCTCACTGCAGACTGAGATCAAGGAGGAAGAGAGGGAACAACAGAAGGAGGAAGAAAGAAACAGCATATCCCTTCATGCCGTTGAGCTGTGTAGATCTGATGTTTGTGTCCCTGTGACTTTGTCTGTCTGCCGTGTGTGTGTGTGTGTGTGTGTGTGTGTGTGTGTGTACGTATGTGTGTGCGTGTGTTCATGCCAGTGCCACAGAGAAAAAAAAAGGAAACAGCCTATGAGAAGAAAAGAAAGCCCAGTTCCTCATCATGCGCTTGTTAGCTTGTCCAATCTATGGCAATCAGCGCGATCCCAGGGGCTGAAAGACACGAGATGCTGGGGAAAGGGAAGCTAAGGCTGAGGAAAAGATCAATACTGCACTGTGAAACAAGAAGTGTGGGCTATTTACTCTCCATTGATCTGATGATGCTAGAGAAACACCTCACTCGGCTATTAAATTGAGGGTATAAGTCTGCTGTGGAGAGCGTTTTTTTCCCTCTTCCTCTCTCTCCTCCACACTCTCTTTCTTCACCCCAAGGTCAAGAAAAAGCTAAAAACATCCACGAACAAACAAAAATAGATTGCTTAGGCCAAGGAAAGTAATTAATCTGCATTAAAACGCCAAGGGAGCAGGCACTAACTACCCATCTTAAACGAAATTTCACTTAGCGCGACAATGGACCTTTGGCAGCAAGGGATGGACTACTTGAGGACACAGTGATAAATACAAATAGACTGCTAGCAAGGGGCAAGAAGAGCCGCCTCGCTGCAGCTACTTGTGACTGGAGGGTATTCACCTTTTAAACCAGCGCAGATGTGGAAAAAATACAATAAAGATGCAGCGCAAAGGGCATTTTTGCGTCGTAAAAGCAAGAGATCCTGGCGTGAAAACTAAGTAGTTGGTACACTTAAGGCAGCAAAATGCAATTTAGGTAAGATTAGATGACTGCGTTACTGTACACAGTATGACAACCATGTAGGTCACAGTTTCATAGCTTAGTATGGAAATCTTGCTTCCTTCCTTTTTTTTTAAATTTCCCCCCTTTTTCTCCCCAATTGTATCTAGCCAATTACCCCACTCTTCTGAGCCATCCCGGTCGCTACTCCACCCCCTCTGCCAATCGAGGGAGGGCTGCGGACTACCACATGCCTCCTCCGATACATGCGGAGTCGCCAGCCGCTTCTTTTCACCTGACAGTGAGGAGTTTCACCAGGGGGACGTAGCACGTGGGAGGATCATGCTATTCCCCCCAGTCCCCCCCCCCCCAAACAGACACCCCGATCGACAAGAGGAGGCGCTAGTGCAGCGACCAGGGCAAATACTCACATCCGGCTTCTCACCTGCAGACACAGCCAATTGTGTCTCTAGGGACGCCTGACCAAGCCGGAGGTAACACGGGGATTCGAACCGGCTATCCCCGTGTTGGTAGGCAACAGGCAATAGACTGCTACGCTACCTGGATCCCCAATATGCAAATCTCTGACATAAAATCTAAAGGTGTCATGCCATTTTGAAACCCCGATTAGACACACAATCGCCTCCTTAATACCATGTCAGCACTGTGTTGTCCTCAACTCTACTGACACAAGCTCGTTTACTATTTTATCCAACAAAATGAATGAACGTGTTTTCTCAACCACTGTGAGTCCACTACTGTGATGTGTATCGACGATGTGCCAGGAGATTTTAATGATATGAAAACCCCTTTTTCTGACAAGCTTATTCCATTAACATCATTAATATTGAACATAATGGGGTGACTTAAAATGGGTGTGTCCATGTCCACAAATGTGTCGTATTGGTACGAATAGCAGTTCAGCAAGTTCAGATCAGCATGTAGCAAAGGGATATTGTAAAGCAAGTGCAACAGTTGTGGAAAACGTGGTCTGGGTACATGTAAACAGGCAACAAATTAGCGCCTTTTGAAGTGAGGAAGCAGACGAGGCATTTGTAAAGCACATACGTTGCCAAGAGGAAGCAACGTTATGAGCCAAAAATAGCCCCTCGAGCCGAGCTGGGGTGATGGATGAACAGAGGAAGAACTTTTGCTGTAAATAACTTAAGAATATGGAGGCCTCTAGGTTCATTAGGGGCTCAACACAGCAGCTTCATTCATTATAGATGCAACCCACAATGCCACATGATGGCACCGTGGGTTGCACGCATCATCATCAAAAGAACTCATCAGCAGCCAGGTGAAGAATGAACACGTACTCTTCCCCAACCACCAACCCTTTGGCATATTTTGTCAAAATGTAAAGGAAGTTTTGCCCAAGGTGAATAAATATGGCAGCATATCCTGGTGTGTTAAGGGCTCTATCTTACACCCGGTGCAAAGCGGCGCCCAGCGCAATGCAAGTGTCTTTGCTAGTTTCAGACTGACACAGTTGTCATTTTCTCATCCCCACGTTGTTTAAACAGCAAATGTATTTATCTGTGCCCATCTGAGCGCCCAGGAGCATGCTGGTCTTAAAATGAGGTGTGGTTAGGTGCATTGTTGGCACATTGCTATCTTGAGGCAGCGGAAAGCGATTGTGTGATCGACCGACAAAAACCTGGCCTTGAGTCGATGGCGCAGCATTTTGATTTTATTTTAAGGTTGCATTATTGAGATAGTAATGGGCACCTACATAGGCAGGCGCACAACACGCGATCCACCATTATAATAGCAATCCACCAAGGTGCAAGCCCAAATGGCTCTGGAGGCGGACTGAGGACACCTCCAACTTTTCCCACCTCCTCCCATTTTTAATGGTCATCTGTAACCAACGGAAGCACTCTAAGAAACTCGGTTAGGGTTAGGGAGGAGGTGGGAGGTGGGGAGGAGTTGGAGGTGTCCTCAGACCGCTGCCAGAGCCTTTAAAAGCCTTGAGGCTTGGGATTATTTCGTAGCCTACCAACACAGGATCCCCAGTTCAAATCTCCATGTTACCACCAGCTTGGTTGGACGTCCCTACAGACACAATTGGCCGTGTCTGCAGCTGGGAAGCTGGATGTGGGTATGTGTCCTGGTCGCTGTACTAGCGCCTCCTCTGTTCAGTCAAGGTGCCTGTTCAGGGGGGAGCGGGAACTGGGGGGAATAGCGTGATCCTCCCATGTGCTACGTCCCCCTGGTGAAACACCTCACTGTCAGGTGAAAAGAAGCAGCCTGCGACTCCACATGTATTGGAGGAGGCATGTGGTAGTCTGCAGCCCTCCCCGGATCAGCAGAGGGGGTGTAGCAGCAGTGACCGGGACGGCTCGGAAGAGTGGGGTAACTGACCAAGTACAACTGGGGAGAAAAAAAAGGGGGGGGATATCCAGTAGTAATCAGTTGGGGCAGCTAGGAAAAACTAAAGGTTTGAAACACCTCAGCAGACACAGACAAGAGTTTACAGTTTGAGCGGAGAGAATCAGCACCAGCCTAAGACCGAACCCGACACTGCTGTCCAACTCTTCAGTACACTTGTCCTGAGCTAGCAGCTGAGGCTGAACAGATTAGCACAAAAGCCAAGATTTCTCGCTACATCCACAGCTAGTTTACTCGGGGAGTTAAGGATTCAGGGTGAGGGCCTGCAGCCAGTCAGGAAGGCAGTTTCAGCAGCGGCTGAAAAGAGCAGCTAGTGGCCCTGTCACATACAATATAACAGCATAGCTAAGGTAGTAACAACAACAACAACAACTACAAGGCACTTGTTGAAACAAAGTTAACATGTGCTGATCAATCAAGAGTACCGTAGAAGAAGAAAAACTAAGATGTAGCACACGGAGCAGGGAAAACACATTTGTGGAAGAGTAAAACTGTCATTTTAACTCGATAAAAAGCATGATTTATGCTATTCCTTCAATGGATATATCAAAACGTAACTATTCTTTTATGATATATCAAAGCATATCTGAATGTACTGTGTGATCCCCATTTTTGAAGAGGCAATATATTACTATTTTCTCAAGGCTTAAAACAACTGCCCTATTGGACTGTGCTGAAGCCCAGCGAGAAGATTCAGCTAAGTGGTAGATATCCATTCTTCTATTATCTGAACCGCTTATCCTCTCAGGGTCGCGGGGATGCTGGAGCCTATTTCCAGCAGTCATTGGGCAGCAGGCGGGGAGACACCTTGGACAGGCCGCCAGGCCATCACAGGGCAGCCCCCCCACCACCACCACCACACACACACACACACACACACACACACACACACACACACACACACACACACACACACACACACATTCATACCTAGGGACAATTTGGTACAGCCGATTCACCTGACTTACATGTCTTTGGATTGTGGGAGGAGACAGGAGCCCCCGGAGGAAACCCACACAGACACACAGAGAACATGCAAAAGCCACACAGAGGACGACCCGGGATGACCCATCAAGATTGGACTACCCAGGACCTTCACGCTAACCACTGCGCCACTGTGACGCCAGTGGTAGATATCTCAACACTGAAATGATCCGTGTAATTTTTATTAGGTCTGGGTTCAAAAGGAGTGACCTTATCCTCTAATGGACAACCACTTTTTTTTTGGTTTTTCTTTTTGCATATAACCATAGTTACAATTTGGTGTCTGAACTCCTGATTTTGTTGATAACAACGGTGAAATTCACTGTAATGCAACTAGAGCAAACCCTAGTGCTAGGAGTGGGCATGGAGGGTGATGGTTCTGGAAAAAGCCAGAATTTGCCGTTCAGCCTGGAAGCCATGGGAAAACTATCGGTCTAATTCAGCTTGCTTGTCTAACAATATCCATTTATCCATGCACGACAAATTTATTTGCCAAGAAAAAAAAAATAATTCCTTGAATATCTTGGCTTTGCCCCTGACTTCCCAATATCCAACCAACAGCAAAGCCGAAGACATGAAGACATTTTCTCATCATGTGAGCCCCCTCTCTCCATGTCTTTATCTTTTTCTCTCTGGCGCTCCTTGGAGGAGTAGCCTTATTGACTGTGTGGCTGTATTGCAACAAGCAGTCTCTAATGACTCCCTGAAGACCTCTCTATCCCTCCTGCCCGCTCTCCTGTTCTCACTGTCGTGTGTGTGTGTGTGTGTGTGTGTGTGTGTGTGTGTGTGTGTGTGTGTCTTCTTCAGGCTCCAGTTCAGCAGCTAATTAACCCCCTCTAATAGCGTAGATTACATTAGCTTTGAGTGGTTCGCACCCTCCACCAGACTCACACTGTCACACAATGAACCCAGCCTTGCTTTACAAATCTCCCCGCCTTCACAAGAGCACAATTATGAATTCAAACAACTTCTTATCCACACTCACTCATCCAGTGACCGAAGCCCCCCCCCCGCCCCCACAGCCCCTCCTCCCGGGCCTTCGCCCAGACGAAAGCAGAGTAATGAGAGAAGGGACCACACAACAAGATGGCCGTGGGGTGGGGTGGGGGTGGGGGGACCCCTATTGGACAAATCAGAGAGGTCACTATAGGTGTTTCATTCCCTGAGCCCACAGAAGCCCAGTGATAACCCTCCATCTTAACATTCCAGTTCAGACCGGAATGGAATCTTAATTACCGCGGGTGGATTGAGATGGGAGGTGGAAAACAGGGGCAAAATGGAGGTTGATGCTTCAAGTGGTCAAAAAGAGGGAATTAGAGGCTGGAGTGAATGACTGAAGCCGGTGTAAGCTGCTTCCCCCCGCACATTAAAGTTACACAATGCATTGCAGAATCTATGGGACCCGGGTATTTAAAAGTTTGATGAAGACCTAAGAGATTTCCCTTTCTTAATTCCTTCTTCTGGAGACGAGATACAATAGTGTGAGGTACAATGAATCAGAAAGCATTAGCAGCCAGTCCAATCAATCAGTCAAGCCCCATCAATTCTAAAAAAATGTATTTCTCCCACAGTGATAGGAGACTGTGCGATAGCGACTGTTACGCAGTGTTCAAACCCCTGCCGAAAGAATGGAGGAGGGGTACCATGGTCAGTTAGTTATCTCTGGCACAATGGAGCAGAGCTGTATTACAGCGCCGACACCATTAAACTGCACAAGTCCAACCACACTGAGAGTGTTCCAACCAAGAGAATGCCATCAAGTACAGGGAATAACGCTGAATCCTTGAGAAAAATATACTTCTTTTTTTTTTTTTGCTTTCTTACAGCACTTACTGGTGTAACATGAATGATAATGAGTTAAAGCAGTACAAAAAAAAGGAGGAGAGAAAGGACAGAAGAAATGGATGTAATCTGCCCCGACTAAATGTAAATTGGTACATTTGTAGTGAAAGGACATTCTCGTGTTTCTTTGTCCGAACAAGCAATTTCCTCTCCATTCCTCCCTAGTGAGGCTTGCCGTAGCAGCATTTTCCGCAATACAGAGCACTCTCCTTTCTATTGCAATAGGACAGCTCATTTGCTAGACTTCCAACCCAAACTGCTGACTGGGTTTTTTAAGGCAACGCTCTCTCTCTCTCTCTCTCTCTCTGTGGTGTGAGGGTGCATGCTTGTGTGGAAGAGTGGTGTGAGAGGAGAGAGGGATGGGGGAAATAGAGGGAGAGAACGGCATAGAGCACACATTGCATCATTAAGGTACTCAGAGATCATTAGATATATAGGGGCTCTGCTATGCAAGGTCAGGGCCAGTGTGTTTTTCTAGGTCGGCAGTGGAGCAGTAAGTAAAACCAATCTAATCATCTGCTTCACTCTCTCTCCCTCTCCCTCTCTATTTTTTCCTCCTCTGTGTTTCTTGCATTGTATCTTTCTGTCTTTCTTACTCACTGTCTCTCTTCCTCTTTCCATCTGGAGCAAGTGTGGCTTATGGACCAGTTTATCCGTCTCTGGTATGTACTGCATTTACTGACATTACAGAGGCTTACGAGCCAAGGATACACAGTAAAACACACAGAAGGCACAGAAAGGCTTTGAGCTAGATATTGGCCTCATTATGGGGTAAAGTTGTTGGCTCCCTGTCTCCCAGGCTGTTTTAGCAGGTGCAGCACACTTGCCTGACTATCCTGTATTTTTCATTAAGGCTGTCCTTTAAAGTGGAGTTCAGCAACTGGCAGTCTGCCCCAGCAACAGTCCTTGATCACACCGTGTGTGTGTGTGTGTGTGTGTGTGTGTGAAAAAACGGCCAATGACACGAAACCTTTAGAAAAAGCAAAAAACCGGGCGTCTGGGTGCTGTGGCGGTCTATTCCATTGCCTGCCAACATGAGGATCGCTGGTTTGAATCCCCGGTTGGGCATCCCTACAGACACAATTGGCCGTCTCTACAGGTTGGAAGCCGGATGTGGGTATATGTCCTGGTTGCTGCACTAGTGCCTCCTCTGGTCGGTTGGGGCGCCTGTTTGAGGGGGGGGATAGCATTATCCTCCAATGCGCTACGTCCTCCTGGCAAAACTCCTCACTGTCAGGTGAAAAGAAGCGGCTGGCGACTCCACATGTATCGGAGGAGGCATGTGGTAGTCTGCAGCCCCCCCCCCTGGATCAGCAGAGGGGGTGGAGCAGCGACTGGAATGGCTCAGAGAGCAGGGCGATTGACCAGATACAAAAAGGGGGTAAAAAAAAACAAACAAAAAAAAAAAACAGGGCTGCACGATATATAATTTCAGCATAGTCATGGCGATGTGTGCATAGTCACATCACAGGATGTGCAATGTGAAATAAGGTGAATTAACTCCAATACTTCATGCTACAACTTTTTGCTGCTTGATACAAAAGGAAAACTAAACTGGTTCTCATTTTCCATGGCTAATCTACAGGAGAAGTCTGTCATTTAAACAACATAATTTACTCTGATTTAAGGGTTCCTGGGTACACAGATTGGTTGCGAGTGAGTGCGAGTGAGTGACATGCATGCAGGCTCTGCATGCACAGCGAATCTCCAATCATAATCATTCTTGATCAGTTTATCAAACAATCAAAGCCCCGCTCGTTGTCGACCAAATCCTGAAAATGAGCGAGGAACAGGAGAGGAAAAAAGAAAACGAAAAGGAAGACTTGGTTGTAAAAAGAAAACCAACGTCAGCTGTATGGATTTATAAAATTTTCAAATTATCATTAACACCAGGTGGTTTTTATTTTTTTCTCTCATGCATTGTTGTTTTTATTTTGGTGAAGTGCAGACTACATATTGTGAATTCTGGACCATGCGTATTTGCAGCATTTATTCCCAACCCGTACCGGGATGCGTTTGTCCGCTGCTGATCCCTCTCTTCCAGCTGTGCACGAGGCACGCACAGAAGTTTTCAGCTCTCACGGTAGGATGGCCACATAGTTACACACTACACTTCAACAAATACCAAAATTTCAACAATTCAGCTTTTTTTTTTTCTTCAATTTTACCCCCCCCATTTTCTGCCCGATTCCCACTCTTCTGAGCCATCCCAGTCGCTGCCCCACCCCCTCTGCCGATCCGGGGAGGGCTGCAGACTACCACATGCCTCCTCCGATACATGTGGAGTCGCCAGCCGCTTATTTTCACCTGACAGTGAGGAGTTTCACCAGGGGGACGTAGCGCATGGGAGGATCACGCTATTCCCCCAGTTCCCCCCCAAACAGGCGCCCCAGCTGACCAGAGGAGGCGCTAGTGCAGCGACCAGGACACATACCCACATCCGGCTTCCCACCGACAGACACGGCCAATTGCATCTGTAGGAATGCCTGACCAAGCTGGAGGTAACATGGGGATTCGAACCGGCGAGCAGCCTGTGTTGGTAGGCAACAGAATAGACCTCTACGCTACCTGGACGCCCCTTATTTTTATTTTCTATGCAGATGCCCTCCCCTCCAAATCACCCCCATCGTTCTAGAATGACTAATTCTTTGCAAACAGAGCTATTCAAGTCATCTGGGGAAAATCCCTGTATTTTGTCATATTGCAATACATATTGCAGAAATAAAATATCACAATGTGTGTTTTTTCCAATATCATGCAGCCCTAAACCACACACACACACACACACACACACACAAAACGATTTGTTTAGGCGTAAGGGAAGAGAAGGGACTTTGGTGAATATACTTTGTATAACAACAACTACCCCTAAACCCTTATCACACACGTCCCCGTCGCCCACCCCCCCACGTGATTGAGGTCCTCATGAGTACACTCAAGGACGAACCAGTTCTGGCCCTGGATGGCAAGAAGGCTATGCCATTAGCAACGTAGCGTGTTCATCAAGATATTGATGGATAGCTTTAAAACGGACCCTCAGCGTTATAGAGATGAATCGCCAAGCTTGGCTTCTTACTCAGCTCTTTGGCCTTTCCCCCACTCGTTGTGCACTTTATCACGCAAACACCCTCACCCAACCTAAAATGGAGATTAGCAAAGCCCTGTCTGGAAAATGGGCCCGGTTAATGGCCATCAATCAATGCTACATCAGCCCAATCAGCAGAGGAAAATATGCGACCAACGGCACCTCCCCTCACTCTTTTCTGACGCGACTCTTTGCTGTTAAATGATTACGGGCCTGGTATTGGGACAACGGGGGGGGGGGCATGCGAGCGCTTTTATGATGAAACGAGACAAGAAGATGAGGAGAGAGCGAGACGGAGTGGGTGGCGAGGAGACGGAGAGCGCGATGGAGAAAGCGAGGGCGCGCGAGAGGGAGCGAAACGGTGTAAAAGAATGCTTCCACGGCTCTCGACCATCTCATTAGGCTAATGTTTTTTTATAAGGCACTTCAAATGTCAAGGCATTGGTGGATTTAGTGTAAACTTAAATTCCATTACCTGGCAGGCATTAATTGCTAACTGAGCCCAGGGATCTTTCCCCTGGGGCCTCTATGTTTCCTCTCTGTCATCTGGCTAACTATTCTGTCTAGACTAACTTAGAGCACCATAATCCACCACAGGGATCAATAAACGGCACATAATTCAGCTCCAATAATGAGCTTTCACTTCAACACAAGCGCCAGCCCACTTCCCAAGGAACCGGCAGGGGCGTAAAATGATAATGTAATTATTAAAAGGACAGACAAAATGAGTAAGCGCTTTCGCACCGAGAGGGAGGGCAAGCCTAGCCCCAATTAGACACACTTAAAGCTATCATTGTTATTCGAGACAAAGCTAATCAACGAGGAGATACGGGGGCATCCATTTCAGCAGGTAATGGAATAACACTCCCCGGCTCTCCCGTTTCCCAGGGCTCGTGATGTCACCGGGGCCGCCCGGCAGCCGTGCGTGAGTGGGCGCTCTTTAATGGAGCGCGGCGGCTGCGGCTTTATCCGCCAATCAGAGCTGCTGAGGTGTGGCCGCGGACGAAGGGCTCAAGATGAACGCCCTCAAATAGCCAGACAGGAAACCACATGAACTGTTATTATAGTGCCACACTGCTTATTGGTAGTTCAACAACAACGCCACAACAAAAGAAATTGTTTATTTTTTCCCCCTTCTTGGGAGGTATTTTAATCCACTTTATGCAGCACCGAAATGCAAATCTGATATATCCCAGATGAATATTATTATCTCAATATCACAGTCATGCTATTAAAATAGCTCCATTTTAAACCAGTGTGAGAGATTTGGTGCGTAACAAAGTAAGGTTTAACCTGGGGCCTTATCAGCCAACTACTGTTTCCCCAATCATATGCATCCTTGGACTCGGGTGAAATAAAGAGAAGCTAGTTTGCGCTCCTAATTCATCTGCAGGCTACAGGAGGTCCAAAGCGGATAAATCAGGCCTTTACGGAAGGTTTGCTCCCACTGTTTATCTGCTGGTGACATTTGCTGCACGGCCCCAGTCTCAGCATAATTACCCCACTTATTCACCAAACAGGAATCACGCCTGGCGGGAGCGCCCCGCCACAAAGGTTGCAGGACTTAAGGCAACATTCTGTCTTCAGAGTTCAATGACCATGGCTTTATCAAAGAACTCCATTCATTTGAACAACAGCATGGGTTCGGTTTAGTATAGTCAAACAGAAAATGGGGACTAAGCTGACCTGCCTGCATGGCCACAACAAAGAGCATCATCGCTGCCGAGGATGATGTATTTACGGCAGACTGCATCTCCCTTCCTTAACACGCTGTGGAGGATCTTGGCATACTCGTAATGTCACAGTTCCCATAGAGGACTGGCATTTGGATTGGGTTCTCGCACCCCTGGAGCCAGACCGCTATGAGCAGATCGCTATCCATATCCCAAAGAGGTGCACCGTCAGGGGGAAATGACATGCAAAGAAGCTAAAACATGCAGCCTGTTTCAATGAACATGTCCCCTTTACGGAAGGACATGCAACTGCATGAATAGACTTTATTTATTCTTTTTTTAGATTAACAGATTAACAATATGTGACATCATCTTGGTCAAAAGACATCACATTCATTATTCTCAGTTAATTATTCTATCCATCTCATCCATTATCCAAACCACTTATCCTACTCAGGGTCGCAGGGATGCTGGAGCCTATCCCAACAGTCATTGGGCGGCAGGTGAGGAGACACCCTGGACAGGCCGCTACTCCATCACAGGGCTCACACACACACACACACACACACACACACACACACACACACACACACACACACACACACACACACACACACACACACACACACACACACACACACACACACACACACACACACACACACAGGGACAATTTAGTATGGCCGAGTCACCTGACCTACATGTCTTTGGACTGAGGGAGGAAACCGGAGCACCCGCAGGAAACCCACAGACACGGGGAGAACATGCAAACTCCACACACAGGATGACCCAGGGCGACCCCCAAGGTTAGATTACCCCAGGGCTCGAACCCAGGACCTTCTTGCTGTGAGGTGACCACACTAACCACTGTGCCACCGTGCCGCCTTAATTATCCTACATTTATATTAACTCAAAGACAGTAAATTATCTCACTGTCAAACTAAAATATCTCACTGTCACTTTCGTAGCACACCACCTATATACTGGAATACTTTTGGGTGGCCACTTAAAGTTTCAAGCGCATAACTGAACAACTCTAAGATGTGTGTAGCTGCTTGCCCCTTGCAAACCCCTGCCAATCATTGCCAGTTTAGATGAGTCATTACGATAATTGTGTTGAGAAAACAACCATATTTAGCTTAAAAAGGAGAACGGCCAATTAAAAGTGAGGACACTGCCGTTCCATCACTAGCTGTGCAAGTCTTTAACTGCCCAGATTTCTCTGCAGAGTCTTATCTGTGAAAGACAGTCAACACAGATGGATGACAAGGGAAGAGGGAATATTTGGTTAAGGTTGTGCAGTAATGAGCATCACATGATTCTCGCGTTCAAATTTCCGACTGCCTCTCCCGATCTTAAAACTGCAATCAACACCGGGCCATCTGCAACAGCGCAATTTACATAATTGGTATACATTACATGCTTATATAGAGTACATTTCAGCCGCTGTTCCTCGCCCTTAACAAGACAAGCTGTGGACATACTGCGAGCACAACACTGTTGATTAGACACAGACAGAGTGAGCAGACAGCAAGGACTTGTTGAAAAAAGATGAACTGACAATCAGGGTTTTGTGAGTGGCCAGGTGCGAGGGCCAGAGTGCAAGTAGGCCAGTGTGTGTCTGACACAAGCACCTTCCCTACACCTGGAGCTGGGGCCAAGGTGATGGACAGACTGGCTGTCTCCTCAGACAGCTCGCAGACAGTAAGCCGGGCCTTTGCCAGCTGTTCAAGGAAAAAAAAAATGAACTTGATTAGAATTAATCGCACTTGCACAAGTGCAATTTGCAAATATCAGGAAAAAATATTCAAATCTGTTTACAAGCGCACAGCGGTGAACAAAGAGGAAGATTATGACTGCAGCAGCATGGCCTAGTTCTGACAAAGAGTGGGCACATAGGATCTCCTAACTGGCGAGACAGATGGGTGTTTTGTATTGTTGAGGCCACCTTTATCCACCTGGTCTATTTCATATATGAACAATGATGGATTATCTGAGTTAGTTCAGAAAGTTCCAGCGCTGCTCAAGGGGAAATTGCTCGCGTATCAACTGGAGTTATCTCGGTGGTTATCGTACAAAACATTAGTTTCCATGTTCTTTCGGCCAGTCGTTGGGCAGCCAGTGGACATTTGTATTTGTTGCTGACATACTACCAGTTGCACCATGCACACGGGTAGGTGGTAGTATGTACTCTGCACCATGTATTATATGTGTCAAAGGAGGCTTCGTGTAGATGTACCTCAAATATTTATGAAAAGGTGTCCGGGTAGCGTGGCAGTCTGCTCTGTTGCCTACCAACACTGGGATCTCTGGTTCGAATCCCCGCGTTACCTCCGGCATGCTCGGGCATCCCTACAGACATAATTGGCTGTGTCTACGGGTTAGAAGCCGAATGTGGTCATGTGTCCTGGTTGTTGCACTAGCGCCTCCTCTGGCCAATGGGGTGGCTGTTATGAAAATCCGTCCATCCATCCATTATCTAAACCGCTTATCCTGCTCTCAGGGTTGCGGGGATGCTGGAGCCTATCCCAGCAGTCATTGGGCGGCAGGCAGGGAAACACCCTGGACAGGCCACCAGTCCATCACAGGGCTCACACACACACACACACACACACACACACACACACACACACACACACACACACACACACACACACACACACACACACACACACACCTAGGGACCATTTAGTATGGCCGATTCACCTGACCTGAAACCAGAGCACCTGGAGGAAACCCACGCAGACACGGGGAAGACATGCAAACTCCACACAGAGGACGAACTGGGATGACCCCCAAGGTTGGACTACCCCGGGGCTCGAACCCAGGACCTTCTTGCTGTGAGGCAACCGCACTAACCACTGCGCCACCATGCCGCCCCTTTATGAAAAACGTTCAAGATAAATATTGATAAATGCTCGTTTCAAGCAAGGAGGGAAAATAAAGTCCTCAAAAGTCAGCTGTCTTTTTCCCTGCGTATGAAAGGATGAACCATGCAAACCGCCTGATTTTAAACTTGTATCTAATTGACTCTTGTCATGGGTCTGGGACGGGGCATTGTTGCTTGAAGAATAAATTGGGTAATTCAATTAAAGTGCTTTCCAAAGACACATCATAAGTGATGGAGAATGACTCTAACCCGGGCCTGAACCCTGTGTGTCCCCCCCCCCCCTCCATCGCTCCGCTTGCCAGACAAACGGATGGCGGTGTATAATTGAAACACATTGCTGCCAGCGTAGGTCAATAACATCGCTCTAGCCGCTCACCAGCACCAGATTAACAGACTCCATTTTATCTTCCTCCGGCCCGTCCCAGCCTGACAGAGCGGGAGCGTCAGCTGCTTATCCATAAAAGAGGCCCCTTATCTTGAAAATAAACAAATACATGAAGTGCAACAGCCCGCTGTCTGTCCAAGCAGTTAAGGGCTACTTAGTTTAAGGCAAACAAGCGGGCAGTGTTTTGTTTATCACGTCAATATGAGATGAAGAACAGCTGTCACTTCGTAAAACTGTTGTAGAAACTCGCTGCATCTGGGGAAAAAAAATATAGACAGGCAACATATTAAATTTGACTGAACTGGGAAAACACCCGCATTAATAATTTAAAGACCTGTTATTTTCACTTGAACTCAGAATCCTGATATTTGTATTTTTCTATTTGTTTTTTACAAGCCTGAATATATATATATATATGCCATCAAAATGCCATCATCCAGACCCATGTCATTCAAGGTTGTACACAATGAAGACAGTATAAAATTGTGGCGGCACTAAGGATTCACACTTTTGATTACAATTACGGGCCTCGACTTCCTTGGAAATCTAACGCAAAGCCATCGCTCTGTTTATGCATGATAAACACAGAGGATTAATTAGCTTAAGCACAAGTGTAATATGAAGCTAAAATGGGTTATTATATGTATTTAAGCCTAGGCATTACAAATCTACAGGCTTAAACAAATGGGAAAAGTAGGACTCGGGTTCAAGGGTAGGAAGGAAAAAAAAAACTCCATTATCTCCGACTCCTCACTCTCTGCTTTTTGTGTAATTATCTGTTAGGTTAGATGGAGTTAATTGAATCTGGTCCATCCAATTTGTTTACCGTTGAGCCGTAAGGACTGGAAGCAGTAACTTCCTGACTTTCAACATCACAGTAAATGAATAAATACTGTCAAAATAAATTCCTACGAGGGGCACGGGCGTACACTGTTGAGTGTGTGTACGTGTGTTTGAGGGACTGCGAATGTGTATTTGTGAGTGGGTAAAAGGAACACACGTGTGAACCCACACCTGATGTATGTAAATATTTTTAGATGCACTTTAAGCACACATTTATGCGTGCCCACATGGAACGCACACAAATTAACCATGGACGGATATTCAATTAAGTCCTTTGTCAGGGGTGTATGTAGGGGCAGGACGGGATACACACAGTACAGTAATCCCTGATGCACAACAAGGTGGCAGCTCCATTGTCTGTCTGACGAAAGGAAATTGTTTGCCGGCATGCTCGGCCAACAGATTAGACCACTGTTGGGGGGGCGAGATAAGAAGGCATCCAATGGTATTGCAGGCACACACACACACCCCCCAAAACACCCAACACCCTCCCTGTATTTCACAGAGTTAACCCAAACAATGCCTTCTCTTCATCCCCTGCTTATAATTAGGTTATTTGACATTACTTGACAGCATCCCCCACACTCGCTCCCCTGTCTTGCTTTTTCACTCCACCTTACATCGAGGAGAAGGCTTAAAGGGTTAATGGGTTTATCATTTGGACAAACTCGTGTGTACCAGAGGGTCCAAGAACACTACTAAATATTTTTTAAAGCACCTCCACTGAAGGAGCAAGTTTTTTTTATTGCTTTTATTATTTCAAATTGGCTTTGATTATGAGTCACTCTAACCCTGCACTCGCACCAAGTCAAGTCAATTTAATTTGTATAACCGGGGCATCCAGGTAGCGTAGCGGTCTATTCCATTGCCTACCAACACGGGGATCGCAAGCTCGAATCCGAGTGTTACCTCTGGCTTGGTCAGGCATCCCTACAGACACAACTGGCCGTGTCTGCTGGTGGGAAGCCAGATGTGGGTATGTGTCCTGGTCACTGCCTTAGCGCCTCCTCTGGTCAGTCGGGGTGCCTGTTTGGGGGGGGGGACTGGGGGGAATAGCGTGATCCTCCCACGCGCTACGTCCCCCTAGCGAAACTCCTCACGGTCAGGTGAAAAGAAGTGGCTGGCGACTCCACATGTATCGGAGGAGGCATGTGGTAGTCTGCAGCCCTCCTCAGATCGGCAGAGGGGGGGTGGAGCAGCGACCGGGACGGCTCGGGAGAGTGGGGTAATTGGCCAGGTACAAGTTGGAGAAAAAGGGGTGGAAAAACTCCCCCCCTCCCAAAAGTTAACTTCAGTTCAACTTCAACTCGCTGCTCTGGTCACTGGCCCCGCTCACTGATGCAACAGCGGCGGCTGCTCTTCATCGCCAGCTCTTGTTGAAGATGAATAACTGGCGGCTGGTTTTGTCACTCGTGATGCTTTCGGTGTGAGCGCAGGGTGAGCCAGGTCAGTTTTACTGCAAGAGAAAAAAAAAACCTTGTGCATTGCTCACTCTCTCCAAGTCTGCCTAACACAAGCCAAGGATTTGTCCCTCTGGCAATAATATTTTTATCATAGACTCGGGACCTTTACATTTGTAGGGGTGCTTTCAGGTGAACGAAATCACAACTCCACAACACAGTCACACTTTCAAGGCCTGACCTGAAAAATGTGAACAGAAGGTTATCCATTTATTCTAAAGAACATGTGAACAACTGGCTGAAATGCCCTTGACGTAAGAAGTGTTTTCATCGAGTGAATACATATTTTATTTCTATTCAAATAAAGTTTCACATCCTTAGCCAAGTCCATTGGGCAGTATATATTTTTTTTCTTTTTTTTTGAGAAGCAGACCTCAAGGCTTCGTTTGAATTGCTTTGTTACCTTTTATTATCTCTGCCAGGCGATAGCCTGGAGGGGATTATGCATTTGGTTGGTTGGTTGTGTGTGTGTGTGTGTGTGTGTGTGTGTGTGTGTGTGTGTGTGTGTGTGTGTGTGTGTGTGTGTGTGTGTGTGTGTGTATGTGTGTGTGTGTGTGTGTGTGTGTGTGTGTGTGTGTGTGTGTCCCCGCAGCTAATCTCGCATACTACTGGACCTATCAGCCTAATATTTTTTTTTGTGCAAATTTATGACTGTATGATCAAGGACCTCTCATGGGTGCGGTGATTCAAAACCTTTTAAAAACCTGTTTTGTACATCAGTTGAGTGCTAACTCCTCAGCTGGTTTTTCGCCCCGAGTCCGAGCACCGGAGAAGGGGCGGGATACGCCTGGCGGAGATCTGCACTCTACTGAGTGCACTCTTCTAGTTTTTTTGATAAGTTCAAAAGCCGCCCCAGTTTTCCACTTAGTTTTAATGGACAACCTACGCACTGTACAGATAAAAGGAGAGGATGAGATATTGTGGCTTTCAGAGTAAGGCAGACACCACTGGTTATCTATTAAAACCTTGGAATACAGCTACGTGGGGTGTCCCGGTGGCGTGGCGGTCTATTCCGTTGCCTACCAACACGGGGATCGCCGGTTCGAATCCCCGTGTTACCTCCAGCTTGGTCGGGCATCCCTACAGACACAATTGGCCGTGTCTTCGGGTGGGAAGCCGGATGTGGATGTGTGTCCTGGTCGCTGCACTAGCGCTCCCTCTGGTCAGTTGGGGCACATGGTCGGGGGAGGAGGGGGAACTGGGGCGAATAGCGTGATCCTCCCACACGCTACGTCCCCCTGGTAAAACTCCTCACCGTCAGGTGAAAAGAAGTGGCTGGCGACTCCACATGTATCGGAGGAGGCATGTGGTGGTCTGCGGCCCTCCCCGGATCGGCAGAGGGGGTGGAGCAGCGACCGGAACGGCTCGAAAGAGCCGGGTAATTGGCTGAATATGATTGGGGAGAAAAAGGGGGGAAAAAATCCAGAATCTGTATTCCTGCGGTGGGATGTGACTATAGACAACTGACAGACGATGCTCTCAAACAAACAGACAAAGACATGTCAGGATTCATTTTAGGCCAAACTGTGTTAGCTTATGTGGTTTTCACTAATGGATACTGCTGCTTATCACGGGCCTCTGGCCCGTTAATGCTGTAAATACTCCTTTGACCCGCACTGTCACACCCATGTCAGCAGGGTCATCTGATTAAGCAAAGTACCCACAATTCACCACACAAGATGCCTTGTGTTGTTTTATAGAATGACATTGAAGACCTTTTGAATGATAGTAGGTTAAATGCCAATGCAATCAGCGGCTCCATTCAGATGCTATGCAAAAAAAAGTGCAGTGTGCATTACCGACAAATTCATCGAAACGCATTTGTAAATTACAAAACCCATCCAGCGGCATTGATAGACTGAAGGGGGGATAGTATGTGTAAATATATGGCAAGAGTAGGGTGTGTCAGCACTCATGTGTGGACCACCTCCTGCGAGCATCGATCAGTCACATTCTACAGCATCTACGTGGCGTTGCCAGGAGGTTCCATCAACAGCTGTTTGTTCCAGGGGCAACTGCCTATTTTAAATTTGCTTAAGTAAAAATGATTATTGCCAATTAGATGCCCATTAATTGTGCAAGCATGGGATGCTGCCAGCTGTTTACATAGGGGAGAAAAATAGCCCTTCTTGTTTAATTTTTTTCCTGATAGCCAACAGCATGGTCTCCCTCTCTGCCAGCCTGAAAACATACAACAATTGAACATGCACGCATACTGTACAGTGCATCCAGGAGAGGAAGTGAGAAAGAGAAAGAGACTGGGGGAGAAAGAGAGAGAGAAGAAAGAGAGGGAGAGAGATGAGAGAGAGAGAGAGAGAGAGAGAGAGAGAGGGGGGGGGGGGGGGAGAGAATTTGCTCTTTTTTTGTGGGATTTTTTTTTCTCCCGTTTTCTCCCCAATTGTATCCAGCCAATTACCCCACTCTTCCAAGCCGTCCCGGTCGCTGCTGCAGACTACCACATGCCTCCTCCGATACATGTGGAGTCGCCAGCCGCTTCTTTTCACCTGACAGTGAGGAGTTTCACCAGGGGGACATAGCGCGTGGGAGGATCACGCTATTCCCCCCCAGTTCCCCGTCCCCCTCGAACAGGCCCCCCCGACCGACCAGAGGAGGCGCTAGTTTAGCAACCAGGACACACACCCACATCCCGCTTCCCACCTACAGTCACGGCCAATTGTGTCTCCAACCAAGCCAGAGGTAACACGGGGAGTCGAACCAGCGATCCCTGTGATGGTAGGCAACGGAATAGACCGCCACACTACCCGGACGAGAGAATTTGTTCTAGCTGTGAATATATTATAAACAATGAAGTCATTTGCAATGGTACAATACCATTTTTTCCAAAGTAGGTAGTTTGCAATAATGAAGGGAAAACACACACACGTGCAGAACGTTGAGTATCTAAATTGCCTCCGGGACTCATAAGATAAATTCTATATCACATGTTCTGTATTCTATAGCGCAAAAAAAAACTTTACCCTTGCAATTACACTAACAATTAAAAGCAAACTTACAAGTTCCTCCAAAAGCCTTTAACCCAGATAAATGTCTTTCTACTGCACTTTGGAACGTAGCACTGAATCGTTGCGGCACGTGATGAATGGCAGTCAGCTGCTCCAGCAATCTGGCCGGTATTAACTTGACCCAACAACAATAGCTCAGGACCCTCGGCTCATGCCCCAGACCGGAAGAAAGAGCTGAATTTAGTCTTTTCAGTGGTCCTAGCCTGACCTGCGCACAGCCTGCTGAATCTCAGAGCAACACATTTTTATTCCCTCAAGCCCAGCCCCTGACCACTCTTAGCTTAGGCTTCCAGGAAGGATCATCCATTGCGGGTGTCATTTGTTGACTTTCGACCCTTCCCTGAGCCAACCCTATTAGAGGAGCGGAGACTGGACACAACCTGTCTCACCTCCGAGGACTGAGCAAGTCGGCGCTACAGTGGTGGGTAAAAAGGATGAGCGGTATCCAAGCTGCCACACATAGCACCGCGAACGATGGTCGTAGAGAAGACAGATGAATGTTGCAATGGGAGGAAATTATTCAACCATTTACAACCCCTGCAAGCGCATCACTGTTATTCTATTTGTCTTTCTCCACTTAAACTGTAAAATCATATACAGAGCTGCGATCATTTCTCTCTCTGGTTTGTTGCCTCACTTCCACAAAATAACACATCATTGGACAGATAGCATCAATTCTACCCGCGGTAATCCCAGCACCTCTGGTTGTATCATTCATTCAATTTCACCCGCCGGCAACAGCAAACATTACACACTGCATCAAGATTACAGGAGCGAGGCAGAACAGGGGAGAGAGGAGGAAAAAAGGGCTGTATCCATCATTTTATGATGCCCCTGTTATTGTGACAGATCAGATGCAGTGCGTTCCGTGTGTGTGTGTGTGTGTGTGTGTGTGTATACACGTGTGCGTGTGTTTTGTTGTAACTATCTGTTTGGCATGGAGAGCGGTGCCCTAACCTGGTATGATCAGCAACCTTGTGACAGTAGGCGGTCCAAGTGGATTTGTGGGGGTCGCCTGACTCCGATGACCTCCTTTATACAGCGGCCAGGGTCCAGGCTGCCGCGCTTGTTTTAGCTGATGCAATTAACCTTGTGTGGTTATAACCCCGCCACCCTACCCACTTAGCTGAAGGGCAGTGGAAGAAATAGAATAATTGGTGCAGAAGGTTTATTGAGGGAAGCAACACACCCAACGCACTCGAGAGACAGATGAGGAATACATGAGCAAGAAAAGCAAAATGGTGCTGAGAAAACACAGAGACAAACATACAGAAAGGAGGAGGTTAGGATGAGCTAAACCATTTTAATTTCATGAACGATGAGGCAGGCAGGAGACTGGTGCTTTGGAAGCGTTCCTGTGTGCCTGACTGACTGACTGGCAGGCTGCAGAACCCATCGGTTGATTTGCTGCGCTGCGTCCCTCCTCAAGGGGACATGGGTTTGCAGCACCGGCCTTTGAGAGCAGTGGGGGGGGGAGATGAAGAGGCATTGTCAGGCTGCCTTTTAATGGTCAGGAGTGTGGTTAGTTCCACTGACTCGGGCCTCTCCCCCGTGGTTCCGGGTCCACTCCACATAACTGGCCATAATTCAACTTATCTGGCAGTTTGGTGTCTCGGAGGTCTAGGGATAAAAAGTGTGGAGTGGCCTAATGGCAGATGGAAGGACCAGCTGAGGGCACTTCTTATGAGATCTCCACAGGAGAACATGTCTGGACCAGGCCCTGGAAACCACAGTGATCCATTAGCTATACACTGGAGCAGATACAGAGGAGAGGGCAGAGAGGAGAGAGATTCAGAGGGAGAGAGGCTGTAGGATATCTACAGGTATGGTATATAGGTAGTATGGCTGTCACACTTTGGCAGACAATGCAATTTTTTTTTAGACTTTCAGAATTCATGAGTATCTCATATTTCAAAATGAAAGAAATCACAAATTATCAATGAGCAAATTGTTGATAAACATTGAAAATAATTAATTTTTACAAACAAGTATAATTTCCAAGCTGCACAAGATTTTGTTTTAATTTGGGGGCGTCCGGGTAGCGTAGCGATCTATTCCGTTGCCTATCAACATGGGGATCGCCAGTTCGAATCCCGTTACCTCCGGCTTGGTCGGGTGTCCCTTCAGACACAATTGGCCATGTCTGCAGGTGGGAAGCCGGATGTGGGTATGTGTCCTGATCGCTGCACTAGCGCCTCCTCTGGTCAGTCGAGGTGTCTGTTCAGGGAGGAGGGGGAACTAGGGGGTAATAGCAAGATCCTCCAACGTGCTACGTCCCCCAAGTGAAACTCCTTACCGTCAGATGAAATGTATCGGAGGAGGCATGTGGTAGTCTGCAGCCCTCCCCGGATCGACAGAGGGGGTGGAGCAGCGACCGGGACAGCTCGGAAAAGTGGGGTAATTGGCCAAGTACAATTGGGGAAAAAAAGGGGGGGGGGGATCCAAAAAAAATTTGTTTTCATTTGACTTCTTATACTGCTGTAATGTATGGCTGTGTGCTGTGTTTGTACCTCAGCTTTACACTATAAGGCATATCATATAATGACAACCTTCACTAAATTGCTAAAGCAAGGTTATTTATGAAATAACAGCTTAGAAATAAGCATTGCAATCTCTGGTATCCAGTACGGCTACTTTTAGAAATTTTTAAAAAATTGCTATAAACCCTCAAAAACTTGCAGGGTAGATAAGGCAAATTGTACAATTTTAGAAGGCAAAGTGGACTTTCCAAAACACAAGTTCGTCGAGAAATAAAGCCCTCTGATTATCACACGCTCTGACACACAAACACGTGTGCACATATTGGCACACATGCAAACACACACATGCAAACACATGCTCATTTAATGACTGCTCATGACTTGGCCCACCATATCTACTGGTGTTGATTAGTGATGAAAAAAGAGTGAAAGGGCCAGTTATGGAGGGGCTTTAAAATCCTAACTGCACCATCTGAAGGGTACACTGATGAGGAAGAGCCTGCAGCCCAGTGTCTATGACTCTGCAGGAGGTTTTGTCTCCAAACGGGAACTAATTTGAGATGCTAGAGACATGGCAGGGCTGCAGGAACTGAGAGAAAACACGGTGGCTGTTCGACTGGGGGGACAAGGTGTTCTGGAGAGCTCCAGCCTGGGCATGCCTGAGACGACCCTCTGAGAGGACGTGGGGGGAAGAGTGAGAGAAAAGGAGGGGGAGGGCTGGGGGTTTGTACGCATGTATGGATTTGTTTTTTGTGTTAATATGTGTATGACTGTTTGAGTGTAAATTAGAGAGAAACCTCCTGACCCCAAGTCTGGGGGTTCTGGTAACACAATTAAATAGTGTGGAAGCATCAACACCGTCAATGGTGTTGATAAAAGTGCTCAACAAATGAGGAGCAGAATATTAAGATAGATGTAGGAAAAAACATATATATATATATATAGAGAGAGAGAGACACAAACAGTTAACAATACAGTCCACTCAGTGCAACACAGTCCAAAAATTCCACTGTCCAGGGGAACGAACACCAGCCAGGAAGACTGTCAAAACTGCCGGTCTGCATGGGCAAGCAGTTAGCTTAGCCTGCCCTACTTCCGCATCCTGTCAGACCGCCCTTGGTGTTTCCTCCTCGGGTGCAGCTCCAGGCAGGGCCCTGGGCCCACCTGACACAGCAGACCAGGCTCCCCCAGCCGATCCAACGCCAGCTCTCCCAGCCAGACACCTTCGACACACCTCCCCGCACTCCACACGACGACACTAAAACACAGTCAACACTGGGCGAGGCCGCCGCCAGACCACCCTCGGTGTTATCGGAACTGCCGGTCTGCATGAGCTAGCAGTTAGCTTAGCCTGCCTCGCTTCCGCGTCCTGTCAGACCACACTCGGTGTTTCCTCCTCGGGTGCAGCTCCAGGCAGGGCTGTGGTCCCTGGGCCCACAGGACGCAGCAGACCAAGCTTTCCCAGCCGATCCAGAGCCAGCTCTCCCAGCCATCAAATGAAGATGAAACAAACTCAGACGCAGACGTGGACGAAGACACTGCATGGACGGTACTGGGTGAGGCCGCTTCAAACATGAATTCCCGCCGCCATATTCCCAAAACACTTTAAATGAATGAGTCACACTACATGTGTGTGTTGCCTTTTTTCACCTCGTCTCATGGATTATTTAAAAAGCTAAAGGTCACACAGTTCTGCGTGATTGTACGCAAAGGCCAAATAAGTATTCTGAAACTACACGAAATGATTTCTGGGATGCAGAAATGCAAACAAGTTATATGTGTTTCAAGTCAATGCATTGGTCTTTTTGACCTTTCTGAAAGCATGAAAGACCGGTTCAACGATATTTTATGTCCCGAAAAGAAGCCTGGAAAACCAAACATCAACTTGATAAAGATTCAATAATCTACATTGATCAGCGTCCAGAGTTTGCTTCCCATTCATTTTGACACTTTTTTATTAGCAGAAATGAGCATATTACTTGAAAGTAAGCTTTATCGTCAGTGCTCAGACAGTCTAACAGAATATAAACCACTTGAGCGCATTGATGCACAAGGACATACCTAAAGTGGGAGGATGGGGGATTAAATTTGACAAAGTAAGAGGTTCCACAGTCCAAGTGGGTGTAATTTTGGGATTAGGAATTCCTGTATGCCGGTTAGGGGACATGGATAAGATATGAAGGTTAATCACAGACTGCAGTTGGTAATGCTAGTCATCATTGCACTGCAGCGCAATCAGCACTGTGAGAAAATAAGTGGGTCACAATGCGAGACCTTGATTAAAATCGCTGTGATTATAGTATGGCTTTAACTCTGATTTTGCGGGTTTCCCCAACATCTGTCCTCGAGAGGAGAAACCCATATGCATGATAATAGACAGATGCAGGCCTGAAAAGATGGTGCATGCATGCACACACAAACACACACACACACAGACACACACACGTCCATTTAGACCACTTTTGGGGACATTACATAGACTTCCACTCATTCCTAGCCCTTAACCCTAACATTTACTACCAGAACTACATGCCTAACCTGAACCTTTACCCTAACCTTACCCTAACACTAACCTTACCCTAACCCAAACCTAACCCTAACCCTAGCCCTACCCTAACCCAAGCCTAACACTAACCGAACCCTAACCCTAACCATTGACCCAAAATCAGCTTTTCCTAATTGGGGACATAGCTTTTGTCCCCAATTTGTAAGTGGTTTCTGGATTTTCTATCAAAATGAGGACATTTGATCCCCATGTTGATAGATAAACCTGGTGTATACACACACACACACACACACACACACACACACACACACACACACACACACACACACACACACGTCCATTTAGGTCACTTTTGGGGACATTACATAGACTTTCATTCATTCCTTAGCCCTTAACCCTAAGATTAACCATCAGAACTACATGCCTAACCAGAACCCTTACCCTAACCTTACCCTAACCCAAACCTAACCATAACCCTTACCCTAACCTTACCCTAACCCAAACCTTAACCACTGACCCAAAAATCAGCTTTTCCTAATTGGGGACATGGCTTTTGTCTCGAGTTCGTAAGTGGTTCCTGGATTTTCTGTCAAAATGGAGACATTTGGTCCCCATGTTGATAGATAAACCTGGTGTATATATACACACACACACACACACACACACACACACACACACACACACACACACACGTACGACCCCTGTCCCTCCTATCAAACAGTTGAGTGATATCTTCTATGAGAATAAAACACACCGCGATCCCCAGTGACAAACAGAATTCTGCACTCACTGATAGACTTCGGAAGAAAAATAACTGCATGGTCAATACCCAACACTGTGCCCCCCCCCCCGCTTCTCGGTTCCTGCCACGTTGAGTGGGAGTCTATCTGAAAAACAAAGTACAGACAAGGCAAACGATGCTCATGCCATTTAACAGCTATGTGAAATCAATAAATGGTCTGAAATGGCAGGAAAAAACATCATTGTAAACCAGTTATTGACGTGTTGAAGTAATTTACACTTGGTAGTACAAGACAGATCGTGGCAATATTTATTTAGCTGGCAAGCTGGTGGTGGGAAAACGATACAGCCGTTGTAGCTATCGCCAGATGCTGGTGTTACAATGTCCGTCCATCAAACTGCGCCTCCCCCCCCACTCCCCCCCTCCCGAGACACACACACACAAACACACACACAAATCCCTCCCCCGTAACAACCACACACAAACACAAACCCCTGCTGCCCACCCCACCCACCCCCCCCAGCCACATTATTTCCCCAAATGGCTGGTTCTCTTTTTGCTGCAACCTGACAGCCTTAAAACAACTGTATAATTAGAGCTACATCTGTCACACCAGCTTACTCTGGCTTTCATTTCAGGAGTCAGAGGCACTGGCAGACACCGGAGGACACAACACCGTGACATCAGAGAAAACTGCAGCATGGACAGCCAGATTGTGATTTGGGGGTAACTGTAACTTGGATATACTGCTTTTTTTTCTTTTTTCTTGCTTTTTTTAATTAACTCTAGATTGACAGTTTATGAATTTTCAGTTTCAAAAGAAATGTGATTTTTTTTTTATCATGGAGTTTATGTAAAAATAAATGTTCTCCAGATGTGGAGAAATGAAAAAGCAGTCTGACTGAAGCCTAGAAAACAATATACAACTTTGGATAATGGGAGAGGATAACACATAAAAAAAATCACATTTAGTCCAGTTGGTAATATCCTTCCCACATTGCTGAGATTCCAAAAAAAAAAGAAAAAAGAAAGGAAGAGCACAGCAAAGGGGGGCTTTCCAGAAAAAGACTGACTTTGGTACAAGGGAAAATATGCAACTATATGATGAGCTATCCTGCGATCAGCTGGTGCAATTAGGGAGCACAATGTAAAATGTCACAGTGGATCTGTATCATCGGCAGCCCTGTCACAGCAAAAGGCCAAAAGAAGTGGAGGAGGAGAGCAGATGAGACTACACTGAATCCCATTGGCCTGGCTTGGTTTAGCAGTATGAGGAGGGAAAACGTGTACCGGCGCAGCAGAACAACTCTGGGGTTCTGGTCTCAATGCTGTCATTAGCCCGCACTCCGATCAGGGAGGGATGAAGATGTAGAAATATGATTAACTGGCAATATGCATTAGTCTTGCACAAGTTGATGACAGGCAAGAGGGTCAAACCATACAGGGGTATTAAGGACAGGCCTGATGAATGTGCGTGCATGTGTGTGTGTGTGTGTGTGTGTGTGTGTGTGTGTGTGTGTGTGTGTGTGTGTGTTTGTGCAAACTAACATTGTTATCAGTGGATGTATTCTTAAACACCGCTCACAATATAAAACCTGTTTCGTTGACAAGTATATCCTATATAAGGCAATATTTGCAATAATATTTCACACCAACGTGCTTCATGTGGCACTTCTCCACTTCGCTGATAAATTGCTATTATAGTTTAACAGTAATTCCTGTAATAACTGCAAATGCACAATATTTCTGCCGTTTTGCAGATGAGCAATTATTCTTGAAATAAATTATGATCAAAGAAAAACAAAATACCCCCTTTTCTGGACGAGACGCGGTTGTTCCCCTCTCTTTCTCCTTATAGCAGCACTTTCATGTGCCCACTTTGCATCTAAAATATGAGAATAACGGCAACGAAAGATGCCTTTTAATTTTCAGCTCAGCATCCTTTTGACATGTGTAATTGATGAATCTGCCCAGGATATAATAAATCATTTGCAGATTCCCCCCCCCCCCGTTTTTGATCAAGTTGGGCTGACCAGACCTCTATCTGGAGTCCTCATATTTTGGGAGCAGATTGAAAACGAGCCCTGGCACGCTGTTTGTTATTGTCATTGCACACCCTGAGCAATTGTAAAATTATCACCTCTGCACACACGTACACGACCGTGCATGCATGTGCACAAAAGAAGAAGAAGAAAAAAAAGCATGCATAAAAGCTTCGTTCATTTCATTTGTTGAGGGTTTAGCATAGCCCTAAAGTCAAGTCCTGTCATGTCTTGGTACTTAGGATTCAGACTACATCGACCACAACGGTGAAAACATGAATCACACTCTAGTAGAACAGGATAGAAAACATCTGAAGGACTGGGTTTCTGTTATTGGAGCTACAGTGGTACAGATTTCTAGCATGCAAGCCATGGCATAATGAAGGCTCCCTCTAGTGGAAGTAGAATAGAGTATGAATGAAGGCGTAATCAATGTTGAAAAGGATCCGCTCCAACTTTGGGACCGGTGCGAAAGAGAAGAGAAAACAATGTTCAAATTAAATGTCCACATGTGAGACTCTGGTTAAGTTACTGAGACGGGTTTACTTGGAAAACATGCATTTTACCCTTTCCGAATTGGTCATGGGGATGTCTAGGAAAAACACAAAAGAGGGGGTCCGTAAAATAAAGTCAGTGCAGTAGGCAAGGGTAAATGGAGTGTGTATGTGTTGTTTGTGTGTGTGTGTGTGTGTTCGTGTGCTGTGTTGTGCAGGGCGTGCTGCAGGTTCATAGTGAGGGAGACAGTGAGGGTTCATATAAAGTACCACAGAAACCCCCCAGCTGGGGTTGCCACCGAGGAACGGAGATGCCCAGGGAGGAAGATACAGAGAGAGTGGGAGAGGGGGGGAGAGAGAGAGAGAGAGAGAGAGAGAGAGAGAGAGAGAGAGAGAGAGAGAGAGAGAGAGAGAGAGAAAGAAAAAAAGAAGGGATGTGGTATGTACTTCTATTTTGCTACAAGCTCTTCAAAGGCTACGTCTTGCCTGTAACACAGCTGGGAACGGGAGGAATAGTTGAAAAATGCCTCCTCTCTTCTCTCCTAGTTCCCCCCGTTTTTGCTGATTATCGTTTTTTTTTTATTTCTTATCCTTCCTTTGCCCCCTCATCTCTCTCTCTCTCTCTCTCTCTCTCTCTCTCTCTCTCTCTTTCTATATATATATATATATATATATATATAATTTTCTTCTCTCTTCACTTTTCCATATACATCCATATTGGAAACTGCTCTGTCCGACTTTCCCCTTGACATCACTTTCACTCGTTGGATTTTTTTATTTAAATAAAACATTACGCGTTCCTTTATCAGTCACATCTCCATCACACAATTTCTTTAAATGGGAAAAACCCCAGCAATTATAACAATAACAAGACAAATAACAGCAAAGGAAAAACAACAGGACTAAACAGGGTCAGCATCTGATGCAGATGTGACTCATTTAGATATCGCCCACGCCGACTGTCTGAATACGAGACCGTCTGAGGTCAGGAGGTATCAGCGGATCTAGGGTTCCCCTAAACACAGAACACAACGCAATGCTCAGAAGAATACCGATAAGGCGAGCTGTGATTCCTCTGAAGTGGCGGCAGCGGGTTAAGAGGATGCCTTTTCTCTCTCTATTTCTACTGTTTTAGTCACGGCTGTGTCTTTTGCCTATTTGATTTTTTTTTCCTCTTTCCCTCTATCTTCCTTTCTTGCCAAGGTTTATCCCTGAGGTGTCCTCTGGGGCTACCTACCGGATAAGCCATTTGAAATGCATTTCCTAAAGAACCTTCCGTTCCGTTTTTGAACCGCCGCTATCTCTCCAATTGTCCTCGAGAAAAAAAGTTATGGGAGAAAGAAAGGCAGCGAATGTTTTAAAGTATTCTCGCTGTACTTTTGTGTATAGTTTACTCACACAAAGTGAAGCCATGGTTTCTCAGCAGTGTTACATAGGCTCCTGGGACTATGATCTGTGCTGGTGGGGGTGGGGTGGGGGGGGCAGTGTTAATCCCTCTAGGTTAATAGTAAGATATACTACGCTGAGCTGTTTGGGGCTACATCAGGCTCTGAGGGAAACTCTACTGTCCCATGGTGGTGCAGGACTCCAGGAGGTCACGTTAAGGCCAGGGAGGAAAAGGGGAAGTAGCTCCGGCAAAATCATCTCGTCTTCTCTACAGAAGGGCAGGGTACTCTCAAAATGTCTTTTTTGGTTTTTTTCCTAACTGGAAGAAAGAGATGAAGTTATGAACACCAGTTTATCTGACATTGTGTTCTTACACTGGATGTGTTGTCTGCATTTAACCCATCCTGTTGTGTAGCAGCAGTGGGCAGCTGCAGCGCCCGGGGACCAACTCCAGTTCTTCTTTCCATTGCCTTGCTCAGGGGCACAGGCAGGAGTATTAACCCTAACATGTATGTCTTTTTGATGGTGGGAGGGGAGGAAACCCACGCAGACATGGGGGAGAACATGCAAACCCCACACAGAAAGGACCTGGGGTATATTTATATGGGGGGAGCCCCCCCCTCCCCGAATTCCGTTTTGGCGGACAGCAGCAACTGTTTTATGGCGGTATCGCGGACTCAGTCGATCATGACTTGGACTTGAAGTAGACTTGAGTAGCATATTCAATTGTGGGTGCTTTATTGTTGTTTTGTTTTTGTAAACAGTAAAAAGCCTTGAGTGAACTGACTTTGACTACCGAGTCATGACTCGGGACCTGCTTATGACTTGGGATACGATAACTCAAAATAACACACGATATTTATGGCAAATGTATGACAAGTAAAGCACCAGTTTCCCCCTCTTAGACTACAGAATAGGATTATAGGATATAGATTTACAGGATTTTCAGTTATGCTATAGCTATATAGTGTGGGGTCAAGTTGAGTCATTTTGGGGGTAAAATTATTTTAAAAACAACCCTCCTGTTTAAAAAATAAATGGAAACGGGAGTTTAACACTATATCTCAATGACTTTAATTTTCTCGATTGATAAAAAACACAAAATCCTAAAAACACTTTGAATGATGCTAGTTTATGAACTTCGAAGAAATTTCCCTTCATGAATAGACTGACCTGAAAATTAAATAAAGATGGAAAGACAGAAAGAAAGCCAAATGCTATATTTTTCATGCTACTTCTTTAAATTTAGTTTCTCAGAGGTTTCATAAGAAAAGCGTAATAGAGTAGGCTATGGCAGACTGTGTTATATCTTAACTGATATCTCTCTGACGTTTAAAAGGCTTCGGATTAAAACTGACTTTACTTCATCTTGCTTGTGAATTGGCCTGGCATAACCTAATATGTTGTCACTTGGACCTGACTCGTAAATCGTCCTTTTTACCGTGGGACTTGCTTAGCTTGGGGCAGCATGGTGGCGCAGTAGTTAGTGCGGTCACCTCACAGCAAGAAGGTCCTGGGTTTGAGCCCTGGGGTAGTCCAACCTTGGGGGGTTGTCCTCTGTGTGGAGTTTGCATGTTCTCCCCGTGTCTGCGTGGGTTTCCTCCGGGTGCTCTGGTTTCCTCCCACAGTCCAAAGACATGTAGGTCAGGTGAATCGGCCATACTAAATTGTCCCTAGGTGTGAATGTGTGTGTGTGTGTGTTGCCACTGTGATGAACTGGCGGCCTGTTCAGGGTGTCTCTCTGCCTGCTGCCCAATGACGGCTGGGATAGGCTCCAGCATCCCACGACCCCGGTTGGGATAAGCGGCTCGGATAATGGATGGACGGATGGCTTTGCTTAGCTTACTTGCAACTCTACCCCACCTCGAGTGTTTTTTTTTTCAGCTGAGAATTGTCCCATTGCAACTAAATTTCAGTCATACAGAACAATGCCAACGTGCTTACCTATCCTCTCCACCCGCGGGGTAAGCGCTGCGTGGCATGGACAGGACAATGCCACTCATTATCAATGAAACCTGCTTCTGTGAATTATCTTCGTAGACCCAGCAAGGGCGTTCTATTGAATCACCACCATGATCAGTCAATTAATATAGTGTATCACTGTGGCACACCATGGACTGCAGCCCGCTCTGTCAACCAATTACCGAAATTATAGCCAGAAACCCCTATGGTGTTTTCATTACACCATCCACAATTTCCTCCAATGGAGCAATTTGTTCCAGTATTTGTTTACAGAGAGAGTCTGTGGCTCAAAGCAAAAATAATATCTGCTATCTCGCCTTACCATCGGAGCAGAGTGAGTTCACCGCTGGCTAATCTTAACCTGGCTTTCTCATTGAGGTTTAATCTAGACACAGCAATTCAGCATCTAGTCGCACATGTCTTTGCTCGGCAGCACAGACGTATGTTTTATGTGATGTGCAAAAAAGTAGTAAAACAGAGAAGGGAACGCGAGACAAGCCGCCGGTTCCTCCTCTTCCTCTTCTCTCCCGCCTCCCTCTTCATTTATGTCAAGAGCCAATCACGTGTGAAAACTTGCCTTAACTCCCCCCCCCCCGCCCCCCCTGTCTGTGTGACTACAGCGTCAGAGAGAGTTTGACAGATCTGTGTGCCATGGAGGCGTCTCCCCGCCATTTGGCATGCCTTGCGCGTCTGGTGCGCTGGAGACTGCCTGTCAAACGCCTATGAGTCGGCGGTGCAGCCAGGGACCCTACGGAGCGCCAGATGGGCCATTAAGGTAGTATTAATGTAGATGCCATCGCTTTTCTCCTCTGACTGGGACATGCTCTCTCGAACTGCGAGCAGCTGCTGCCATTTACTAGGACAGCTTCCTGCTAACTTTGGCCAACTGGCATCACCACTGACTAGCTCTCGGTGTAATGATATACTCTCTCTTCCTACCCACACCTATGACTTTTGTCTCTCTTTTCATTTTCCCCCCCTTCCGGGCAATTTTCATCGGATGGTGCTGCCGATAACTTTCGGCTTTTTCTTCCCTCCACGCCATGCACACATACATATACTCCTGCATATATATGTATTTGCTTTCTTTCTGACTACTACCCTGCTGCACGTGCACATGCACGAACACACACACACACGCACACACACACACACACACACACACACACACACACACACATGCACACAGCAACAAGGGTATATAAACTGTAACTATCCATACACCCACACTTGCATTCATAATCGAGGCATGATATTCAGTAGTGTACGGTTATTTCTGTTTATGCCCTACTGAGTGCTAATATCATGCTTTAATTGAGAGAAAATTGGCTGTTGGCAAGAAACAGAAAAGAAGGTTACAAAAACCTCAACCATGGATAAGTGTTGCAATCAGTAATATTCTATTTAGTTAAGTAGCCTAAAATGGGATGTTTTGAGATCATTATTCAAATCACATTGACAAAATCCTATTATGAGAATTAGTTTTCCAGCAGGAAATGTACAGAATTATTGATGTATAATAAATGTGCTTTCCACATTACATACACCAGGGGCATATTAGGAAACAGTGGGGCATATGACTCAAACCGAAACAAGGTCACAAACATCATATTCACTCATCACACTCAGAAAAATAATGCAGATTTGTGCTGTAAACTCTGCATAATCCAACAATAGACGGCACCCGACAACAAGGGTTGCGTATCGCGCACGCATATAAGCCAACAGAGAGCTGCACCTTATAGAGCTATAGGGGGAACTATTTGTAGACTGTGGTCCTAAACAAGTCAGAAGAGGAAGCAAGAGAAGCAGAGTTTGTCTCGGGGTCTCTCGAGGCACAGGTTATTCTTCCTTCTCGATGGATCGAGTACACTACTGAGACTAGCTCTCTCTCCTTTCTCGGTCTCTCGCACTTCCCTTGCCTCTCTCTTTTTTCTTTTCAGCAGAGCCCAGGGCCTGAGAGGAGAAGCAGAAGAATGCAGGGTCCTTTGAGGTGCCCCTAGGGGAGATGAGTACAGTAGTTTAGGTCGCCATAGACCCACATAGATTTTCCCACATACTGCGTAGCTTCTTTAGTGTGGTGTAACAATAGACAAGTGATGGAAGTATATGCTATACAGACATATTTTTGTGTGCAAGCCTTGCTCTCCATCTCGCTCCCCCTCTCTCACACTGCTCCATCTTTGTCTTCCCGGTCTTGTTCCGGGCCTTGATTTTCAGGGCACATGTCCTGCAAAAAAAAAGAAAAAAAAGAAAAAAGGCTGCGGCGCTATAGTATCAGTTTGAAGTTATATGGGAGGGGGGGCGGTTTATGTCTGGGTCTCAAGAGGTAACTCAGACGAGGACTGAGGGGGTTGGCATCACCGGTGGTCAGCGTCCAAATCAAATGCACCGCCACCGAAGCGCAGCAAACGCTTATGTTCCTACGCAGCCGTTAGTGTACGTCTGGTATCAAACTGACACCTTCTCCCTTGGCTGCTCCTGACAAGGAATTTCCTCGTCTAAGAATTAGCTGTAACTTGCCAACAGCACAGGAGCAATTTGTACAGCTGTGAATAGATTTAATTTTGAATAGATGAGATAACTGTTTATTGCTTTGAATAACAATATCCAGGCCCCGAGGAAAAGAAAACATGGCAAAAACATGTACTCTGATTAAAAAATTAAATTCTTCCAACGATATGACTGACCCCAGACTGTACTATAAATATTGAGCCAGCTGTCAGTCAGCTCTTACTCCCCCCCCCCCCATCAGAATCAATCTAATTTACGCAGCCTTTTCAACAAGTCGCAAAACAACCTCCATCACCAATGCAAACCAATTTCAGCATAATTGATTGAGAACAGCAAATGCTATTTCGGTGCTTTAACTCGAAGAATAGGGTAATCTTTTTTTTTCTTCCCTTATTTGTCTGGGTAACTACATATTGTAAAAAGAAGGACTTGCGCTAATCAGGGTCCCAAGCCATCAATGCTGCAGAGAATACTATGTAGGTTTGTGTGTGACTGTAAGACAAAAAGCAAAAAGACAAACAGACAGATGAGAGCGAGAGACCGACAAGACGGAGAGAAGCAGATGACTATCTGCTTCCGTTTCCAGTGTGGAAGATGGCGGCATGAATTCACGTTTGTAGCAGCATTTTCCAGTACCGGTGTGAGAAAGTGGTGGCGCAAACTTTTGTTTGCATTGGCTTCACCCAGTACCATCCCTGCAGTGTCTTTGTCTACATCTGGGTCTAAGTTAGTGTTTTCATTTGATGGCTGGGAGAGCTGGCGTTGGATCAGCTGGGAGAGTGTGGTCTGCTGCATCCTGTGGGCCCAGGGACCACAGCATTGCCTGGAGCTGCACCCGAAGAGGAAGCAACAAGGGCGATCTGGCAGGACGCAGAAGTGGGGCAGGCTAAGCTAACTGCTAGCCCATGCAGACCGGCAGTTCCAATAACACCGAAGGCGGTCTGGTGGCGGCCTCGCCTAGCATTGACTGTGTTTTTGGTGTCATCGTGTGGAGTGTGGGGAGGTGTTTCAAAGGTGTCTGGCTGGGAGAACTAGCATTGGATCAGCTGAAGCAGCCTGGTCTGTTGCATCCTGTGGGCCCAGGGACCACGGCCCTGCCTGGAGCTGCGCCCAAAGAGGAAACACTGAGGACGGTCTGACAGGACTCAGAAGTGGGGCAGGCTAAGCTAACTGCCAGCCCATGCAGACCGGCAGTTCCAGTAACACCAAGGGTGGTCTGCTGGTGGCCTCGCCTAGCATTGACTGTGTTTTTGGTGTCGTCGTGTGGGGTGCAGGGAGGTGTGTCGAAGGTGTCTGGCTGGGAGAGCCGGCATTGGATCGGCTGGGGTAGCCTGGTCTGCCGCAGCCGGTGGGCCCAGGGATCACGGCCCTGCCTGGAGCTGCGCCCAAGGAGGAAACACCAAGGGCAGTCTGACAGGATGTGGAAGCAGGGCAGGCTAAGCTAACTGCTAGCCTATGCAGACCGGCAGTTCCGACAGTCATCCTGGCATTCGCTCTCTTGGACAGTGAAATTTTCATTTTCTGATGTGTTGGATATGTGTGTTCCTGTAGTTTGGATATGTGTTTTTGTCTTTGTGTTGCACTGCTGTGGGCTGGGGGAAACAATATTTCGTTTCATTTCATGTACACAAGTGCATGAAATGAAATGACAAATAAATGTTCGTTATTCCTGACCATGAGGAAAAGATGAGAATGAAGAAACGAGGTTCTGCAGACCAACATGAGACAGTGAGATAGAGGTGGGGCAGGACTGCGTTCCTCAAAGCTTTATCCGGGAAATCCAACCTGGAATGAACGGAATCAATTCCCTTTTTTTTTTTTTCTTCTTCCATAAGGTGTCTGTTATTGCCATGCAAGCAAATTCAAAAGCACAGTAATGCTACCCAGCTATTGTGGGGGAATGATCGCTGCACCAGCAGAAGGAAGCCAGGCTTTGACGGCAGCAGAATAACAGCGTTACAGGGCTTAGCAACATGTGTGTGTGGGTGTGCTGCAAATAGGTTATTTTGGATTTTTCTTATGTTTTATCAGGGTTTTTTTTTTGGGGGGGGGGTGCTTTTTCGAAGAAAGGAGGCATTACCGAGGCCTACGGTACACAAGGGTTTACTTCCAACCGAAGCGATTAAAATGAAAGGAAATATCTAATGTTATTTTCTACTGCTGTGAACAGAGAAGCGCCGAAAAGCCTGTAATCACGTTATTATTTGTGTCAGAGATCACGATCAATCAGGGTTAAAGCATGTCACAATGTTGAACAATAACAACGGGCGCTTGCTTGTGTAGGAGAAATACACAACACAATGGGATTTCGTACACTGGGGATGAGGGGAGGGGATGTGAAGGTTTTACACAGTTGGATCACATACGTAGTTTCTGCTCCTTAAAACAAACAAGAAAATAAAAAAATAAAAATTACACTCAATGAACCGGCACTCACATAAACTGTACATGTGTGTGCATACACAGGAGATATACGAACTCAAACACAAAAAAACAGACAAACACACGCACATGCATATCCACGCACACACACGCACGCACACACACACACACACAAAGAATCTCTTTTGCTCTTCACTCTACTGCCAGCTCACAGTCGAGGAGCATTTGACAACTCCGAGTGTGACTAGCGGTGTTTTGCTAATAACATGCAGAGCGAGGAGGAGGTGGTGCCATTGGAAGAGCTGAATAGATGAGTGCAAAACGGGCTTCGCTCCCCCTCAGAGGCCTGTAGTGGAGACAAGGCAGCATCCAGCGCTTCAGGGGAAACTCGAGCACAGACTACACCAGCACACACCGGCCAGAGGAAACATTAAACAGCACAAAGAGCAACTCTTATTTTACAGCAAGAGTACACAATACTGCAGAGATGAGGGAGCAGCAGATCGGGGCCCTGAAAGTTAAACACAGATATCATTCAAAGTAGCACATGCAGGCACGCTAATATTATATATCTCTGCAGATCCCAGTCACAATGTCCAGGTGGCGTGGCAGTCTATTCCGTTGCCTACCAACACGGGGATCGCCGGTTCGAATCCCCGTGTTACCTCCAGCTTAGTCGGGCGTCCCTACCGACACAATTGGCCGTGTCTGTGGGAGGGAAGCCAGATGTGGGTACGTGTCCTGGTCGCTGCATTAGCGCCTCTTCTGGTCCGTTGGAGTGCCTGTTCAAGGGGGGAAGGGGAACTGGGGGGACATCCCCCTGGTGAAACTCCTCACTGTCAGGTGAAAAGAAGCGGCTGGCAACTCCGCATGTATCGGAGGAAGCATGTGGTAGTCTGCAGCCCTCCCCGGATTGGCAGAGGGGGTGGATCAATGACCGGGACGACTCGGAAGAGTGGGGTAATTGGCCGGATACAATTTGGGAGAAAAATAAACAAAAAAGTAGCACACACAGGCACACAAATGTTATATATCTTTGCAGATCCCAGTCACACTGTGCAGTAAAACGTCACACGCCACAGGTGTAGCCAAGAGTGGTTATGTTGATCTACCCCCCAGAAAAAACCAAAATGTCCAAAAAGTATAAAGTGTGTTCAATGAAACCAAACAGCCATTACCCCAGCAACAAAATAAGTGCATACTCACCGTTTTTAAGCTTGAAATAGCCATTATTTGGTGATTCTTCCACTAAATTGCACATTTTAATACACTACAAAGTATAGTGTACTCATAACCAGCCAAAGGCCAGCTTGCATGAGGTATACTGTGCTCTGAAGAAAAAGGGCACACTTTTTGGGAAAAAACAAAAAACAAAAAAACCCACCCACCCCTTTTAGCAGGCAGACTACAGACCTGCACGCGTGGCTGAAGGGTGGCTGCTAAAAATTTTGTCACGCAACGGAGCGAGGTAGGAAGCAAGCGAGTGGCGAGTAGGAGATTCAAACTTAATGAGTGCTTTGGCAGCTTGCGTAGAGAAGGGAGGCAGGCAGGCAGTGATTAACGGAACACTTCAGAGTACAAGGCACAGCGGTGCTCAAAGAAAACAGTGATGATCTCCACTTAATCGCGGAGAAGCCCGGAGCATCTGCCGCCAGAGCAGGGCAGCGGCACCAGCGAGCTCCCGCTCCGCTAGGCTGTCATCTCCAGAGAGCTGTGGCCATATGCTCGGCTCTGCCGCAAACTCACAGGAAGTTAATTTTCTGACAAAACACTGGGATAAATATGACATTCAAACAAGTTGTGCTCAGCCAGGCTGAACACGGACGCCGTGCCAAAATCGAGCTGCGCACGTGTCACACTTATGAAGAGAGTTTATTTTCGTACTCCCACATTCCATATTAGCCTCGCTTTGTGTAAACACAGACGACGAGCGGTACAACTTCAGGCTGGAAGGTGCTAACCTACTCAGGGGGTTGAGATATTCACACCGGGAAGAGGACGCACACCTACAGTACATGTACACACTCAAGTGCACACCCATGCTAGATAATGCGGGTCTGATGACATACCAGGTACAGTTACAAGCTGGCAAGAGAATACGATATAGCTTACGAAAATATTTATATAAGGCAACATATATAGAGAGCTGGGGTGGGACCGCCACCCCTGCATATCTTCATCGCCCCCTCACAAACCGTAGAGGGGTGACAGAGTCATTGTGCTAAAGCGACAGAGCAAAGGAGAGATGAAAGACGGAAAAGAAAAAGGAGAGGAGGGGGAGAGAAAAAAAAAAGATTAACTTTCATTTCCGTTCACAGACATATAGCTCCCCATGGTGCGGCATTAAAATAATGTCAATCAAACCATTTAATGGAGGCCCCCCTCTCTAACCCCGTCTGTTGTGGATGAAATGCCATAGTGATCCCGAACAAAGGGCTCACAGGTGTGAGCAGAATCTAAACACCTTATCAGCCAGTCGATAAAGAACAGAATATAGTGTTTCTCCTGTCTCGGCGGTCTGCTACCACCCGTGCCAGACAGTAAGGAGAAACGGGGCCTTGAGGGCAGAGCACGCAGTTTCAATGTACAGATTCTTTACAACAATAGTCAGTATCATATAGTAGGGGCTCTGAGAGACAGCTTGGGTGTGTGTGTTTTTTTTGGGGGGGGGGCACCTTGTCTGGACCTAGTGAACAAATACACATGTCGGGGGAATGGAGGAAAGAGTGTGTGTGTGGGAGGGGGGGGTAATCTTTTGCTACCACCTGGGGCTGTTAGTGGGAGGTAGTAAGGCTGGGCTAAGAGAAAGGTGGAACCCAGGACTGTAGCTACATACACAAGTATATCACACACACACACACACACCGAGCAGAGAGAGACGAAAAAAAGTGTACGTGGGGTGGGTTTAGGAGACGTTTCCATCCCCACCTTTTATATCTTCTTCTGTTCCAATTGTGTTTCGCACCACGCCATCTCTTGCTTCATCTTTCTGTGGTAAGCGGTTGTAGTCGTTTAGATCCCAGAGGCTTTTCTAAAGGGGGAATGCAGACAGCCCTGTCCCCTGAGCCTGCATGTCTCTTGCCAGGTGGCTGGATTGGCCGGCGGCAGTCCGGCATTAGGCCGGTCCTATGTAAGAACTCTAGGGCCTCTTTTATGAGAACTTTTATAACTCGTGAACTTGCTGGTAGCAGGGCGCCGACACAACAGAGTCCTCAAAACAAGAACATGGTGTCCTGCTGCATAATAGGGAAAAGTGATCCGTAAATGCAATCCCTTCACTGACTGCAAAGGGAGCACAGGTATTTACAAAGAAATTCTTATAAAAGGGGATTTAATTGTTGGTATTCTAATAAACGTTAGAGGGTAATCGGGGAGATGTATAATAAGAGTTAATAGCCAAACATTCATCCATCCATTCATCCATTATCCATCCATTATCTGAACCGCTTATCCTGCTCACAGGGTCACAGGGATGCTGGAGCCTATTCCAGCAGTCATTGGGCAGCTGGCGGGGAGACACCCTGGACAGGCCGCCAGGCCATCTATATATTTATGTTCACTTGCACTTAATTTTTTCATATTCATTATATATTTATCTGATGAATATTAAAAAAAACTATATTCATTATATATGTATCTGGGCGGCATGGTGGTGCAGTGGTTAGCGCGGTCGCCTCAGGGCAAGAAGGTCCTGAGCCCCGGGGTAGTCCAACCTTGGGGGTCGTCACGGGTCGTCCTCTGTGTGGAGTTCACATGTTCTCCCCATGCATGCCTGGGTTTCCTCCGGGTGCTCCGGTTTCCCCCCACAGTCCAAAGACATGCAGGTCAGGTGAATCGGCCATACTAAATTGTCCCTAGGTGTGAATGTGTGTGTGTGTCGGCCTGTTGCCTTTCTGGAGCATCCCCATGACCCTAAGTAAGGATAAGCGGTTTGGATTATGAATGAATGTATTGTCACGGGGGGTGTAGGAATTGAGGACCAAAATGCAGATGCGGTGACAGGTGAAACAAAAGGTTGAATTGCAGGAAACAGGAGGGGGTCAGGAAAACACCGTCACATGATGGTGACATGACGGTGACATGGTACTGACACGGTGACACGGTACACTCTGACAACGAATGAACTAAACAGCCAAACTTAATACACAGTAAATTGATTGAATAATCAACAACAGCTTTGGGTGAGTGGGTAACTGAGGAAAACTGGACTAGACTCCGGAAAGGGATGGTGTTGTCAGAGCAGTGCAAGACATGCGATGTAGGAGCCAGGGCTGGAGTGGCCGGAACCGGGAGCAGACATTGCATGTATATATTGCATTTTATATATAGTGTTGCTATTCTATCAATGGTTAGGATTTAGAGGCTACCGTGTACACCGCAGCTGGAACACAGAGGGACAGGGGAAGATGGGCAGTGAGACATTTGGGCTCGCATCATAAGCATGGACTGATATACGATGCCAAACTTCACACGACACAAAACTAGCTGCCCATTTTCATCCATCTGTCATAAGGTACCGTATGGGTGAAATTCACTAGGGGAGTGACTGGATTAAGATGCAATAACTCCAAGTGGGTAAAACAATCTGTAGACATAAAGATTTTCTCAGTCACATAAACACACACACACACACACACACACACACACACACACACACACACACACACACACAAACATACACAATGTTGAGTGGCAATCATTCACCTAGACATCGTCACACTGGCGTAATTTGACTTATTTTGCCTGAGAAGGAGGAGGAGGAGGGGTTGGTGGATTGCAGAGAGCTAGGAGAGGGACTGAGGGACTGAATAAAATAATATGAGTAGGCAAAATTAAGCTCCAATGCAAGTGGAACACTTCACAAGAGAGCCAATTTCAATTCCACAGCACTTAATTTAGGATTTGTATGGTTCAGCAGCCCGCTACTGTATGGCGAGGCATGTAAGGACGGAGATAGACAGACAACCAGCGGAGAGCTATCCAGACCCTTGAGGTATCCATCACAGAGCCCCCACCACCGCCAAATCCCCCCACTTTTCACACGCGCGCACACACACGCACACACAATTAAACGTTGTACTGTAGTGATTATGGAGCTGGTTAATGGGGAAGTACAAAACCAAATTAAAAAAACACAACACTACTTTACAAATGCCACACTTTGTTGTGGGTGTTAATTTAACAGTTTCTAAAGGCAAAACTGAATGTGTGTACATAAGGGAAAAATGAATGTCCTGCGAGCGTGAAGTATTTCGTTTCGCTCCGTGTTATGCACTGAAAAGTCTCAAATGTATTTGGCTGAACCTTGTGTTTATTTACAACCTTCACTGACCCGGCTCCACCACATTAATGCTTTTCCAAATAACTGGCATACAGTGTTAGTCATCTTTACCGACCCGGCGCAATTCCATCATATCTGCAGAGAAAATACTAGTACCCCATACCTGGTGCTCCTTGAAGTCCGCCCTTCTGAAGTCGAAACCCAGCTGGGCATAGAAGTTGTTCCCAAAGCTGTAGGCCTGCCCAGCGTCGGTCCATATGAAGGTGTGTCTGCTTCCACAAGCTACACCCACTACACTGACAACGTCCGCCTTGCTGTTTCTTCCTGCTATGTCCTGTGGCAAGCTAACCTCGACTGGTTGGTCCTTAACAGTTCTCTCTCCATCCCCCAGCCTGGAGAAAAACAGACAAAGAAGACAGCCTGATGGTCATCATCAAACATATCCACATAGATTTTGATGAATTTACAGCAACACCATAGCATAACAACACTCGGTGGCCACCATTCTTTGGGCCACACTATGGCGACATGTATGCAGGGTTTTCTTTCCGATATCAGGATCAGGAATCAGGACCATCCGTCATTTCATTCCATGCTCTTGCACACATTAAATAAAATGCAATATTGTTTCTCCCAGCCCACAGCAGTGCAACACAAAGACAAAAACACATATCCAAACTACAAGAACACATATATCCAAACTACAAAACACATGTCCAACATGTCGATTTTTTTTTTCAAATTCACTGTCCAAGAGAGTGAACACCAGGATGACTGTCGGAACTGCCAGTCTGCATGGGCTAGCAGTTAGCTTAGCCTGCCCCGCTTCCACGTCCTGTGAGTCCGTCCTTGGTGTTTCCTCCTCGGGTGCAGCTCCAGGCAGGGCCGTAGCCCCGGGGCCCACCTGACGCAGTAGACCAGGCTCTCCCAGCCGATCCAACGCCAGCTGTCCCAGCCAGACACCTTCGACACACCTTCCCGCACTCCACATGACGACACCAAAAACACAGTCAATGCTAGGCGAGGCCACCGCCAGATCGCCCTTGGTGTTATCGGAACTGCTGGTCTACATGGGCTAGCAGTTAGCTACACCTGGCCCGCTTCCGCATCCTGTCAGGCCACCCTCGGTATTTTCTCTGTGGGCACAGCTCCAGGCAGGGCCGTGGTCCCTGGGCCCACAGGACACACAGACCAGGCTCCCCAAGCCGATCCAGCGCCAGCTCTCCCAGCCATCAAACAAAGACACAAACTTAGATGCAGACCTGGACAAAGACACCACATGGATGGTACTGGGTGAGGCCGCCGCAAACATTAATTCACGCTGCCATCTTCCCACACCAGAAGTTGTGATCTGCTGAGGAGAATATGCTCTCTGAATACACAAAATACAACAAATATTTTTTTATAAAAATGTGTGTTCACATACGTGTATAACAAGCTTATTTAAGTAAAGTCAACTTTTTGGTCTTGGTTAAGACATAACAACAGAACTTTATCCATGGCAGTTGCAAATTGCTTTGCCTAGACCTCAGCTAGGAATTGTGATTCTGTCTTCGCATCCCCTTGTGTGACTGCCAAGCCCCCTTTTCAAGATGAGATGGTCAAACGCAACCCTAGCTACCCCCTCGACCTGTACGCTCCCAGTGGCTTCAAATAGAACGCTGCTGTTTGCTTGTTGGTATAATGCTCCTCTTTGTATTTGTTTCCCTGAGCCAATGTCATAACCTGCAATGCCCCAGCCATATCTGCTAGTTTGCGGCATGTCTGGGAAAAATAACAAACAGTCTTCTCCATTATTTCCACAAACGGGGAACGAAAGGTCTTTGCCCACCGTCCCCACGAGAGCCTGTATTGATTACAACAATGCTTCAACTCAGACAGGACCACTCTGGGGTCACCGCTATTTCCATCAGAAAGTTTGCCAGTTTAAATTTACACAGCTCTCTCGTCCTCTCCTCCTCTCTCGCCTCCAGTGAGACATACAGACGAGCCGAGGAGTTTCATACATAAGTGTGTTGGTTGCATAACGGAGATGCTCACCCTTTGCTCTACAAGTGGGTGTTGTGGAGCTCTAACTATAGGCTGCTTGACTAGAAAGCCTTAACCCGCTTAGAGGGGTCAAAGCAACATGAGAGAGAGAGAGAGCAAGAGAGAGAGAGAGCGAGAGAGAGAATGAGGGACAATAAGAAACAGTGAAAGGTGATGCATTTTTTTTACTAAGTCTGCTGTGCTGCTGTTTGAGTTAATCAGGGCCATTGAATCCCTCTAACCCCCAGCTCCTCGGCTGTCACTACAGGCACACTAACTCCTGGTGGGTGATGCTTTAAACAAGACGGCTAATCAGAATGAGAACACTAGCATATTGGGTGTTTATCTGTCGTTTCATGTATGTATTTGCCTCCCCGAGCATCTTTTTTCAGTCTCTTTGGGGGTTGGTCTTCCACTAGACATAGAGCTGTATATTGCCAGATGGTATCACATGCTGGGCTGATGCGTAGGTACTGTATGCATAAGAATGTGTGTTATAAAGATACATACAACAAAGTATGCACTAAGGGACAACAACTGTGAATCTCTCTGAGACGGGCCATATGTCTAGGATGAGAGAACACGGTGGGAAGAAAAAAAACTTTGTGAAAATATCGACAGAGGACAGGAGCCCTATCAAACCTCTACATATTAGCATAGATTCAGGTGGAGACGGTGGAGACATGTCCCCACCTACCTTTTCGGTCTGCTGTAATGTCCCCAAATAAATTTTTGTAAATTGAGGGGGAAAAAAAAGAAACAAAAAAAAAACAACAACAAAAAGTAGCTATTACTTGTCATTATTTAAGAAGTAAAATTGTATTTAGCCTATATTAATAGAATACGCACCTTCAATAAACTGATTTGAGTTGTTGTCAAATTTGTTTTATACAATGCACACCAACATTTGCTGAAGTTTTGAACATATAGGGAAAACAGAAGATGAATTGGGTAGTTTAAAATACATTTAACATACTGTATACTTTTAATGGTGGTATATTACTCACAAATAAGCAAAGGAAACAATAATGAATAATGTGTAAATCTATGCCACTGAAGTGGCAGAAGTGCATTTACAAAATAGATGTGTATGTGCATGGATGTGCACATGATATATGATCATATTATTTAAGAAGTTAAGAAAATTACATCCCTACCAACTTCCACACAAAACCGAAACTCACACCAATACATACACATCCTGAGCCATCAGATTTGTCCACATGAATGCAAACAGGTCCATCTAATCTATTACTAAATGTTAGTTCTCTCTGGTGTAGTTTGAATTGTTTGAAGACTGTCCTGGAATTAAATGATTCTGAAATTTAGATAAAGCGAATCACTCATGGTATCAACATGATGACACTTGATGGAATTCAACACAGTGATGAGGAAAATAACTCATCAGACACAAAATACAATAGTGGAATCGTTATGTTTTGCATTGTTATGCAGTGCAATGTTAGTATAGGTGTTGTCACAGTGATGGATGAGATCAGGCAGGAGTCTCCGTGGACTATGATGTTTGCGGATGACATTGTGATCTGTAGCGAGAGTAGGGAGCAGGTTGAGGAGAGCCTGGAGAGGCGGAGGTATGCACTGGAGAGAAGAGGAATGAAAGTCAGTAGGAGCAAGACGGAATACATATGTGTGAATGAGAGGGAGGACAGCGAAATGGTGAGGATGCAAGGGGTAGAAGTGACGAAGGTGGATGAGTTTAAATACTTGGGGTCAACTGTCCAAAGTAACGGGGAGTGCAGAAGAGAGGTGAATAAGAGTGTGTAGGAAGGGTGGAGTGGGTGGAGAAGAGTGCCAGGAGTGATTTGCGACAGAAGGGTACCAGCAAGAGTTAAAGTGAAGGTTTACAAGATGGTTGTGAGACCAGCTATGTTATATGGTTTGGAAATGATGGCACTGACAAAAAGTCAGGAGGCGGAGCTGGAGGTGGCAGAGTTGAAGATGCGAAGATTTTCACTGAGAGTGATGAAGAAGAACTGGTTTATGAATGAGTATATTAGAGGGACAGCTCAGGTTGGATGGTTTGGAGACAAATCAAAAGAAGCAAGATTGAGACGGTTTGGACATGTGTGGAGCAGAGATGCTGGGTATATTGGGAGAAGGATGCTGAATATGGAGCTGCCAGGCAAGAGGAAAAGAAGAAGGCCAAAGAGGAGGTTTACGGATGTGGTGAGGGAGGGCATGCAGGTGGCTGGCGTGACAGAGGAAGGGAAGATGCAGATGGAGATACAGGACAGGAAGAGATAGAAATGGTTGATCTGTTGTGGCAACCCATAATGGGAGCAGCCGAAATTACTACTATTAGTAGTAGTAGTAGTAGTAGTAGTAGTAGTAGTGTATGTATGTATGTATATATGAACGTACTGTCCACTGGTGCCATTTCCCCATGTGAAGATCTTGTTGTCATCTGTGGAAAAGAGAAGGAGAAGGACAGGTCAAACATTAAAGCGGCAGTTGTAATTTTTTTGATTTAACTTATCATTTTAAAGTAAATACTGATTGCACAGTGTAATGCCTATAGAATGATGACACCATCGGCATTAAGATTGGTTCCCTATAAGCCAAATTCTGTCTGCCACTGGGTATCGATCTCACGAGAAAATGAAGGCTCGATTCACGGCACAAAGGAAGTGTGTCAACCATTGCGTAACCAAAATAGGAAGAGGATAAGCGCTTTTGTTTTCCCCGGTAGCTATCAGTAGCCATCCCCAGTAGCAGAAATAGCAAACAGTGGAACAACCAAAGTGGCAGTGGAAACTACCCAGCAAGAGAAAAAAAAATAAAACATTGATGGAGGAGGCAAAGAAGGTGAAGAGAGTATGATTGAACCAGAGTAAAACAAGAGTGGACCTCAGATGTGCATTCACTCAATGGAGCGAGCTCTGGTGTTGTATTGAACTCTGTTTCCCATCAAAATCTGTTTCCCCCTAGCCAGACAAAAAAGCATTCGTATGGAAACAGGTTAGCTATCGGTTATGATTAGGTTAAGGGAAGCATTAAGTTAAGCTTAGGGTTCAGTTGAACTTAGGTTAAGGTTAGGCTGAGGTTAGATTAAAGTTAATCAAGTGTCGCGGTGTTGCATTGAAATCTGGCTAGGGGGAAACAGATCTCGATGGGGAAACAGAATTTGAAACAACACCCATAATTTGAGAGGGTTCCAAACCAACATTCAGTTGGCATTCTTACTGGATCGGTAAATAACACAACCTGCCTACTTCTTAATACTGCTGGATGTTTTACTCTGCCTTTATCATAGCACTGAGATCGGGGTTTCTGGTTCAAATTGGGATTCTTACGGTTATTTCTTGCTTTTGGACAGTAGCCAGGCTGCTAATAAACAGAAAGTGATCCGGTTGTATTTGCGACAGAGGTGCACACAATAAGAATGCTTGGAAACACTGGGGGGGGGGGGGTTGAAACGTTGTCTACATTAAGCATCTTCATCAGAATGTCAGTCAACAGCAACACTGTTAAGGTCTTTTTCGGCATGCACTGTCCGATGATAGTCTGTGAAGTGTATGATAATCTCTAATGGCTGTAGATGTTGCATATTTACAGCTTAGGTCTGTAGGCTTTTCCCGTTGGTCCTCAAGTTAAGAATGAGTGGTTGCTGTGTCAGTGGGTGGACCATTCCCTGCTGGGTGAAGTTTGATTAATTCGGCCTAGACAGAGAGTTCAGTGACTGGGACCACCTCTCACACACCCCGCTGTAAAATAATGAGCCTTCAGTGAGAAGGAATAACATACAGCGGAGAGAGAGAGACACACACACACTTCCTTAGACTGAGCCTGCACTGAATATATTCAAATGAAATGAGGAGAGGAGGCCATCCTAATTGATTAGACTTGTCTCAGCGAGAGAGAGGGCGAGAGAGACCCCTGTATATCTTTCTGCCTTTGTACATGTATTTAGCTGTCACCTCTCCACTCTAACAATCCAGCATGGCATGATCCATTTGCATATGCTCTCTATAAATATCTACACCTCTACCTGTACGTGCAGTGATTCCAGTCATGTTGGAACACAGACGAGCCTTATTGGTCTTATGGGAGCTCAAACACCACAGGGGTAACAGCCAATAGCGATGGACTTTACTCATCAAGCCAGCCGAGTCCTCATACATTATAGAGTAGGCTGCATGATTTACCTAAGCTTGTCAAAAGAGAAAAATTATCAGGCAAATGCGGGGTAATAAATTATAATCCGTGCCGCATATGTTTGACTCGTGACCCTTGGCATTTAAAGGGTTGGGTTCTGTGAAGGAATCTGAGGCAAAACGTGTTAAAGAAAACAACATGAAAAGGTGAAATACTACTTGAAAACTTTACTTAATAACTGTGGGAATCTCAAAACAAGTCACTCAAGCCAGTTTTTCAAGCAAAGTTATCATAATTTGGGTGATTTGGGTGAGTGCATGTTACTCTGGGACACGAAGTGGATTGCCATTTTTTCACAACAATGTGGACATTCATCTGTCTATTAAAAAATACTAGAAACTGGGCGTCCAGGTGGCGTGGCGGTCTATTCCATTGCCTGCCAGCACAGGGCTCACTCGTTCGAATCCCCGTGTTACCTCCGGCTTGGTCGGGCATCCCTACAGACAAAATTGGCCGTGTTTGCGGGTGGGAAGCCGGATGTGGGTATGTGTCCTGGTCGCTGCACGTATGCCTCCACTGGTCGGGCAGGGCACCAGTTCGGGGGGGAGGGGGAACTGGGGGGAATTGTGTGATCCTCAGACACGCTACGTCCCCCTGGCGAAACTCCTCACTGTCAGGTGAAAAGAAGCGGCTGGTGACTCCCCATGTATCAGAGGAGGGATGTGGTAGTCTGCAGCCCTCCCCGGATTGGCAGAGGGGGTGGAGCAGAGATTGGGGCAGCTCGGAAGAGTGGGGTGTTTGGCCAAAATACAATTGGGGAGAGAAATTCCAATCAATCAATCGATCGATATATCATTCAATCAATCAATCAATCAGTAATAGATGAAAGGTGATGAGGACTTTTTTTTTGCTATATTATGTGTATTTAGAGATGTGACCATTTACATAATTAACCTGTGTGTAGGCCTGTTTTATTTTAATTGCAATGAGCTTTTCAGAATCGTCATGTGGAACCGTAACATTATTTTGGTTCCCACATTGGAGTCAAGTATAAAGGAGCAACTGTACATATGGTGTATTTAGCTTTGATTCCCCTTTACCGCCGAACAAGACTTTAGCAATAAACACGGGGGGCCATAACTTCAGCTCCAGCATCGGCTCGAGGAGGAGACACCACCTCTAATGTGCAGGGTGGTGTTATGAGCTTTTAAGTGCTCCTGGAGAATTGCATATGGTAATAATTCACATGAAATTATATCCTTGAGCCCAACTCAGAGCATATAGCTCACTAGACCAACCACACTCATTATGAACTCATGCTAATTACCAGCCAGTGTACAGCTCCTCTGGTCACAGGAATAATAAAGGCACCGCTATAATGAAAGGGTGTGGATTAAAGAACCGTGCTCTTCAACACCTAAATTCTTAAATACAGGCGCAGGGAGGGAAAACGCATCGCTGCTGCGGAAACCATCTCAGCCCTGTGGTTTAGCCCTGTGGTTTAGCTGTAGAGCTATTACTGTCGTATATAAAGAATACAAAAACAGCGCAGGAGTCCAGGATTCAAGTTTACTTTTATGAGCTCAGGAGTCCTCACTGAGATAATGAAATAAAGATGAGAATGAAAATGCAATGGGAATTAAAAAAAAATTGTGTGACTGTTTTAGAATAGTTTTTATCTTCTTGTTTTGTATTTTTTATTTTGTTATTGTGGGTTTTTGGTTTTTTGTTGTTGTTGTGTTTTCTTGTTTTTTTTTTTTCCCTCTTCTTTAACTCTTGAGAATTGATGAGTGGGAGTATGATAAACAGCTGTGCTTCGAGTGTGTTGAACCAAAACACAAAAGAGTGGAACCCGTGGCTATGCGGCAATACATACAAGTAGAGACACAGGATGCACGATACTTATGTCTGCACCTGGCTCGGGCCGATAGGTGTGGAATAACAAGCAGTATTTGTTGGTTTGCTTTAAATTACATCAACAGAATTTTCTACATAAAATTAGAAAATTAAGAGAATCAAATCGCCCTTATATCGCCCTTTCCAATGACTTATTACTTTTCTGACACAGTGACATAATAATAATAATAATAATAATCAGCAGTCTGAACAAGTCAAATAGAAAATACATTGAGCTACTATTTCACCCCGCTCTGCTCAGTCCATACACGTGTTTGTTTAGCAGAATATCCAGAAGCATTACTACAGTGTAGTAGTTACTGTATAATGCAATGTAGTGTATTGTATTTCGTTTGATACCAACATATTTATTTTAGATTTCAAAATATCTTAAACTATATCACCAGTGTTAGAAGTAGCATTAGTAGCCAACGGTGCCTCCTTGCACAATAATTTTCATTTATATGGCCAAATTTGCACTATCCTGTGTGCATGCAATTCAAACTTCCATTGTTCAAGTACTTATACTGCAGCAATGACAATATATTTGAATTGAGCTGAGTTGAATACAGTGCAGCTCCCCTTCACTTTTTTTCTTTTCGTTGCATTTCCCCTTCACAGTCCTGTTAGCCCGACAATGGCAGATGTTCCAACACCCCCCTCCGCCCCAGGCCCCCATACCCCAGTCCTCTCTCCAGGCAGCGGCTGGTGCAGAGGCCAGAGGCCACCAGCGGCGCGTCAGGCTGACGCAAAGAACTGATGGGCAGGGCTGGGAGCTGACAGCCTGGCAGGTTGAGTGTTCACCTTCTTTCGGACCCCACGAGCCCCCTGCTAGCCCCTGCTGCTCTGTGCCACACCCAGGCTCAGGCATCCCAGCGGCTGATTGCCCGTTGCTTGGCTCCCTCATAAAAATAGCCCATCCCATTATTCTTGCGGCTCCCTGGGGGCCACAAGGTCTCTAGCATCATTACTAGGACTAAGGATCTTACTCTGCCACCACCACTTGCCACCCCCTCTTCTCCTCTCACTTCTCTTCTCTAATTATAGGTCAAGCACTCTTTTTGTAAATTATAAAACCTTTGTTCATATCGGGGAACACAATGGAAAGATAGCATGGGAAGATGGGAAAGAGGACCGAGGAAGACGGGGTAAAGAAGGAAGAGGGCAATAGTGTAAAAATTGGAAGAGGGGGGAAAATTTTTCAATTATAAAACCAAGCTAATTTGGTATGACCAGCGACTGTCATGCATGGTGACGGAGCTCCATTATGCAGTCATTTGGGTTCTTTCAAATTAGTTATGTTAATGTCCTGCGTGTGAATGTAACACTTGGATGGGACAAGATTTTAGCAATTAATTTCTACAGTCAGTGGAGAGACAAGCAAATTTATTTTCCTCCTCTCAGGGAATTGGTGGTGGAGGGAGTGAGGAGGGGAGAGAGCATTCTGGAGCAGGGAACAAGCTAAACACAAGACCTAAATAAAGCCTGAACAATGGGAGCCAATGCCTCCTCATTCATTCAATTGACAATGTTTTGCAGCTTAAACCTGTTTTATTAATTATGTTTGACATTTCCTTAATTAGTTTCATTTACACCAAATCAATCCCTGCTGCCGTACAGCATCATTTATCATTTTAAAAAATTTGCATAGCCGGTGCTGACTTTTTCTACTTAATTATACATTAAAAGTGTCAGCCGCGCTTGCTGCCTGGCATTATCTGAGGCAGAAAGGTTTGTGGCTGGACGGGGGTGGCATTAATCATCAGGGCGGGTGCGGGCGCGGGGTGCTGCGGTCGCCAGCGGGGGAGCCAAGCAGGGCTTCTCATTTTCGAAGCTTGACGCTTCCGGGCCCATGGCGACCTCAATAACCTACGGGGAAAGGCAGACAAATCAACGACCTCCAGCCCCAAAAACAACTACAGCTTGTTTATAAACGAAGGGGAGAGGAAGGAGGGAACATTACCGGGAAAACAACAGGGGAGAAATAGAGCCTAGTAGAAAACCCAAGAAGCGGAGATAACAGCATTGGTATGGACGGAATGCAAGTAGGCCTGCCAACTACAGATGTTAGCTTTTTTCTTTTTTCTTTTTTTTTGGCTTTTTTCCCCCCTCTTTTTTTTCTCTCACCAATATTACTTGGCCAATTACCCTATTTTCTGAGCTGTCCCGGTCGCTGCTCCACCCTCTCTGCTGATCCGGGCAGGGCTGCAGACTACCACATGCCTCCTCCGATACATGTGGAGTCGACAGCCGCTTCTTTTCACCTGGCAGTGAGGAGTTTCGCCACGGGGACGTAGCGCGTGGGAAGATCACGCTATTCCCCCCAGTCTCACCCCCCCCCCCCGAACAGGCGCCCCAACCGGCCAGAGGAGGCGCTAGTGCAGCGACCAGGACACATACCCACATCCTGCTTCCCACCCGCAGACACGGCCAATTGTGTCTGTAGGGATGCCCGACCAAGCTGGAGGTAAGACGGGGATTTGAACCGGCGATCCCTGTGTTGGTAGGCAACGGAATAGACCACTACACCACCTGGACACCCTACAGTTTTTAGCTTTAATCATGTGATAGCTGAGCACATCAGTCAGTTTGATCAGAGTGCAGCATGTAAGTACAGTGCACCCCAAGGCCTGATGAAGTCATCCAGCATGAATAAGCAATCTTCTATGGAATAATGAAATGTGTAGGAAAGCAGCTTTCAACACAAACAAATATTTTCAAGATAATAACACCATATCACGGTGTTGCTGTCTGCAAATCAATAAAAAACCATCACTCCCATTCCACACCAGCTTCAATAGCAACGCAACTGGCTGAGTCAATTGGCTGAGTACGGGTATTACTTTCCCCGCAGCGAGTTGGTAAACAGAGTGAACTGACAGCTCAAACACCTCACAAGCTCACTCTAGAGTAAATCTTCTGAGTGTTGAGGTGAACACGGCTTTACAAATCACCCATTCAGGAACTGAGACAGAAATTGGCTGGTAGGCAGAGCCGTGTGGCATCTTGGGTGAAAATTACTCTGAAATGCGGAGCACAGCGAGAGCCTTGGAATGAGTGAGCCTCTAAATGGTGAAGGCCACGGGTGTCACTGTGTACTGTGTTCACATGGGAAATCAAACAAGTGTATTTTGGAAGCTTTTGTTCTTTGGAACATGAAAATATCACACGCCAATTTGGATTCAGAATGGTGCTTCCCATGGTGTATAGAAATGCATATCAACATAGTCCAATGAATATCAGGATGCGTTACTAGCCCATGCACCAATCAGCTGATTATTCCTCACTCTCCAGTTGTATCAGCCTTTACCTTGCAGCAGTTATCACACAGATCAATCTGTGAAAGTCTCCTTTTAATTCAATACCTAGCATAAAATGTACAGTGATAAAACCAGTCATTTGCTCTGAACATGAGGTAAGCTGCCTCAGCTGCAGAAATCAATGAGAGGGAAATAAATCCTGAATCCCGAGCTTAGAGAAAAGCCCGTCCCAAGCCACTGATCTCCCATAAAGCCCCCTGAATAAGCTGTATCAAGATGTAAAGAGGAGGCTGTGGCCATGGCTTTGCCTACAACGTCCTTCAAGGGCAACACAAAAGAGAGGCGGGCAACAAAGGACCTGATGAAGTGGCTAATGCCCTGGCATGCCCCAACAGGAACGGCAGGGGGGCGGCCAGGGGGCGGCTACATGGGTACGCCTCACTGCCCAGCCTTGCCCAAGCTAAATGCACTAACCATCCTCCCAGGGTCATTAGACTAAGCACTGCATGGCCAGGAGCAATAGCTATAATTGCAACAGGCCAGATCAATATTGGAAGGCAAAGAAAAAAAAAAAAGTTTTGCCCTTGCTGGCAGACAGGGGACTGCTTTAAGATTTAATTCCCTCCACATCTGGGCGAGGGAGCGACTGAGCATCAAATATCATTATTCTAGAAAGTTCCTAATCAGCATATTAATGCTGGCATGTTATTCACTGGAAAAAATAAAACTTTTTTTCCCCAAGTAAAATAGTTTAAATAAGCTACAGACGCTTTTCACTCATGAAAATATTATAATTTATATAAGTGATCACTCTGAAAAGTAGAACTTTCCTCTCTCAAAAGCCCCCTTCTCCAAACATCGCCATCAATTCCCCAACCAAAAGTGTCCCTTTAAATGCAAAACATTTCCACTATCAAGGATTATGCATCCTTTCAGGATATACCAAAGAGCCTTTGTGAAAATATGATGATGAATTCATGGGTCTAAAACTCCGGGGTAGTTTTTACATGGGTGGGAAAAAAAACGGAAGGATTGGAGGAGAAAAATCACCTATTTGGATGGCATACATTACCATTACTCTTGTATTGTGTCTCCACTTTTCATAATGACGGGGATAAGTGTCCTGCTTCGAATGCATATCCGCTGACAATGGAGGCAGACATTACTTGGTTAAAAGCTCAGGGTCCTATGGGTAAAGAGGCCCAGAGAATAAAGAGTATCCGTCATGGCTAACGAGCTATAAGGATAGCACATTGCCTTTATAAATCACTAGATCTTGCTGTTTATTTAAATTCATTGGTGCCTCATTATAACTGAGCTATGCACCTTTAGGTCCGAGTTGATTAGGAGTGCCATAGCTCAAAATGGCTTTTAATTCAGTGAAACGTAGCTCTGACCTTGGTGCCGTAACCCTGACTAAAGCACGCAGTGACTCTCACATTAATAATGATGCTACCTTTACTGGGCCGCAGCCTCGCCGCTGCTACTTAAAATATGTATTATTAGTTACCAGCGACGGCACATTTATCACACCAAATTACCCTTCGGTGTAAAACTACTTAATTCTGGGTCCCTGTACCCCTCTGCACTATTACCTGCTCTTTAGAAAGGCCCGGAATTAAATGTGGGGATGAAATGTCAGGGTAATGGGGAAGAGGATGCGGGTCGATGGGATGCACACTTGATCATTCCCCAGTGGCCTTCTCCACATCCAGACAATATACTCAACGTGTCTTCCTCATAGGGGGAATTCCACATAGCTGTGCTTCCCGGACCTTTTGGAGGATGAGGATGAATGGAATTTCTTTTGAGATATACTTTGTGCTGTTCACTAATATTACACGCAAAAAACATTATCCACTCTGAGTGAGTGTTGAGTGAGAACTTTGTGCTCTGGGTATCGATGTCTCATGAAAGATCTGTCCCACAAACAGCGACTTGAGATAAGCAGGAAACTCGGGGAAGAAAACACAAGTAACCGTAAACTTTTTTTTTCCCATCGCAAAAGAATTTACGCTGACAGTCCCACTCGTGACTTGGCTCCAACTATGCACGAGTGTGCACACACCACACACACTCCACAGTTTAACCACCAACACAAGGACACCTACCTACACATGTGCATGCACACACCTCCGGGCCATGATGGATCGAGAACGGGAGCGAAGCCTGCAGCCACTAAACGCTTGTCATTGTTCATCCCGTGTGCCCACCGGAGACTGATTACTTTGACCAATCGGCTAAATGATTAGATCACTTAGATGCTTCAGAGTGGGCATCAACAGCAGCCTGCTGCAGTCTGAAGACCTGTGGGACCCGGCCCATCAGAAGCGCCTCATTAAGTTTTCTGGACCCTGCCCAACACTACACCACAACGACGAGGGGAGAAAGACGGAGGAGAGAGGCAAGACAGTGGAAGACAGACAGAACTGAGGGGAAGAGAGAAGACTAAACTTCAGTAGGTGCATCCATTGTGTTCACTCAGCAAAGCCCCCATTGGGATCAATTGTGTTTTCGGGCCGCGTCTCACAAACATGTAAAAACAATACAAAGTGATCTAACAGAAACATAAGTGGGTGTATTTTGAGTATTAGCCATATAATACATTGTTATAAGACCAATGGGAATGCATTAGTATAGGAAAATGTCTTTTCTCCGAGGGTAACATCAAACAGTCCAGTAATAATTTACACTACCAGGGGCAACACTATGTGGAATTTAAAGAGGAACACAGACAGCGCCGGCATAAACACATTTCTGATATCAAACACATCCGTACAGTACATAAATATATGCACAATACATTAATGGTTTCTGCTCCTCTGAGCAAGTGGCGAGCCTGGAGCAGCAGAGGGAAGAAGAGAGAGAGACGTTACGCACGTTCCATCAGATGTCGAATCAATTAGTCACGACCATCTTCCGGAGTCAGAAATAACCACTCGGCCGCCCGTCCCCTGGGAGCCAGGGATAGCCCGGGCGACAGAGGAGAAGAGATGGGAGAGGAGCCAGCGATCCAAGGGGGGTAAAAAGCAAGAGGGGAGGAAAAAAAATGACAGAAAAGGAGAAAGGCAGTCAGTGTAGGGGGTGGTGTGTCTGTGTGTGTATGCAGTGGTGGTGGTGGTGGTGGTGGGGGGGGGGGATAAATAATGCTGTCTGTTCTGTGCTCCACTCTGTAGCGTCTCTATTTTCCCTGGATTTCCATACATACACACACTGCTCTGCACTTTCACAGTCGCGGCACTTTGCATATCAGAGGGCACACACTTTGCCAATACTCCAAGTCATTAACATGTGATGACGTTGTGTTCCTAATCGCACTACAGAGGGGTTTCCTCCATAATGTATATGGCATGACTGTGGCACCGTCTCATGCCCTTGTTGACAATATTATGGTTAACATAGGGTTGCTGTTTGTCTCTTTCTGTCACCACAAAGCCTTTAATCTTTTAATCTGCAGCATAATGCAAGTGTGTATACAGCACCCTGATCATGCGATGGCGCTGCTAAAAGGTAAAGAAGCATGATTATTCCGCGCAAAGAGAAACACAATGGCGATTCCTTTCCCCGCAGGCTAAAAATAATCTAAATCTGTTTTGTAGGTGCACAAATAATGGCCTTACACCTGAATAGCGCCCATTATTATTGGCCCTCTGAAGTTGTTAGCAGATAAATCTGCTTCTCTTCATCTCGGCAGCGTCATAAGAGGAGGAGATGCTATTGTATCTGCTTAGATTTTCTCTTTGCTTTGGTAATCTCCTTTAAACAGCTAGATTAGAGCAATTTGCGCCGTGCATGGGAGAGAGAAAAAAAGAGTAAGCAGGGAACAAAAATCCACTTTTAAAGGCATTTACTTCCGTGTTTAATGAAGCCTCAATTCTCAAAAGATTTGCCGAAGTTATAAGATATCGGAGGTTTGTATTGCTAGCACAATTGACTTTTTATAATAAATCAACATCAGGGATGGGTTTGATCCTGCGTCCGGTGGGCCCAGGGACCACGGTCCTGCCGGAGCTGTGCCCGAAGAGGAAACACCAAGGGCGATCTGGCAGGGTGTGGAAGCGGGTCAGGCTAAGCTAACTGCTAGCCCATGCAGACCGGCAGTTCTGACAGTCATCCTGGCTGGCGTTCGTTCTCTGGACAGCGAGTGGACTGTGTTGTTAACTGTTTGTGTTTTTGTTTTTTTTTTGCTTCGTTCTCTCTGTTTTTGTATGTTTTCGGTGGTGTCGTTTTTGGGAAATTTGGGATGTGTATTTTTGTCTCTTGCGTCTCACTGCTGTGGGCTGGGGGAAAACGGAATTTTGCTTCTTTTGTGTACTCAAGTACATGAAAGAAATGACACTAAATTGTTCCTGATCCCTGGTTCTCAGTCGTAAATGACTCTCACGGTTTGTTTTCTATCCTAAAAATCACTAATAATTATGATACAGAAGTTGTGAAAGGTAATCTCGATATTCTCATGACAGCTTCCTCTCTAGCATTACTAGTTAGCCGAATACTTTCTACGCTTCTGTTTGTGAGAACTTTGAGGAAGAGGGCCCCGCCACATCACGTTTCCACCCAGCCATTCATCTCAAAATGCCACAAATAGTATCATACGCAGTCCCTCTCATTTCAAACCGAACGGTAAAAGCTATCTAATAAGGCAAAGACTGTGGGTCCCCAATGCACACAGCTCTAACCAAGCCTCTGGGTCCAAGTGTTGATGTTTGTACACAGCCTTAACCCCCAGAGGCAGTGAGGCAAGAGACAGAGAGAGAGAGAGAGAGAGAGAGAGAGAGAGAGAGAGAGAGAGAGAGAGAGAGAGAGAGAGAGAGAGAGAGAGAGAGAGAGAGAGAGAGAGAGAGAGAGAGAGAGAGAGAGAGAGAGAGAGAGACAGAGACAGAGAGAGAGAGAGAGAGAGAGAGAGAGAGAGAGCGAGAGAGACTTCGTTGAAAACCAAAAAACACTGCTCAGGAGGGCCACTGGCATCCCACAATTCCCCCTGATTGTGTCTGTCATTTTCCCAGGCTGCAGCGCAGGCTTCTTGTTGGCAGGGGTTGGCAGCGGAGCGTCAGCGAGAGGCGTCGGAAGGCTCCGGTCCCCGCTCTGATTCCACCACATTAGTTGGTGTGTGTGTTTGTGCCCCAGGGATTGCAGCAGCTCAGCCTGTGTTTGGGGTACTTTGTCAGATGACTCAGTCTGTGTGATTTATGAGCTCTGGAAAGGTTGCATTTCCAGCGCGCATGGACATCCGCATGGTAAATGGAGAAATTCTGAATTTATTAACATACAATGAATGATGATTAATGTTTTGGTATAGATCATGCTCTCTTTTTAGATGTCTCAGTGTGGGGGTGATATATGTGGCAATAAAAAGATATGCATGTACTCAAAACCACATTGCATGGGTGTTGAGTCCGTGGCTGTTTTAAACATGCTCACTGTGTGCCTGTGTAATGACGGCACTGGAAGGCTTCGCTCAGTGTATTTTGAAGTATCTCTATGGACATTTATATATACACAGCTCAGAAAGGTACTTCTCCTGCATGCATTATCCTCTGCACAAAGTGAACTGTGCTCTTCTTTGGCACGAGCACCTTACATAGTCAATGAGGGGAATGTATAAATTAAGAACAGGGGAAAACCGTGTGCAAAAGAACGCAATTTAGACCGATATCAGGATACATTTAGAGACCCATTCGTCAAAATCCCCACCATTATTAACTTTTCTATTCTTTCACACATTTTGTGTCTCCCTCATCAGCTTTTTCAATATCTTTTCAAATACATTACTGCCATTGGAGTGCCGGCATGTTCACCCTAGGCCAATTACGGCAGTGAGCCATAAAGGTGAGTACCAGTGAGGGAGGTCTGGTTGTATATTTGCCTTTAAGACCTGGACCCCACGATAAGGTACACAGAAAACGTCACACATCTTTTCTGCAAAGCCGAGACAACAGAGGGATCTATATGCAAAGGCATGCTTCTGACAGCTTTCGGGGAGAATGTGTGAATGAGATTCCACGTCTGCCCTGCGTCTGTGTCCTCCAATGGCAAATCAAGGCCTACTTCTACTTATGCAATGACCTCACAATTTCACCCGTGAAATGAGGGTGGATATTGCTCTGTTTGCATATGTGAGAAAAGGGTGGTCAGGTGAAGTGACCATTCTCATTGTGGAACTAAATAATCAAATGTGTGCGTGTGCATATCTTGACGCAGCTACAAACATGTGGGGTTTGGCAAAACTGCAGAGGCACGTGTGAGCACGCGCGTGCATGTGTGCCCACGTGCACATGTGTGTGTTCTTGGGCCCGCTACATATGTATGTGGTTGCTGTCAGAAGAAGCTGACTGGTGATGAGGGATGGAGAGAATCAGAAACACATTGGGCTGGGAATGGGGTGTGAGCCGCAGGGTCGCCCTGGCACAAAACACTGCTGCCTCGCACATCATTACCCTCATCCCCCTAATGCACACAACACTTAGAGCTACGAGCAGGCCTGACTCCACTACCCGCACACAGGCGCGCACACTTACGAAGCTACACACTCACACACAAGTGCACGCTCCAATGCATGCACCACATGGGCATTTAAACATGCACATATGCACGCATGCATGCACACACACACACACACACACACAATGTGTGTGTAATAACTACATAATGTTAGCGCCTTAAAAGTTTCATTCAAGTGTGATATCTGTTGAAAATGAAACTAACAGGCGTCCGTGTAGCTTAGCGGTCTATTCCGTTGCCTACCAACACGGGGATCGTTGGTTCGAATCCCCATGTTACCTCCGGCTTGGTCGGGCGTCCCCACAGACACAATTGGCCGTGTCTGCGGGTGGGAAGTCAGATGTGGGTATGGTGTCCTGGTCGCTGCACCAGCGCCTCCTCTGGTCGGTCGGGGTGCCCGTTTAGCGGGGAGGGGGAACTGGGGGGAATAGCGCGATCCTCTCACGCGCTATGTCCCCCTGGTGAAACTCCTCACTGTCAGGTGAAAAGAAGCAGCTGGCGACGCCACATGTATCGGTGGAGGCATGTGGTAGTCTGCAGCCCTCCCCGGATCGGCAGAGGGGGTGGAGCAGCGACCGGGACTGCTCGGAAGAGTGGGGTAATTGGCCAAGGACAATTGGGGAGAAAAAAAAAAGGGGGGGTCTGAAAAAAATAAAATGAAACTAACAGTGAAACATTTACGATAAATTCAATAGTACCGGTCCCAGACAGATTAAAAAAACCATCACACACAGCTGTTTCCATTTTGACTATCTGTACATGAGGATGGTTGGTGCATGCACAAAAGTGACTTTACTAAAAGTCTACTTTTATTAAATCACGCCCAGGAGAGTGTTTTCCCAGTACGCAAAGATTATTCCAAATCGTTAAAGCACATCCATTGCATTTCCTACCAAAAAGAAAAAAGGAAAAAAGAAATGAGAACCATTTCAAGTAGAATTTCAGCTCCGCGAAGTGAAGTAGATTCAGCTACAAGACAACCTATAAAAACTGCACTACTTTCACATTGCAACGGATGCCTTCCTCCCTTCTTGCTGCATGAGAGGTTTTAAGAACGGCGGGATCGGGGGAGCAGCGGGGCAGGGGAAAAAGAGGAGGGAGGAAAACGAAGAAAGCTGGAGGTACGATGCAGAAGAGAGGAGGACGGCGGTAAGTCAAGCATAAAATAACTTCAATCTAACATCCTTTCAGCGGGGCGGCAGGAAGCAAATAGCAATCCAACCAACTCAAGGGGGTCCACCCCCACACCCGCACCCATCCCTCATTGACCCATGGAGAAGAGGATCATGGGAGAGCAGGGACGAGACAAACCCACTTCAATTAAGGGGTGGCGACGTCTCGTCAGCGCGGCGGATGAGATGTCAGAGAGTTCAGCCAAGGATGGATCACAGGTAAAAAAAAAAAAACACTCCTGGCTCAGCACGGTCGGGGCCCTACCTTGGACAACGCCATCTCATCTCTTCTCCCTCGCTTCCTCCGTCTCTTCCACTCTCCCATCCTTCCAGTGGACCCTAAATGCCTATAATTCCAATATTTATCCCCCCCCACCCCCCACCCTCCCCATACTTTCTTGTAGGGTCAGTCTGGTGGGGATGTCGGCAAAACTCATAGTGTCCCTTCTCACAGGGCTGTAGGACTGTGGGATAGATAAACTCCTTATCAAATTTGTGCATTAGCAGTGAGCCGCCTCAACAGCCCTGCAAATGACATTTAAAGGTCAAAGCGACATGTACCACTGTTTGGAGGGCAGGTATTCTCACGCTACATATTACGGGGCATCGAGATTGCTAGGGGAACCAGGGAGACAAACCAGAGAAGGGTCCAGGAGAGAGAGAGAGAGAGAGAGAGAGAGAGAGAGAGAGAGAGAGAGAGAGAGAGAAAGAGAGAGAGAGAGAGAGAGAGAGAGAGAGAAGGACAGACAGATGAGACAGAGAGAGGGTGATGTGTGAGAGAGGGAGAAAAGAATAGAGAAAGCAAGACAGACAGACAGACAGATGAGACAGAGAGAGGGTGATGGGTGAGAGAGAGGGAGAAAAGAAAAGAAAAGAAGAGAGAGAGAGACGGACAGACAGATGAGACCGAGAGAGGGTGATGGGTGAGAGAGAGGGAGAAAAGAAAAGAAGAGAGAGAGAGAGGGATGGACAGACAGATGAGACAGAGAGAGGGTGATGGGTGAGAGAGAGAGAGAAAAAAGAAAGAGAGAGACTGACTGGTAGGTGAGACAGAGAGCGGGGTGGTGTGTGAGAGATGGAGAAAAGAAAAAAGACAGAGAGAGAGATAGATGGACAGACAGATGATACAGAGAGAGTGATGTGTGAGGGAGAAAAGAGAGAGAAAGCGAAAGAGACAGAAGAAAGTGGTAACTTAAATGAGATGTTTCAAGGGGGTAGTCATAAAAAAAATGCAGAGAACAGTGCCAAGTTGCCAGGTTGCCTTTACCACCAAGGGAAATCAACTCATTGTGTTAATAAAAAAACATGCTATTTTCGCTGTGCATCACACCATTCAAGCGCCGCCGCCACCGCAACGGGGAAAAGTGTGCCATCTTATAAAGAGAAAGAGGTTGCCTTTAAAACGAAGGAAGCCGGGGTGGGTTGAGGGGTGGCACAGTAGGGGGGCACGCACTGGGAGACCCTGAGATATTTGCACGTGTTTCCTCTGCCAAGGATTTCCAGTAGATACTTCTCCCTGTGATTAGACCGGCATTACCATAATATCAGCTTTGTCACCTCGCAGGCCAATTGTTCAAGGAAGGCGCCATCTTTTTTCTGGGGGTTTCCAAAGCAGGCATCAAGCAAACAGGCAGGCGTCCCAAGGTATAGAAGCCCCCCCCCTCACCCCGCCCCCCACCCCATCCTGTGAAGCTCCGCTTGGGAGATACAAGCTGGATTTGGCCTGAATCCTTGCCTCTTCCCAACACTCTGCCTGGCTGCCGAGTGTCAGAGCGCCAACTCTCCCGGCCCAGCTGCACTGATTAGCACAGGCAGATTATTAGCCAAGCATCTCCTGGAAGCACCCCTCTTCTTTTTATATCCCCTTTTTGTTTCACTTTCAATGCATTGTGCCCTATACAGGGTATGTGCCTAATCAGCCTGCGAAAGACAAGAGTAAAGGAGAGGAGGGAGGGGGAGAAATACACAATTAACTCTACTCCAAATCAAGCCTTGAGCATGTAGAAGCATGCAGGGGTTAGATGACATGAATTTATTATTACTGCTCGTGGATACATCAGCAAAAACGACTCATCAGCACTGTGAAAAGAACCCTCTCATCTTTCATCCCTCCTCTCTTCTTTTCTCTTCCCTTCCTCCCGACTCAGCTCCTCTTGCACCTGTCCCGCTGCCAAGATTTCACCTCGCGAAAACCCCCGGAAAAGTGGGCATCACACTTGCGAACTTGTGCAACGCCTTATCTACTCCCCACACACCGACATCCAGCATCTGAGGCATTCCTCCTCTCCCCGTGCCAGAAATATGCCTGCCTGCCTCTCTCCCTCGCTCTCACCTCATTCCCCGGCTCACTCTTTCCCCTTTCTCTCGCTTCTGTCTCTCTCGCTTCTGTCTCTCACACGTTCTCTCTCACTGTCTCTCGTACTCTCTCTCTCTCTCCCTTTTTCTCTCTCTCTCTAGAGCTTTGCATTTGAAATTGAACAGACATGCAGCCAATTTATCATAGGCTGACACGTGTCATGTCCAAGGCCTAACCACAGGGACTTACAGTAGGCATTGCATTTATCCCCTTTGTTGTCAGTGAGGACCTAGACAATACCAGGAACTATTAAAAAAAAGGTGGAGGAGAGAGGGAGAAGTGGAGAATGAAAAAGGTGAGGGTATACCACTATAAACATCAGCTGGGATTGCATACATCTGATGTTTTCCCTCCGAAAGGTTAGAGACCCCTGCCAGGCTGGAGCAGCACATTTTCCCCCGCCAACAATCACTTGTCTGCGCGCCGACGAAGGGCATGTCTGCACACAGCCCCGGATACAACGGAGGGGACGGGCGCGAGACAGATCAGGCGAACCTTTCTGCTGGGGTTCGCGCCGCGGTTTGTATTGTTATAATAGCTGGAAAATGTATTTCATACGACATCAAGACACCTGGAGATGAAAAAGTGCACTGGCATTCATGCTCCTGCTCTTCCAAACACCCAGCGATGTGTCCCTTAGAAAAAAAGGAATGGAGGTCCAGTTCTGACGCAGAACGAGTGGACTGACAGGAAAGTAACATGAAGAAGAGAGAAAAACACACCTAGAGAAAGAAAGCAGCCTGGAAAGTTCCATCCAGATTGCTAAACCGCCATTAAGATGTTTTCATAAGCCACAACAATGAGGAGGAGAGACACTTTAAAAGGTAATCGCTCCTGAGACGCTGAAAGGGGACAAAACTGTTAATGTGCATCACATAAAACCCCTTTCTCTTTAATCACTTTATCAGTGTATTATCATCCCTTTCTTTAAAAGGAGCTTTAAAATAACAAGTCCTTATCGGTAGACGGTGCGGAAGAGGCACTGAAGATGACCTTGCCTGATAATACTGTCATTTCAAAAAATGTATATATTCTACTTATGCAGACTAGGTGGAGGAGATAAAGAGAATGGGGACAGAGGCTAATGAGATGAGGGAGGGAGGTGTGTGTGTGTGTGTGTGTGTGTGTGTGTGTGTTCACAGATAGAGAGTTGGTACAACGGCTTATAAACCACAATGGTATTAATTGATGTCTCATACATCCATAAGCTTCCACACATTTGCCATTTCACTGTAACACCGTTGTACTAAGTGTGGTATTTGGGGTGAATACTGAATAGGCTCTGAAGGTAATTCAAGTCAAACCACCGAGTTTGAATCCAGCAGGTAAGCAATCATTACAGCGATCTGAGCAACAAAGTACTCAGTACTGTCCTCCAGCTCTCAAAGGTATTGTCTAAATTACAAAATTACACATCTTTGGCCTGTGCCGGTCGACTACACCAGCTATTCTGAGAGCCACCGAGACTTTTCATCACCCAGTAGTAGTAAGTGACCTTTTTACCGAGTAGCTTTGGAAGCCATTTTGGCTCCACCATTAATTAACAAGTGGTTATGCATGGGAGACAATTAATGGAAGGTCAAGTGTTTGCCTGCTACCCTTTTGGAGCTGCCACCGGGCCCCTGACACTGAATTTGAACTTCAGAGCCCGTGTATTCTCGGCTACCGTCTGGTTTTCAGAAAGGAGTTTCACACATGGGAATAAGTCACCTCCCTGGTCTTTAGTGTGAAGTAGACAAAGCCTTTGGTTCCTGTCTAGACTTGGAGAAAAGAGAGCATAATGTGGTTCTATAGCTAAATATCAGATGTGACTCTAATAGAGGCACAGGGGAAAAGAGCAAAGGGGATGACACACACTGTGGAGAGACCCCAGAGTCCTGATGTGTAATGAGTGTCCCTACTCTGTGTACACTGAAGCACTCACATTTAGATATATTAAAGGCAAGCCATGTATGGCTGGTTGATAGTGGCTATCCAGCCGCCCATGTATTATCCAAACCACTTATCCTGCTCTCAGGGTCGCGGTGATGCCGGAGCCTATCCCAGCAGTCATTGTGCGGCAGGCGGGGAGACACCCTGGACAGGCCGTCAGGCCATCACAAGGCCAACACACACACACACACATTCACACCTAGGGACAATTTAGTACTGCTGATTCACCTGACCTACATTTCTTTGGACTGTGGCAGGAAACCGGAGTCCCCGGAGGAAACCCACACAGACACGGTGAGAACATGCAAACTCCACACAGAGGACGACAGGGCACATCCACCATGTTTGGACTAGCCCGGGGCTCGAACCCAGGACCTTCTTGCTGTGAGGCCACTGCGCTAACCACTGCGCCACCGTGCCGCCCAGTCAGATTTTATGATTATGGAAAAAGGCTTACCACGCGGTTCATCTCTAGGCGGATGCTGTTCTCCATTTTTATTAATGATCTCCCACAAATATGCTGTGATCGTCTACGCAGATAAAAAAAACAAGACAACCCAACACTCTTACTGCTCATTCAGGGAACACCCGCAACATTCGCTAAATTATTCTGCTCTTGCATCCTTGTATATTTACTGCATTTTTCACACTTTGATACTTTAGAGGCTGATGTTGACTGCTATTAAATTTCCCTCGAGGGCGCACTCCTTCACTCGCATGCTCCTATCAAATGAGCCAACAAAGCATATCAGGGTGTCGCATCTGCGAAACACTGCATCACCTTTGTTCACCCTTCATCAACCCTCCGCCCCCGTGCTATTATCCCTGGACTATTCCCTATTCCCTGCTTAACCCTTGTCTCCAGGACTGGTGTCACACGGTGCACCACTTTACTGCTCTCCATATTCCACAGCCCTTCACCTCTGCTGACACCTCGTGCTCACTGGTGACGTGTGTGCATGCAAGCATACGTACACAAATGCAACAAAACACATACACACCTAGTGGAGCACACTTACATAGAGGCACAAACACACATATGCAAACATGCACGGGCACAAAACAATGATTTGCCCATGGAGGGTTAGATCTTTGCCCTTCATGACGGGAGCAGCATTTAATTGTTAATCCCACTGCAACTTGCTCCCCCAAAACACACACACATACACACACACATGCACACACACATGGAGTCAAAGACTGGCACATGAGTGAATGAGTTAACGGTAGAGGGAGGGTGGCAGGAGAGAATGGCATTGGGAACGTCTGTGCCAGTTGCCTGCCGACAGCACCTCTGGGATTGGTGAAGTTTGATTTGATGGCTCTCCCTGTTAATTAGGGTTTGGAGGTGACTCCTGAAATGGAAATGGGCAAAATGTTCAAAAAAAGATGTGCCAATTCCCAACACCCTCCACACCCAAAATCTCCACCTTCAAAAACATGTAACCCATTTTGATAGAATACCTAGTGAGAAAAGTAGAACAAGTAAGTCATTTGAAATTATAGGACACTCAGTGATTGTGTGTTTTTAGCCAAGGTGGGCGGGGTAGTTCAGTCAAATTAATGATGGAAAATAGGCTAAACCTTGAATGTGAGAAAAGTCAGCAACATATAAAAAAAGTAAACAAGAAGATGCCTGGATTTCATATAATTATGGATACAAATTTGTTTAAATGGCAGAATATACACGTCCCATAATATTGCCACCTACTGGACTGGAGGAAAACTGCTGGTGGGTGTACAGAGGGAAAGCCTCATGTACTGGTACGTCTAGTAGAGAAAGAAAGAAAGAAAGAAAGAAAGAAAGAAAGAAAGAAAGACTAATTTGATTATAGTGAGAGGTAGAGGGTCAGGATATGTCTCACTGAGGACAGCACACCCTCCACCACCCTCCATCTCTCTTTCCTCTTATTTTCTCGCGAGGTCTTTGTACCGCACTGACTCTTAAACACACACACACACACACACACACACACACACAGTACAGTGGCCCAGCTATTTCTGATTTACCACGGGGTGTGCTGTTCTCCATTTTGTTTTACAGCTAGCTGGGATGCCGACACAAGGGGACACCACAAAGAGCCCCAAGGTCAGGCCACACAGAGATGAGACACACACACACACACACACACACACACACACACACACACACACACACACACACACACACACACACACACACACACACACACACACACACACATACACACACACACACATGAGAAGGCACAGCAACTTCTTCTCTCTGTACTTCACCCAGCTGACTTTACCTCTGTCTCTACTCTCTTGCTTTCGCCACTCTGATAGCTGATTCTGCTATATGTTTTTTGTTGTTGCTACTTTCCTCGATATTCTGTAGTTCCTGTCTCTCTATGTTGCCAGTATCCCCCCCCCCAAGCCTCACTAGAGCATGGTAGAAGTACCTTGGCAAACTAACCTGTCTGTCAACACTGAATAACCGTCCAAGTTTGAAAGTCAGCAAGACCGATTCAGCTGCACTTTCACTGAAATGGAATAACCAGGAAAAGCTAGTCGAGAAGCGATGACCCCACCTCTCAAATTCACATTAAATTCTCTTTCATTAGGGTAGGAAAATTGGAGGGCACAGGTTAAAGGAGTTTTTGTTTTCTTTTGTTTTGTTTTACACACTACACACAACCGAGACATTGATTGTGTATGTGAGGGGAGGATGGATGATAAAAAGGATCTATGGTGAAGTTCTTTAAATTGATTAAGATCGTAGGTGCCAGGTGTGAGACATGTCAAATGCAAACTGCTGGGTTTTTCACACTCAACAATGTCTTGTATGTGTCTGGAATCAGCCGTAAGAATGAACAACTCAACTAAATGCAAAACCTTGACTCAAATGAGATGATAGCCTACAACTTTACAGAGTTCCACATGTTCATTTAAAAGAAATGCTGTTAAAGGGGGTTAAAAAACATTGGAGAGTGGAATATTGGAAAACCATTGCAGGATCTGATGTATCCCATTTCTTGCATCTTCACCTGATGGGAGGACTAGGGTATGGAGACAACCACCATGCATCCATCACACTGTATAGATATGGCCAGGCTAGTGGTTGTGGTTTGATGCTGCGGTGTTTGTATGGCACACATAAGGCCACCCATAAGGGGGGGGGGAGCTTTCTGTGGCCCAGCAGCTAAGGGAGGGCCCATGGAGGCCGGCAATAATCATGTTCATCCTAAATATAAGCAATGATAATGGTTAATACTTGCAACTGAGTGTGAGCTGGCTAAACAGACGGACTTTAAAGACATTATAAAGGATTTTTCATCCGGTAAGACAAGGAAGATGGCTGTACAACAGGCAAAGATGAAGCCATAAGGTAAGAAATTTAATTTTCCACTAAGAAATATGTGGTGTAAGCATAGCAGATCTTTGTTGACCTTGGTGGGTTTAAGTGTGTCAAAGAGTTCTATTATGGTGTGTGTGTGTGTGTGTGTGTGTGTGTGTGTGTGTGTGTGTGTGTGTGTGTGTGTGTGTGTGTGTGTGTGTGTGTGCCTAAGAAGCCGCCATTACTGAATAAGTCTCTCTCAGTTTACATGTATGTGTTTAGTAGGAGAGAAAGCATGTGCGTTGATGTGAGTAAAGCAAAAGGGGTGAGTGTGTGTGGGTGGGGGGCATTCACTGGACCTTTTCAGAGGCCTAGCCTTTTCTGTGGGCAGGCCTGGGCACACAGGTCCCCCGGATAAAAGTGGTGCAATGTTTTTGCCACAAGATATCTGAAAATAAAGACCAAAGAGGGCAGGGTTGCAGCATTCATTCATTAGTTTGTTAGAAAGTTCTTAGTATTAACTGGTAAGTTGTAAACCAGCGATGTACTAATTTTGGCTGCATGATTCAAACAGAAGCAACATCATAGCTAGTAAAGCCTTAGTAATGTGTAAATCGGATACCTGGCAAATATAACAGTCACCAGCCAATCAAAAAAAAAAAAAACGTTTACACACATAAACATGGAACTGAACCCCGGCCCCACAAGTCGACGTCTGACAAAGCACTGATGACGAGTATTTTCCCAATTTTCAGATACTATCTCCTAATAGTATAAGCCGGCTATTGTTATGTCTATTGTTGTTTATGTTATTGCTGTTGTTTTAATAAAACATTACAGTTCAGGGTGTCCCGGTGGTGTGGCGGTCTATTCTGCTGCCTACCAACACGGGGATCACCGGTTCGAATCCCCGTGTTACCTCTGGCTTGGTCGAGCGTCCCTACAGACACAATTGGCCGTGTCTGCGGGTGGGAAGCCGGATGTGGATATGTGTCCTGGTTGATGCACTAGCTCCTCCTCTGGTCAGTTGGGCCACCTGTTCGGGGGAGGGGGAACTGGGGGAATAGCGTGATCCTCCCACGTGCTCAGTCCCCCCTGGTGAAACTCCTAAATGTCAGGTGAAAAGAAGCGGCTGGCAACTCCATGTGTACCAGAGGAGGTATGTGTTAGTCTGCAGCCCTCCCTGGATTGGCAGAGGGGGTGGAGCAGCAACCAGGATGGCTCAGAGAGTGGGGTAATTGGCTGGATAATATTGGGGAGGAAAAAAAAGGGGGGGGGGACTTTACAGTTCTCTCCAGTTTGTGATATTCTTGGACAGGATCTCAAAGCGCAGCCAAGGTGAGGAGTGTGTCCATTTTGGGAACCTCAAAATTGCATCTCTGCTCTTCGCAGATGATGTGGTTTTGTTGACTTCATCAGAACGGGAACTCCAGCATGCACTGGGGTGGTTTGCAGCTGAGTGTGAAATGGCCGGGATGAGAGTCAGCACCTCCAAGTCTGTATCTCGGGGTCTTGTTCACAAGTGAAGGTAGGATGGAGTGGGAGATTGACAGGCGGATTGGTGCAGCATCAGCAGTAATGTGGACGTTGTACCGAACCGTTGTGGTGAAGAGGGAGCTGAGCCAGAAGGCAAAGCTCTCAATTTACCAGTCAATCTTCGTTCCAACCCTCACCTATGGTCATGAGCTGTGGGTAGTGACCAAAAGGGTGAGATCAGGGATACAAGAGGCTGAAACGAGTTTGCTCCGTAGAGTGTCTGCGCTCAGCCTTAGAGATAGGGTGAGGAACTCAGACATCCGGAGGGAGCTCAGAGTAGAGCCACTGCTCCTTCGCATCGAAAGGAGCCAGTTGAGGTGGTTTGGGCATCTGATTAGGATGTCCCCTGGGCGCCTTCCTTTGGAGGTTTTTTGGGCATGGCCAACTGGGAGGAGACCCCGGGGTAGACCCAGAACTCGCTGGAGTGAATACATGTCCAATCTGGTCTGGGAACGCCTTGGGATCCCCCAGGATGAGCTGGAGGGCGTTGCTGGGGAGAGGGACATCTGGAGTGCCCTACCTAGCTTGCAGCCACCGCGACCCGACCCCAGAGAAGCGGCTGAAGATGAGTGAGTGAATGAATGTTACAGTTCTCTTATTAGCCAACTCTAACTAACTGTACCTCCTGGTTGGTATGTGTAAGAATTTAGTAACAAATAAATTCTCAGTAATAACTAGCAGGAGTGGTGCAACCCGTTTTAATATAGTGTAGTGTAAATTCTGATTTAGTTGATACTTACGTGATAGCTAGAATTAGTAAAGACTTATATATAACTGGTGCAATCAGGTTCATTGCTTTATGGAAACAGTACCACAGGGTTACACTGGCCCAGGAGTGGTTCCATGAACATGATAATGAATTAAGCCTAATGCAGTAGCCTGTCCAGTCACCACATCTCAATCCAAATGAGTGTCTGTGGAGGGCGTCCGGGTATTGTGGCAGTGTATTCTGTTGCTTGCCAACACGGGGATCGGCTGTTCAAATCCACATATTACCTCCGGCTTGGTCGGGCATCCCTGCAGACACAATTGGCCATGTTTGCGGGTGGGAAGTCGTATGTGGGTATGTGTCCTGATCACTGCACTGGAGCCTCCTCTAGTCAGTCGGGGCGCCTGTTCATGGGGGAGGGGGAACTGGGGGGAATAGCGTGATCCTCCCATGCACTACGCCCCCCTGGCGAAACTCCTCACAGTCAGGGAAAAAGAAGTGGTTGGCGACTCCACATGTATCGGAGGAGGCATGTGGTAGTCTGCAGCCCTCCCCGGATCGGCAGAGGGGGTGGAGCAGCAACAAGCATGGTTTGGATGAGTGGGGTAATTGGCCAAATACAATTGGGGAGAAAAAAGGGGGGGAAATCCCCCCCCCCAAAAAATGAACGTCTGTGGGTTCGGATGGAACAAGTTATTCGTACAAGAAATTCAGCACCAGCTAACTCAACACAACTACAAAAAGCATTGGAGTCAGCATGGGCCAGCATTCCCATTAAACACTATCAACACCTTGAGTCCATGCTCCCACGAATTGAGGCTGTTCTGAGGGCAAAACAAGGTATGCTGCATAACAAATGTGACATCTATGCCCATGATTAACGCATAAACGGTGTTTTGTATACTCAGTGTATACATTTGTCAACATAGACCAGGTAGATATGCCGTTAGATGGTTTTATCAAACCTGAAAACCAAAACGAAAAGTTTATCCATTGTTTTAACGTGGCATTCATTAAACGCCATTAGGTTATCTGAGCAACAAATGAGCGAGATAGATGCCTCTGAGAGCGGAGGTGGAGGACGAGGGGGAGGGAGTAGAGGTGAAGAAAAGGGAAAGAGAAAAAAGAGGAGAGGCGAGAAGAGGAGAGGGAAAATAGACAGACTCGGTGAGTAGGAGAGAGGAGGGTGGGGGCGGGAAGAGGGAGGGGAGTAAGGAGTACTAACAGTGTGCTGACAGCATGTAGAGCAGTCACCAGATATCTTTAATCAGTGAAATGTATTTCCCTCCTGCTCCGCCCGGGAATTGTTCACCGGTCAGACCTGCTGGGGCGACACAAATGAATCTTGGCGGAGGTGCGGACAAAGGCGGGCGTAAGGTTATGGCATGTAGATGATTGGAGCACTGCCACTTTCTAAGGGAGCTGCCACGTCCAAAAGAGCGGGTGTCACAACCAGATGATGGGGACAGTGTCCCCACTCTCCATCCAACAATGACACGAGCAGAGCTGCCACTCCGTGGTTGCACGAGTGCATTTATATGCAAGTGGGCTCAAGTGCAGAAATGCAGCACCCTAGACTAACACACATACTCGCACAAAGCCCAACTAGAGGAGCCATTTTGAGTTTTCTGCATATTTCTGCTGGAAATACGGAAGTGATTGTCAGGATTTGGGGACGATTTACCCGCAAGAAACAGGTCAACATCAGGCGTATGAAGAAAAAAAGGGTGAATTTTTAAGCAAATCTTTTTTTCTGATATTACATTATTTTCTGTTCTATACATTTTATCATTTATACAGTAATCAAAGCTCAGTTTATCCTATTAACACCATCAATTATTTTAAAAGTGATGAAAAATATCAACAATAACACCACCCCTGCAGCAACAGTTCAATGCTTTTGCAGAAAATGACTTCTGCCTCAAGTCTGAATGACCGTACAAGAAATCACTGAAATTCTTTAACATGCAAAGTATTTATTTTTGATAATGTGTTGAGTTCAATTTAGAAAACCTAGTTAGTTTTTTTACATATTAAGTAATATACAATGCTACAATGCTTCGACTGCTGCAAAAACTCTAAGCATCATAATTTAGTTAGAAGTCCTTAAAACAGTGGGGTATATTTGTGGGTATGTGTATAATATACAGTGCATATAGTTCACGCTTACTATGCGTGAATAGTCAATTAGTATTATCCCTATTTTGCTAAACAGATACATTTAAGCCTGTAATAATGTATTTTAATATATGTATAGATTGTTACTGATAATCAGTAATCGTTTATCAGTTACTTCAGTCCCATATGTTTCTTTAAAAAGAACGATGTTTAATTTTTTTTCAGTGAATTAAGCATGACATTACTCTGCCGTTAGCTCTCCGTTAGAGGAGCAGTGAGGAAAAACCAGAGACTGAAGCCGAAGAAAACCCATTGAGGCTTGCTCTGGCCTCACAGCGCGAGCCAATCAGAATCCAGTGGGTGTACACGAGAGGCGTGTATGGGGTGGCGCTTACGGCGTGCCCCATGACCCTAGCCCCTGAGAGAACCTCACTCACACAGCTGTCTTGTCTCTACCGCACTCTCCTCAGTCTACTGTCATTTATCGCCAATGATGAAAATTGTTGAAAGAGCACAAGTGAAAAAAGAAGCCTACATTGGGGTATTGTACATCACCGCTTTTCAAGGTTTTATAGATATAGGGGGTAAATATGAGATGCTGAGAAAAGGGCAACTCCAAAAACAGAGGCCAGAGAAAAGGGCAAAACACTGGCTGTGGAAATGTGGGGTGTAAGTAGTGGAAAGGAGGGGGTGAGTGTAGTGTGTGTGTGGGGGTGAGAGAGAAAGAGCAGCATGTGTGTGGGATTATACAACAGTGTGTGTGTGTGCGTGTGTGTGTCTGTGCGCCTGTGCATGGGCGCCTGTCGCATACCGGCATGTGTGCTGAGGCGAGAATGTTCTTAATGGGACACAGGTGACAACATGCTGACCAGAGCCACTGAACAATGATTACTCCAAGAGCTGAAGGTGTATTTTTGTTTGTGTGTGTGTGTGTGTGTGTGTGTGTGTGTGTGTGTGTGTGTGGGCACACACAAAGATGAAACTTCAGAAGAGTAGGGGTGTTTTCCAATCATCCTGCGTAAAGAATCCAGTACAGAACGGTGGAGTCCCTGGGGGTGAAAAAGAGGAGGCCCTGCATAAAGAAATAAAGAGATAAAGTATGTCACTTTGAGATGGCACTGACACTGACAAAACCCAAGCAGGGGTGGTACAGGAGAACAAGTCTGAGAGGGCGAGCGAGAGAGAGAGGGGGACCGTCTAGCTACTATTGTGAAGAGTTGTTCCCTGGAAGTTTCGACTTTGGTTGAAATGTTCAATCAACAATTTAAAATGTATTGTTCATTGAAGTTAAAAATCATCACACTGGAATACGCATTTTAATGCTTTGAAGACATTAATTAACCAAATTATTTGAATTCAACCTTGTGCGTTTGGAAAAGTACAATAATTTTAAAAAATCAAGTAAAATGTAAGTTTCCTGTCCAGGCAAAATTTTTAATTTCATTTAAACACAATTGCATTACCAGTACCTATGCAGGTTCATTACGAAGGTATTCTTCTTCAATGAATAATTGACCGCCATATATTATAATAAAGGCCATTTTAATCGTTTAGTTCAAAGGGGTTTTAATTAGTATGAAGTGAAAACTAAAGGCCGACAACTTGTAAATCTACAGCAGGTTTTTTTTTTTTTTGGTCAGACAAGGTCACAAAGTAAAGCTTTAAATATCTGTCCCTTAATATTTTCTAATAACTGCATAGAGACGTTTGTAAATTAAGAAACTTCATTAACAAATTAACTTCAGACGCTGATAAACTTGTAGACGGTTATTGATGTGCATCATAAAATATATATATATATAAATATGAAGTATAAAAAATAACATGACAATATCACATGATAACAAATGAGCAATTAGCAAAAATAAAAATAAGACACACACGAAGCAAGGTGGAAAAAAAATAAAAGTGTAGTAATTAATTCCCAGTCACTCAAAGTTGACCATCATATTATTAAAAATCCTTAACTGGGAGTGGTGTTGGGATGGAGCTGAGGAAGAGACTTAAAGTTGGATTTTAACAGAGAATCTGGAAAACACTGCTACTACACTGGGTGCTACATAAAGCCTTTTTGAGGATGAATGAAAATGAGATTACAAATACTTTTGCGTAAGTTGAAAAAAATGTTATGTGGACACCAGCTATAATTTTTTATTTCCACTTGAATTTGACACCATAAATTCAAACTCATAGATTTTCTACATTTTGTCATTATTGTACACTCTCATAAGCTACCACTATATACTATATATATATGTATATATGTGGTTGTGTATATTTTCTATGTATGTGTGTGTGTGTGTGTGTGTGTGTGTGTGTGTGTGTGTGTGTGTATATATATATATATATATATATAAAGTCAATCCAGTTAATTTTGAACATAATGAATAGCGTTTAGTCCTTATTGGCATCTACCTTGACCCTAAATTCTCTGCCTCTCACGTCTTCTAAGTTGAAATGGGTGTTAAGCTGATGAACGCCCAATGTAAATTTATGTAGCACGTCTGAGTGATTTTGAGTTACTGTAAAAAGGCTCACCGAAATTAATTAAAAGATTTGTAAGGTAACTTTGTAATTCCTCTGACTTCTGAACAAGTCTTCTGGTGCCAGCAGCCCATCATTTATCACGGTGTCGTTTTCTGCCCAGAACGAGGAGACCACAGCGTTCAATGGAACACTGCTGCCCCCTAGTGTTAATTATTTATGTCTTATTGATTGGATAAATGCTGATTAAAATCATGTACAGGCAGGCCATAGTAGCTGACAAGAAATGCACCTGCTTTCTCATTTCACATATAGGTTCTGGCACGTTTCAATTTTTGCCAAATTATCTGATTTCTGTTTGCAAATTAGCACACTTGATGTGAACATGTTTGCAGTTTTTCTTTCAATGGTTCAAATTTATATAAATGATGTAATCTGGCGCAATCATAATCACAATAATGATCAAGTCTTCCAGACTATGCAATAAAGGCTATTCATCTAATCCATGAATTAAAGCAGAATATTAGACTAAAATGTAGTCAGATTTATACCTTCACAATCAAGCCCGTCTGTCACGGTAGTAACAAACACATTTTCAACCGGACACGTACAGACGCACACCTACATGCATCACACAGACGCACACACTCACACACTAAGCGTAAAGCAAGCACACACACACACACACACACACACACACTAAGCGTAAAGCAAGCACACACACACACGCACACACACACACATTTTTTATGCGTTTTCACCCTAGGTTGGGTTCAGATCTCTGAGTCTTTCTCTCCCACTCTCTCTGTCTGTATGGATGTGCGTGTGTGTGTGTGTGTCTGTGTGTGTGTGTGTGTGTTCTGATTCAAGGAACTCACCTCTACTAGTCTCTCGTTAGAAGTGAACTTTAGCTAGCTCAGACTCACATATAGTTCTGTGTCGGTTCACTACACATTCAGCCTGATAGCCTCGGTCTAAACCCCGCATCAGTTGACAAAACAAATCTAATCAAGTCATTTTATTTTTGTTTTTTTAATTCCCCCCCCCCCCATGACTCATTTCTTTGTGACGGCATCCTCTCATTTGCATTTTCTTAAAACATTCCTGCAAATCACTTCCGAAACTTAAGAAAGAGCATGAACCAATTCTTACTTTTGGCACCGAATGATTCAAAATGCATGTCAGCAAACGTGAATGGGCTCAGCAAATGTGAGAGGTGTGCGGAGAATGATGATTGTGGCCATTTGGCACAAACTCTTAGTTTTCTGTCTTTCCTACTTATATGCTGTCTTCTGTCTCTTACCTGCAAAATTTATTTAAAAAATAAATAAATTATATATATATATATATATATATATATATATATATATATTACACACACACGCACACACACTCGTGCATAAAAACATGTGCATGCAAACACACACACACACACACACACACAGTGGTTTTTGTTGTTGTTGTTTTTTGTTGTTGTTGTTTTTTTCCACTACTGCCTGTGTGAGACTGCATGATGAACTTATACCCCCAACTCCTCTCTCTCATCCCGGAGCTTTGGAAATTAAGTTATTCTCATCTGGGAACCCTCCCTTCCCTCAATCCCCTTGATCACAAAGAAGCCGTCAAGCTGAAGATATGAAGGCACCCCACAACAACCCCAAACCCCCTCCAATAAGCATGCCATGTTTCTTATGCAAATGCATAAGAGAAGCACTTACAAGAGCACTTTAAGAAGTATGGAGACCCCGCCAATGCAGCCGGGTATTATAACGCTTACTTGCTAATTTCTATGGGTCAGCTGTGGAGGAATAGACCTGCCATCATTTTCACATGTAGCAGAATTTGTCTGTCTACAAACAGGGATACTTTGCGGTTGCTATGGAGACTAATCCGAGGCGACAACCAATCCACCCCCCCCCCCAGACCCCCAGTCCGTATTCTGTGTGTTGACACCATCAGGCGGTTTCTGAAACTACCTGATCACACGTTTAACAGGAGGCCGGCGAAGCCAGCGGGAAGCACATAAATGGAGTTCCCCGTACTCGAGGTCGGTAAGAGGGCCCCTGTCACTCTTTCTAGATCGCAGCGCATGCACGTGCACGCAAATGGGCACATGCACGCACGTACAAGCACGGCGCATTCACACATGCAGGAACGCCCACGCAAAAATACTTAAAATACTGAACTTTCCTCCCTTTTAACTGCAAAATGATTTGCCAGCAGTTTCGAAAACGGGTAAGAGTACTTTGAGACTTGGCAAAGTTTTTTTTAGGGGGGGGGTCAACAAGCGCTTTACATGACTGATGTCTTTTTTGGGTTTTTTTTTTTGAATAATAAATTGGTACCTTTATTGGTACAGTTTAAAACTGAATATTGCGCCACATTAACCTTATGGATCTACACAACACAGTGGATTGCAGCAACGTAATTTCAATTAACATTTACAATTAAAATGTCACACTATCATGAAACAAACAAAACTATTTCATAATTCCTATTTCTAACAATCCCATGAGATAAGCACAATTGCGTCATGAAAATATGAAATAAGCTTATTTTATCCACTTTCAAAATCAACCATTAGATTGACAAAAATAAAAAAATGATGGCAAACCTGAATGTATAGATTAGAGAGGGGTACATCCTAGGTTGTCTGTTTAAAATGCGGTGCGTAGAACCTATACCTTCTCCCTGCAAATCAAATATTCATGCTCCACCTTGTTGTCTCTAGTCCTGGGGGTAGAACCGAAATTACATATGCCTCACACGCATCTTCATGAATCATATATCACTGTATACGTACACACACACTCATGGTGGCCATTATAGAGTCTCCATCACACACACGCGCACACACAGTAAGACAAAGGTATGCTTGACTTCATATCTTCATGTGAAAACAAGTGTACAGTCCTTTAGCTTTATTTACAGCATATTGGCAAGGATTACATCTGTCTGACTGAGCCTGATGGACAACGCCTGAACTCAGCGGGTACGAAGGAGATGCAAGTAAGAGAGGAGAAAATGAGCAGGTGAAGAGGAAGAGGTAACCTGTGAGTGGAGGAAGGGGGGGGTGCTTTCGTGTTCTCAGGGCAGTGGCCTTTCCCCGTTGCCAGGATAGGCTCTGCAGCCCCCTTCAATTAAGCAAGAAAATTGATGTGTATCATTAATTATGTCACTAATATCATAAATCATCACTGGGTGCAGTAATTAATTATTTTCTACTCGTGTGAAGAACATGACAGAGTAGAGATAAATAAGGGGAGGGGAAAGCCGGAGTGGAATTGAGGGGGAGGAGGAGGACATGCAGAAAGGGAGGGTCGGGGGGAGGGTTGCTATTTGTCCGTCAGAGACCGGAGGGGTACACTCACACGCTCTATTTACCGGACCATTGGGATGTGACGAGAACGTGACAGTGCCCCCAACCCACACCCCCATACCCTAGCCGTGCACACACACACACACACACACACACACACACACACACACACACACACACACACACACACACACACACACACACACACACACACCCCACCATCGACCACACACAAACATATAAACACAAACTAGCTGTCATTTACTGCTCCCCTTATAGAAGGAACAACAATTAGGCCCAAATGAGATGGGCACTTGCCGGAACAGATGCTGGTGTTCCCTGAGAATGGCGGCCGTGTCTTGCCTCCGAGGTCAGGTGTGTACGCCAAATGCGGAGGGTGCCTAAATAAACCAACATCTTTGCCGTGGAAGAAAATAACTTGTTTATGTCATGTTTATGCCACACATCACCCACTACCGACTACTGGACTACACACAGCCGGCGCCGGCGTGCAGCCTCGTGGAATAACAGCCCGCGAGGTTCGTCTGAAGAGCCGAACGTGTTCCACCCGCCGAGTCTTGCCCACCGCAATGGGGAACGTTTCAGCGACTTTTACACGGCAACTCAGAGGCTCCTTCACGTGGGCTATGAGGGGAGTTTTATAATCGCTTGCAGGCGTGCATGTTGCATAATAAATAAAACCGCAGAAAAACTAAGAGTTAATTCTGCCCTTTTCAAACTGGCAAAATTATTTTGCTATCTTAAAAAATTAATGTTTAATTTTTTTCTAGCTAGGTTATTGAATAACACGAAACCAAAATTCTCACTTAATATTTACACTTAACTTTTTGACCCATTTTATGTTTTCGAGTAGAGTAATTTCTTCGGACACAATGACTCGTTCACTTTTGATACCGAATGATCAAATTGTACGGAAGTTTTTACAACCGACTCGTCCTTTCTGTCTTTCGTGACAGGCTATTGGACACCCAGCACAAGTACACTACACCTTTATTCTCTGTGACTGTATTTTATTAAACGTGCAGTTGAATAATAATAATAAAAAAAAAGTCATTTAGTATCAGCTGGATAAACGAATAAAAGAGCAGATGAAGTACACTCTCTCTTTTAAAAGGTTATCTAAGCAGAACTCGCCACCCTGCCTGCACATAGAAAACTCATCAAAAAGCCTACAATATTTTGTCATTACTGTTCAATTATGCATTTATCACAAAGTGCAAAGGGAAAATTGAATTTCTAAAAACTCTGCAATAATGAGAGAGCAAGAGAGAAAGAGAAAGAGAAGTTATGTGAATAGTTTAGGTGCTGTAAAAACTATGTATGCATCGTTGCACAGTTCCCACCCTCCGTAAGAAGAAGTGAGCACCAAGTGAGGCCAGGGAGACTCCGGCCCCTGCGGCCTTTACCTCAGCCGGTGTCGGCTTATGCACACGCTCTCGCGTGCTTTCTCTCAGACCCTTTGCGGATGCAGAGTATCGATCCGGAAGATGGGGGAGGAGATGAAGGGAGGAGAACAAGTAGGGAGAAAAAGTAAACACCGCTCCAGATGACAAAACACTGATCACCCCGGAGACCTAGACCTTCACCTCTCTCTCTCTCTCTCTCTCTCTCTCTCTCTCTCTCTCTCTCTCTCTCTCGCTTTCTCCATCCCCATCACTCTCTGACCTTTTGCAGCCTAGCTTATGAGTGCACGCGTGTGTGTGTGTGTGTGTGTGTGTGCATGTGTGTGCATATGTGCTGAGACGAGCCTTCATGGACCTCTGGACTCAGAGGCATCAAGGCCAACAACAAACATCACAGTACGCACTTTACATTCGTGCAACTGGATCTAGGGTGCACATGCATGTGTGTCCATTTGGCCACTGTGCACACACACAAACTGTGCACATCAGTAAGGTGAGGCAGTGGCGTTGGCGAGCAGACGCTGTTTAGGGAACACTAGTGCCTAAGCCAGTGTTTAATATCAAGTGCGCGCGCCACAGTTTAATCAATACCAGGCCTCTTTTGTTCCCGCTCCGTCGAGGAGAAGAGCAGCCATTCACTCCGGAGAGGTTAATGCCGGGGGTCAAGTGATTTCACACCCACGCCGGGATCTTCAGTGTCGCCCTGGCTACCACGCCTCCAGCCGCCATGACACCGGTGTCCTGATTTATGGGCTCTGAGAGGGTGATGGGATGGAGGTGAGGGGAGGGGGCAAAGGGGAGGTGGAGGGGGGGGGCAATGCAAGTGTTATCTTATGATAATGCTGTCCCTCCATACTCACAAAAATGGAGGGGAGAGAACGAGAGAGATGGTGAGAGAGAGAGGGAGGGACAGAAAGAGAGAGAGAGAAGAAGCTAAGTGTAGAGGAGAGCAGAATCCCATGTGAGTGCCCTTTATTTTTTTTTTCTTCTTCTGTGTGACATGATCCCTTTGTTTCAGCCAACTGGCTCTACATGCAGACAGAATGGTAATCTTTATTGTAATAATTGCTGCAGATTTGCGTGACCACTTTGGAAAGGGCAGATGACGCCGGGTGCATTAGCAGTGAGTCATGATGGATTGGAATATCAACAATTCTCTCTGGCGGAAGATTACAGATTCGTGGGAGCTGTTTGTAATGCCTATCGACAAATCAGAAATCCCATGTCTTTAGCCCGTTTGCTCCTCTTTTGTTGTGAAAAGTAAAGCAGTAAAAATGTCACATTTAAGGTTTCATAGACTGTTTGTATGTATCTGCATGAATCTGTATAAAAGGAACGATGGCACGCTTAAGGAAGTGCCAGACAGGGAACAGGCACTAAAGGAATTAACATAAGGACTTATCTGGCACACAGCATTATTTAAACCCTCACTATTCTAAACCCAACTCCCCTCCAATGAAAAGGACAATAAATAATCCTTCCAAATAAAATCTATTCCCTGCTAATTCTCTGGGATACAGCCCATCATTATCAGTGGGAGGGGACAGACAGCAATTAATAACACATCCATCCGTCTCTCAGAGAGCATCCATCTTGTTTTTCATTACAACTATGGCTATGCGAGTGTGTGTGAAGTTTGCTTTTGTGTGTGTGTGTGTGTGTTTGTGCTTATCTATGCACATGTGTGCGTGAGGGTAATCGTAACTACATGCATAGTAGGTATGTGTTGGTGAGAGACTAGATGCTTTTGCTTAGCCAGTTCACTTATAGCCCCGGCTATATACTGCTGGGCCTGGAAGTGGCTGTTTGGGGAGATTTTGTGTGATCCCGCCTTTAATTTCCTCTAATACCTTATTAATGCTGTACAAGAATCCCCCTTTGATTCATTTCTCTCGATCTCTTGTTTCTTTATCTCGTGTTTGGAGGCAGTATTCTCTCTCCAAAAGGGCACTCGCTCTAGCATTAGCATCCACTGGGTCTCTAGGGTTGACAATAGCAATTAGCTTCAATGACGGCGCGATATGAGAGGCTGCTGATTGACAGTTGCCCCCAGAGAAGGGGCTGACTGAGGTGACAGCTGGGCTTCTCCATCCTCCCTGGCTGCCCCAGGCTCTGGCCCCGTGTCATCCTGCGCGCCAGCCAAACCCTTCCCCAGCACACAGGCACATGTCTAGTTACATCCTGTGCAGTGGCCAAACCCTTCCCCATCACTCAAGCTCATGCCTCGTTATATCCTGTGTGTCAGTTAAACCCTTCCCCCTCGGTCCAAGTCTGCTTCTTGTTATTTTAACACGGCACATTGTGACACACGCCATTGACCTTTTTATTTTCCTTTTCTCATAATATTGTGTGCGTGTACACACACAGAGGTGTGCGTTTCATCGCGTGACTGAGCGCACGTGTGCGTTTGCATCCTCGCTGTCCTTACATATGTATAGTGTTGTGTAACCTTTGAGAAAGCTATAGCGGCGGCAGCCCTGACACATCAGTGAGTATTACCTCGGTGGAAGCCTGAGGAAATGAAGCGCTCCACGTCTATTGATCCCCCTGCTCTCCACTGTGCATCGGGGAGACCGTGTTTTCACTGCCTAACAGAAACACAGCTCCATCAATACGGTACACTGTAGCTCGGCACCAACTTCTATTCTCACACAGCGGTGTCCCAGGAGGCCCGTGATAGACTCCACTAACTGTACACAAACTGTAGAGAGAGAATACAATATGTTTGTGTGTGTGTGTTGTGATGTGTTTGTCAAAGCGCAGAGGGGGCCCAGGGATGGCAACGGCAATTTAAGGCGTATAAAAGACATATCGGCAACAACGCTTTGTGAATGATGTATTATGTAATCTGCCCCAAGAGGATATCTCTCCCATTCCATCTCCCACACTTTTTCTCTCCTTCCATCTTTCTGGCGCTATTTTTCCCATCTTTATCTTCCTCTCTAGCATTCTCCATCTCTTGTGCTCTCTGGCTCTCTGGCTCTCTGGCTCTCTCTCTCTCTCTCTCTCTCTCTCTCTCTCTCTCTCTCTCTCTCTCTCTCTCTCTCTGTGGTGGGGCTTTTAAGGCTCACTTCAACATGCATCAAAATAAGTGCCAATAAACAAATCACTGCACTAAACGGCATCAAGGTCACATCAATCTAAGAACAACAATGCTGACTGGTGTCACCAGAGTCTATTAGGTGAGGGGGGGAGGGGAGCAGGCACTGAGCCAGGCTGGGTCTGTGTGTGTGTATGTGTGTGTGTTTGCGCACGTGTGTGCAGAGGGAGAGGAGACCTGTGTCAGCACTGATAGAGCCACACCACTCTTATTTATGGCCAACTACACCACATGTTCAGCATTCAGCATTCACTCTGTAAATAGGCCTATGGTGCACTGGTCTAGGTGTGTGTGTGTGTGTGGGGGGGGGGGGGGGTGCTTGCATACTGGGGTTGGTAGCTGTGATTGGTGAGTGGGGCTGAAGGGGTGAGGTTAGTTGTCAATGAATCTTGCCCTTTTTCTGCTGTCCATGATAAAACTACTAATCAGATAAAAACTGATTTTTTAACCAAACAGCCTTGAAGACAAGACAGCATATTTGTAGCTCAGTCTATTACACAAAGCCACGCATTTTATTAATCATTAATGCATTTGACCATTGCTGAATTTGTGAAATTCAACTTTTTAAGTCACTTCAGCTTTGCTCCCAATCCCTTATCTTTTTTTTCTTTTTTTTCTTTACTGTAAATTTCCTTTAAATCCAGATCTTTTTTCCCAGCAGGTGTAGCATTTCTGTTTCAGTAAGCCACTGCCAGCAAGACAAATGTAATAATTTGTCCGTAGTATAATGCTGTTTTACCCCTCGAGAAGGGGAAACTTGGCATATAACACTACCTGGCCTAATTCTAATTTGAAATTGCAGATAACAGTTATATTGAACCCTAACTCACGTCATTACCTTTACAACAGAGCTTGTAACACCAGCAGCTCCCCCTAAATGTCAACATCAATACTATAAACCAGCTAATTTTAACATCACTCCAGTCAGTGCAATGGAAATGGGTTTGACTAAAGCATAAAGAGATTATTCTCACAACGAATACATGCATACCCCCCCACACACACACACAAGCACACACATGCACATGTGCACATGCATGCACACACATACGCACACATTTCTTGAAACAGCATTTCATCTGCATAACATTAACAAATAAAATGATGTGTAATTTACCATGGATAAAATAAAAGAGAATGATAGGTATGGTTAAAAAAAAAATCACAGCATATTTTTAGGGGGAAAATTAATTTAACTAGTAAAGATCTGAAAATATCTAATATAGAACTATTATTTGTGAAATATGTGTGTGTGTGTGTGTGTGTGTGTGTGTGTGTGTGTGTGTGTGTGTGTGTGTGTGTGTGTCAAAGAGGTGCAGTACTAGATGATAGCAACAGTTAGTAGTTAGTTAAGGATTCATCCCATTTTAAAGGAGGCACAGGAGGTCGAAGAAGAGCTGGGGTTTTAGAAGTGGCTGAGTTGTAAAGTGTTAAAGGTAAAAAAAAAAAACTCTTGGCAGGACAAATTAAGAAGTTTTCATCACACACAATAGCTACCATCTGAACAAAACTCAACACAAATGCATAAACTGCACTGTATGAGAATTTCCAATTAAAGTAGAATACATGGAATTACTTGGTTACGGTTCCGCGTCTCTTAACAATAACACATCCTGTGCCATTAACGGGTCTTTTAACTTGAGCCCCGACCAAAAGTTCTGTAAGCACTGCTTATTCAGTTTCATTTGCACACAGATACAGAATGTATAATGCATGGCTTCCCACTCTAATATGCACACACACACACACACACACACACACACTCGCTCTCTCTGTTTGCCCATCAACTTCCCTTAAATCCATCTTCCAATGAGAGCTATCGATTGGACTAAATCATCAACCAGTGGCCCATCTTCACTCTCTCAGGCTGACCCACCAGGAGTGCTCAAATCCTGACACTACAGAAAATACCCAGCCCACCGCTTCCATTTAACCAGACCTACATTAAATGGCATTAATAGCCCACCACTTAATTGATCAGTTCCCTCCGTTTGTGCAGAGTGGAAGAAGGAAGAGACGGTGAGAGAGAGAGAGAGAGAGAGAGAGAGAGAGAGAGAGAGAGAGAGAGAGAGAGAGAGAGAGAGAGAGAGAGAGAGAGAGAGCAAGCGAGCGAGAGTGAGAAGAAAATAAGGGGGAGGAAGGAACTAAGGTAAGATTGAGAGAGATATGTCTGCATGTGGGAGAGGTGTGGGTGGAAAAAAAGCACCTTATTAAACGACAAGCTTTTCCTGGTTTGTGCTAATTAATTGTGCGCAGCCACTGACTGCTAATTTGCTGGGGGGAGGGAAAAAAATGCATCCCAAAAGCAGAGGGGTCTCCTGCTTGAACTTTGCCTCAGAAGCACCTAATTCACCGGTGACTGCAGCTGTGTCCCACTCCTGGACTGCAACACTATTAAATTAGAGCGCCTGGGCCATCAATTTAATAAGCGCTGGAGCAGATCATTTGAATAAGGACAGTATTAGTATTCTAGCGGAGCACAACTAAGAGCAGCTGACCTTTTTTACCGCTGAGAAGATCCTTGAACACATCCAGCTGAATCAGAGAACACGGTAATAAGCCTGTCAATGTTTAAGAGTGTCAAAAGGGAAGATTTTTTTCTCTTTTTTTTTTACATTGAACTCTCTCTCTCTCTCTCCCTCTCTCTCTCTCTGTCTCTCTCCATCTCTGACTCAACCTCTCTCCACACAAACTCTCTCTCTCTTTCTTTTTCTCCATCCTTCATGCCCCCTCCACCCCCCCCCCAACCCACGCTTATGGCACAGCAAGCTATTGTGGTGTATCAGCCGGCTAGGATCGCAACAATTTAGAAGAGGGATAGAGGACATGAGGAAGGTAAGAGGAGGGGATAGAAACAGACACACATAATGTTGAAAGGGAGTTATGATTAATTGCACAATAGCCTAGGCGTGAGTACATTTGTGCACGTGTGTGTGTGTGTTTGCGGGCGCGCGTCCGTGTGTGTGCGCTCAGACGTATATTCATACACCGCGAGCACCCGCGTATACCCTCTCTGCTGATGCAACATTGATTTATGTGCATGTTGGGGTGTGGAATTGATCAATGCACATCAGAATTCCCCATGAACTCCCACATAACAAATCAGATCCCGACCTTTGGTTCCAACATCTTTAGCTGCTGATGCACACCTGGGGGAGAGAGCCTATTAAGCACCGTCTCAACACATGCTATAGGTGTTCTGAACTTGTAGTGCACCGAAACTGGCAGGACAGTGAAACATAAGTGGAAGTAATACAGTGGGCAGTGGAACTGACCATCCAGTGACGATTATGGCGCCTGTAGATAAAAAAGAAGATTTTAACCAGCTTTTTGTCTAGATGAGAAACATTGCACAAAGGTCAAGTACCCAACTATGACTGTAACCGCTAAGTACCTTCAATACCACTGAGAGCAAATGGGAAATAATTGGGGGGGGGGGGCTTGATTGTGAACACTGCAATATTGTAAACCTTGTAACATTGGTGATAAACCATGCAATATTGAACATTTTCAACACCAGCCATTTCATTCCAAGCTAAACAGGACTAATATTGGACTTTCAGTGCGCTAAATACTGACAGCTAAGTACAAATTCAGCACTCCATTCTTTTCAGTTTAACCGCCAGCCCTCTTGCATTTACAGAATAACCTGAAGGTAACTCTGTTATGACAAGCAGACATAGTAATCAATAACAGGCAGTGAGTGCAACACACCAGGCTACAAGGGTAACATGGAGAACAAGGTCTTTGGCTGGTCATACTGCTTCCACTACCAAGGCTGTATCCAGGGAAATAATAAATAAACAAGATGGCGTCTCATTCACTCACCATGCAGCACTTAAAACAGCGAGGACAAGTAAGATCCATAAATAATGGGGGCGTTAGAATGGAGATATATGTTAGGCCTGGGAAATGGCCGGCTCTGTGTTTTATGGGGCTAGTTGCAATGTTGATGAATATTTGCCGGTTCGGAATCATAGCTTAATGTCAGCCCACAATTTGTTGCAATTAGCTGGGTGATTTATAGGAATGCCAGGGCCTAGTGCATGGTTACAATTAACACTGCTTTCTCGAAGCTTTTTATTAATGAGGTGCCATGCCAGAAGGAGGTTTGAACAAAAGCTAATAGGTCTGCAGGCCTTTCAGTGTGGGTGTGGCACCACCCAGTAGAAAGGATGGGGGATAAATGTACAGCGAAAGGCCCAGTGTGTGCATGTGTGTGTGTGTGTGTGTGTGTGTGTGTGTGTGTGTGTGTGTGTGTGTGTGTGTGTGTGATTATTCAAAAAAATTAATGGTTATAATGCATTCAACATCATTTTTGTAATAGAGAAAACGTCATACCAAACATCATTGTTGTTTTGGTTAATACATTTAGTGACAAAAGAATTGATAGATACTCAACAAATACAATAATTGTGGGCTATATTGGTGTGTTTTGGGGTTTTTGTTTTTTTAATCACATGTTCAGCTGAAAATTGCCACAGCCACAAATGTTACAAACAATAGAGGAATTAATTCAAAATTTAAAAAAAGCCTTATTAAAAATAGCCATTTGGCATTAATGAACATACTTCTATTGCAAAATATTGCAATGAAACAAATAGTTAAAAGGGAACCAAACAGCTGTTCTGTCTGGGAATAACAGGGTTCAAGTGGAGCGATGTGCCCCTAAACGGCTAATAAACGGCACAAAATGAGCCTGCAATTAAATTTATACACTTGATTGCACTGCTGTCATGTCCACTACAGGCTTATCGAACACCTGGGATCTATTTCCTAATAGAACCTCGGGGAGAGAGGGAGAGGGAGAGAAAGGGGGGAAAAAAAGAAATGAACAAAGCATTCTTTTTTCCCCGTCTTTTTGGCTGCTTTCTCTGGTTTTTAGTGGATCCTCTTCACTCAAGCGAAGGGTTTTTGGATTTAAAAAGCGAAAAGACAAAAATAAAAAAAAGAGGGGGGGGCGTTCAGTGGGCAATGGTGTATAGCTGCAGCAAATGAGTTTTTCCTCTTTTATTTAAAGTGATGTATTCATTTTTTGTCATTAGTAAGCACTGATACGACATGCCCTCAATAAAGCTTCGCGTTCATGTATTCAATCAAGCCGAATGTTGAATAGCATATGCTGAAAAAAAAAAGAAAATCTCATGGAGATGTATTGCGTCTTGCCATCGTGAAATGTCATACCTTCCTTCTAATTTTCCAGTATTTTGAACAACTGTGCATGGAAAACACCGAGAAGCATAAATGTCCTCATGTATTATTTACGAGCCGTCTCAGAAAGTCACCTGAATGCATAGCAACATCTGTCAATACATGATAATGAATAGTGTTGTTGCAAGTCTAATGAAAAGACAAATTCTCCCCTTACTCTATAAGCGCTGACACTGCATGGCAGCGCCACTCACAGCCCTGCCTCAACTATCTATTTCATCATGACAAAAAGGTGTCAGCGCAGCAAATTATGAACGTTAATAAACTTTTGCTCAATAGTGACAAAACTAGGGTGTTGCCACGAAAACGCTCCCCCGTTAGTCTGTTTAAGTGTACTCGTCTCCCTTTTCTTTCGGCTCGCTCAGTTTCTCCTTCTCTCTTTCCCTCTCCCACAATTAATTAGCACGCTGTAAAAAATAATCTGCCAGTTTAACTTAAAGTAAGGAAAAATACACTGTAAAAATAACAAAATACACTGTAAAAAACAACCTGCTAGTTTAACTTAAAAAAGTAAGAGGGGGGGAGAACGGAAAAGTAAGGAAAGAAACGGGCTTGCAATAAGTTGCCTCACTTTTTTAAGTTAAACCAGCAGATTATTCTTTACAGTGCAAGTGCAAGCATTTATTTTTACCACTTGTCAACAATGTGAGCTGTGCTAGGCTGCCTGAGCGTAGTGCTTGTTACCAGGCAGGTGAAAATACTACTCTTCTAACTTTGCACAAAGACCGAAGAAACTCGCTCATAACCAGAACAGTCCACAGAACAGTTAAGGCCTGGTTTTAATCTAGTTAATTAGAAAAGGCTCAGACGATGTTAATGGACGGATGTGAGGGCAACTGCAATTTTTTCCCCCGACTGCTTTGCTCCTGCCTATACGTGAACTATTCCGATATGGCATCGCTCTTCATATTTCCAGTATGAACGAAAGGCCACAAGCAGAGGCGCCAACATTGTGGCCAGAGAAAAACAATGAAGAGTTCAACAGCAGGGTCATATACAGAGCTGGTGTTCTGTATATTTATCTAAAGCAAAAGTCCCCTCTTGTTAAGCTTCCTTCAATATGCTAATTACATTAGGCAATTTCAAAGAGCAGGTTTAATAGAAAAAGTCACGTTTCAGGGACTTTGGACTCATAACCTTTCTTTGACCACAGCTAAGCCACATAAAGTATGTGGCAGGGAGCCAAAAATAATTTGGCTAACCCTTTTTTAATTGTGGGAGGGTCATTCTCAGGGCCCAGTAGAAAGCATTAGTCACTGAACTGCAACTGACAAGGGCAGGTTTTCCACCAGCAAGAGGCACCTTGCAGGCAGTCCAACAAGACAAGAGAAAAGCCTCTTGGAAATTAGTATGCCGCATTGAAAGCTAGCTCTCAGTGCAACCTGGTGCTGGCTGAATACAATTTATAAAAAAAAAAAAACACTGTTTATCTCAAGTGCTGAATGTCAAAATATGAACACTAATTTCATGCCTACCCAATATAAACTCTTGCGCTGTGCAGAAAAATCATAAATTATCGAGTCAGCTCCCTTATTTGATTATGTTTGCTAATTTTGTGACCTTGTCCAGCAATTATTCGGCATAACTGCCTTTTTCTCCAGTTATCTGGTTCACTGAGTGTCTAATGGCATTTTAACCTGCCCAAATTAAGAGAGGTTTCCTGAAGTAGTCGCACCACAATTGGTTCAACATGCGAAAGAGTTGGAAATTCAATAAAGCAACGTTTCTGCAGCTTCAAAAGCATATCCAAGATATAAATCACCGAATACGTGAAAATTAAGATAAATATATATATACACACACACATTCTTTTCTCTTCCTCACGCTTGTTTTAAATCAGCTTTTTTTTTTGACAGCTGACTAACAATCATCATTACGACTCAAATAGTTTACCTGTGAGACCATAAATCCATAAATCTTGTTAAAATAACCAAAACCATCTCTTGTGCTTTTTTTTCCCCACAAGAAGCAACCTGTCTGCGAGCACAAACCATCTGTACGTAGTTAGAGCCGTATGCACACAGATGGCAGCCAACCACTCCCAAAGTTGCCCCGTCCGCACGTCTAACCTTACAAAGCAAACTAATTAACAGTAAAACGCAGGGAGAAGGAAGGAGCAGTTTGAAAGAGTTTGCAGTGACTCTAATGAGCACAGAGCGAGAGAGAGAGAGAGAGAGAGAGAGAGAGAGAGAGAGAGAGAGAGAGAGAGAGAGAGAGAGAGAGAGAGAGAGAGAGAGAGAGAGGTCATCTGTATAGTAATGCCAGAGGGATGGGGCCTACTACTGAGGCTCTAGGTTTACTGCCCTCTTTAAGATCCATATTAAATGAGGGCTACTTATCGCCAAGCTTCTGTCCCAGCACACAAGCCCTTAACAGCATGGTGCAGGGCATGGGCTGCACGTTCAAAAAGAGGAAGATGAGTGGCTGTGCGGCTGAGGAAGAGAAAGAGGTTGCATGCTCCGTTTTATGTTTTTATTTCTTTTCTTTTTTTTTTAAATCCTCTTGCATGTTTACATAGTCTTGTCAATGTCACCCTGGGTTATAGTTGTAATAAATGGGAATGTTGGGTACATCTAATTTTGGCATGGACTCAAGGTTCAATTTCATGACAAGTTTTTCGAGCTTGACTAATCTTAAATTTCAGTCCACTTTTTATTGTTACAGGACAGTTTTTTTTTTTTTGCAATGTAGAGAGAGAAAGACAAAGGAATGACTAATAATCCCATTACCTCCTGCAAATGTAAAACAACCAGTGAGGGAATTGTGTGTGTGTGTGTTTGTCTGGTTGTTGTCTTTTCACGTGAACGTTCCCAAATTCACACTTCCAACTGGCCTCCCATACTGATGAAATTCATTTTGTGAAAAAGGAGGACAACTCCTTGGAAAGTTAATTAGTAGGAAACAAGCGGAGGAGAAAAGCAGGAAACGAGAAATGACCCAGCTGCCAAAAGTAATAACGTTTTCATTATTTATTTCATTATTCATTTATGGATGTGTTCAGACAGAATTAATAATAGAAATCCCTGGGAGAAAATGTTTGTGCTGGAACCCTATTACGAGCAGGCCAAGTCCAGTGGCACAGTTAGTTAACATGCACAAATGTACTGCCCCCGACAAATAACATATCAAGCAGAGTCCTGGATTTTTTATTTTTTTTTGCGCTCCCAAACCTCTCCCTTTCAGTTCTCTGCCTTCCCTGTAATTGTTTCAGACAGGTTTTCAGGTTGTTTTCAGACTACCACCGCTTTCATTCAAAAATAACATTTGAGAAAAATAACACTTGAGATAAAGCTAAAGAGCGTGGCGAGTTGAACTTTCATCGAATGCCTCGAGTATTCTATCACAATAACCACCACGGCATCTGTTTATACGGCCACGGCTTTGTTTTCATGGTATGTTGTCGCCCTTTTTCCTCTCCGAAACGCCGTAATGAAACACACAATCAATTAGAGGTGCCTTTTTTGGAAGTAGAATTTGTGCCATTCCATTACATATCTTCTTTTTAGTCCAAGCGCTACTTTGCATGATATTCCCTGATCTGGTCTGTGTTTGCTTTTTTTCCCCCTCCTTACTGTTTACTGCAACACTTCCAGGCCAACTCAGATCTGATTTTCCCCACTGAGATTCCAAACTTACTCCCAAAACATGCTCTGGAGAAAATGAGGCCGGAAAGGAGTATCGGCAGACCATTCAAGGCTGTCCAAGTATCCCTATTACAAAAACAGATTTCATTCCCACTCCCCCAGAAAGAAATCTCTGATAAAAGCATGTCAAAGACAGACAACTGGGATGACTGGTTTTTCTCTTGCCGTATTATTTTTCAGTTATCAAATGTGTTTCTTTTAACAGCCTCCCCAACACACCCACCCCAGTTCTTGGCTCGGGGAAATTGAGAACGGATGGCCAGGGTGAGAGTTCCCCGTTGGATCCATCTATCTATGGGGGACAACCGTTGAGGTGGGTGGTGCAACAATAATGGCACATAGAATAGGAAAAAAAGAGAGAGAGAACAGCGGCGAGCCTTGGCCACATGTCAGTTGAGCATTTTTACATTAACCATACGTAAGGAGTTCCTTCCTCTCCCATTCGAAGCTCAAAGCACAGAGGCCAGGGCCATGTGTGAATAATCACAAGGAGGGCCTCAGAGGTGCCCTCTCCGTCTTACCAGAGGCCGAGTGCAAGGGCACATGGGGGAGGCGCAGGTTGAAGGAGCAAAGGGACCGGGGGGTGTAAACGCTAACACGTTGAGGATTTGGATATCTTCACAAATCCCTCTCATCAGCTCCTAATTGACAAGATTTTCCACATCTTTTGTTCCGCATTACATTTTTCTGCTGTTTTTTTTTGTTTTGCTCCTTTCCTTTCTTTCTTTTTTTTTTTTACATCGATGGTGACGAGATAGAGGTGAAGGGGCGGGGATCATGGGACAGTGAGTTGCACATTTCAGATGCTGAGCTGCACGGAGGAGAGATGGAGTTGAGCCCACGGTACCCACAGCGGCGCAGACACCCCTGTCCCATGATTAAACTTAAAAAGCGACTGAGAGAGCAAAATTGAGCGCTCAACCTGCTCAAGTAAATTAGCAGCGAGATCAAGGGGGTGATGGGGAAGGAGGGGAGGCAGTGATTGAGAGAGGGACAGAGAGAGAGAGAGCGAGAGAGAGCGAGAGAGCGCAAGGCAACTTGTTTTCCCTCTTTCTATCGTTTTTCCCTTCCTTCACCTCTCCCAACTGGGAAATAGCAGGAGAAAAAAAAATCACCACAGCTAAACGGCAAATTATTACCAAAGCTCCCCTTAGTGTTGGGCCCGATGCAGACATATTGGAGTTGTCATGTGGAGGCGGGGGTGGCCAATACTTTCCTATGATTATTCTAAGTTTGGGACTGCTTGACAAACATTAACCAAGACAATAAAATGCAGAGGTAAAGGTAAATCTGCCAACAGGGTGGGATGGGGGGAGGACAGCGGAAGAAGAAGGAGGAAAGAAAAAAATAGAGGGAAAGTATCTCTCCATAGTTAAAGCACAATTTCCTGATGGTCCAACTGAACTTGGCGACCATGCACTTAGTAGCTCCTTCAGACAGCCTGAACCCTACACACATGACCCCAGGACAGCAAGACCACCATTCTGACTGCTGAACATAAGGGAGGGCCATGGCTGCCACTTTAGTATTTTTTTTCCTCTCCTTTCACGCTCTTCCTTTGTCTCTTTTTTTTTTCCTCTGTCTGTCCCCATTTAACTACCAGCGTGTGTGCATGTGTGTGTGTGTCTGCATTTGATTCTTTGGAGATGTAGCTGTGCCTCAAATTTCATGGGTCACATGAGTGGCAGGTTAATCGTGCACTCCTGTAATATTTCGGGGTTTTATTTGGACTTCAGGGCCAGGGCAAATTGTGTCCACTGTAATCTACTTTAATGGAATGGCTAAACTAAAATGACATGACACGATGATGTGTAGTCCCACTTTTGTGGAGAGATGTTTTTATGATGAAATGAATACTAGTATATATATCAAAACTTGCCATAATATTGTTCAATAATAACGACACTTTAGAGATTCCATGTTACCACCGGGCTCTTTATTGAGAACAGAAAAATAGGGGCGGGGCATCCGGGTAGCGTGGCAGCCTATTCCGTTGCCTACCAACACAGGGATCGCTGGTTCGAATCCCCCTGTTACCTCCAGCTTGGTCGGGCTTCCCTACAAACACAATTGGCCGTGTCTGCGGGTGGGAAGCCGGATGTGGGTATGTGTCCTGGTCGCTGCGCTAGCGCCTCCTCTGATCAGTCGGGGCGCCTGTTCGGTGGGGGGGACTGGGGGGAATAGCATGATCCTCCCACGTGCTATGTCCCCCTGGTGAAACTCCTCACTGTCAGGTGAAAAGAAGCAGCTAGCGACTCCACATGTATCGGAGGAGGCATGTGGTAGTCTGCAGCCCTCCCTGGATCGGGAGAGGGGGTGGAGCAGCGACCGGGACGGCTAGGAAGAATGAAGTAATTGGCCAAGTGAAATTGGGGAGAAAAGGGGGGGGAAATCCCCCCTCCCAAAAAAAAAGAAAAAGACAGAAAAATAAAATGCAAGCTGGGCAGACAGACAGACAGACAGACGGTGACAGACGGTGACAGACAGACTATAGTTATGCACAGCTCAAGTATAATGGAGCGCTCAGCACAAGCACGAAGTGCCATTGATCAACAGCATACAGAGGGAGGCATTAGAAAAACAGAGGAAAAGTAACATGATGGTTACATTAACGGTGGGAGAGGGAGAACTCTGTTTCATGTTAAGAGAGATGTCGGAGAGGAAGAGAGGGTTAGGAAGCTGGGTCACAGCCCTCATCTGCTGTTTAACACCTGACACCAAGGCCAAACAGAGGTTTGTAAATTATACAGGGGGAAAAAAACGGGGAAAAAACAGGGAGTCAGACAGGGAAAAAAAGATAAACAAAAAAAATAATACCTCCCAAGGGTGTCCTTGTAACAGTGGGTTAACACACATGCCACATATGCGAAGCGCCATTACTCTGAATCCAACCCGTGCCCAACGTCGAATGTCATAACCACTTTCTTTCTCAGCTCTGCTGTCACAACTATGTACATTCTTATGAGGCAGAAATGCAGTAACATGATCTTCGAGTAAAAAAAAAAGTAATACTGGTGCGATTTGTCTGTTTCCCCTAAAACACTGGAAGGCCTAAATCAAGATAACCGTTTCTGACCACTGACATCTGACTTCCTATTGGATAAACAGTCAGCTGCACAGCACCATGGGACTCACAATGGCTAAAAGCGAGGCCTCCTGTGGAACGAGAGAGTAGGTTGCAAACATGCACACAGCACATGGGTCCTTGGCTTCATCTGACATCCAGCACATCAAGGGCCCTGGACTAAAGCGGTCCTGACACTGACCTCGCTGAGACCCAGCAACCGAAACAGCCCTAACAAGGTATTAGCAGCAACCTCTCTCTGTATCACCCGAACCCCCGGCCCCTTGCTCGGAAGACACACAACTGCGTGGGTTGTGTTCCAGAGTCGAGGGCCAACCTGCAGGCAACACGGTGCACCGTGTCTGAGCTCGGGTGCTGCTGCAAAGTCAAGAATTCCAAGTGAGAGGGAACAAGTTTATTATGAGCTTATTTTCTCCCTCACAGGGCCTGGTACATCAGCCTAAAATGTGAGCTATATTTTTAGCAGTAATCACGCCTATTTTTTTCCCATGCTATCCAATTTTGCTGCTGCAGTTTAGTTTGCCCTCTAGAACAATGTGACATAGCTGCGTGTAAGCACAAGTGTGTGTGTGTTTACATGTTTTTTGTGCGCGTGTGTGCATGTGTGTCTGTGTGCAAGCACGCATGGCGGTTGTATCTGTGTTACTGTGGGCGTCTGGAGGAGAGAGAAGCCTCATCTGTTACCAGCCCAGCACAGCCGGCCTGCTGCGTAAAAGAGAACGACAGGGTGTCACCGCCGACGACAGTGATGGATGCCCTGAATTCCGTAGGCAACTTGGGCAATTGGACACATTAACAACAGGCACCTGCTTTCCCCTGTACAAATCTATTAAAAGATAACAGCAATGGCGGCTCCCGCTCTATTAGTAAATTATAGCTCTGTCTGAGTGTAAGGTAAGTGTGGGCCTCCCATCTCCCAAGTACCCCCGCCTACTCTTCTGCAACGCAACCTGCCTGAATTGTTATTGCCAGTCTAACAGTGCCACCCAGTGGTATTTCTCAATTCTATTACAAGAACAAGCCACAATGCCGTAGGTCAGATTCAAAGGTTATCCCTCCTACCCTAAACAGAGAACAAGATCTGTCTACTGCAATAAAAATGAAATCCAGACTGTAATGTAGAATTGAATTTTTTTTACAAATTGCTGTTCACATGGTTTGACAAGATTATAACATCCCCTTTCTTTCTGGGATACGTTCCATAAGGGATCTGTGATGGTCTGGCGACCTGTCCAGGGTGTCTCCCCGCCTGCCGCCCAATGACTGCTGGGATAGGCTCCAGCATCCCCGTGACCCTGAGAGCAAGATAAGCGGTTTGGCTAATGGATAGATGGATGGACGTTCCATGAGTGCATGTGGGATTTCACAATCAAGTACGATTTAAATCATCAGTATCCCAAAATATAACAAAATTACAAAAGGCATCTGCTCAACTTCCCACTTTTCATTACACAAGGAATCTTAAAATCCACATAGGACATGTGCGTAAGCATGCTAGGATTCAAGGTTTACGTTTTTGTTAACGCTAATCACTAAATAACAATCCCAAGTTCACAAATAATCCGTGTATGGTTGAAGGAGGGTTTATGCAAGTGTGAGGGTCCACGGGTGCACATGCCCAGCCCTTCTTTGCCCCCATGTTGTGTACTCCATGGTTTTCTCTTTGTATGAAAGCTCTTCCTCCATAAAGCCAGTCTTCTCGAGGGATGATTGGGGCAAATGACCAGTGATGGCAGACAATGCGGCCGACATAAAACCGTTATGACCCACTCAAGGCCTGTAGTATAAAAACATTAACAGCGAACCAGTACTCTAAACATGAAATCATTAAGATCTATCCTGGGCTCAAGCGCAGGTACGTAACATATAAATGCGTGTCACATAAATTCACTGTGAGAAAATATTTTTTTATGTGTGTGTGGCGTGTGTGTGCGAGTGTGTGTGTTGTCCTAGAATAAAAAGAGGACAAGACCAGTAAATACCTTTACAGCAGGCAATTTGTCAGGATGTGTAAATGTCTCCAACTCCCAACAGCATTGGAGTAAAATTTACAGTCACTTGGGAAGTGACAATGCACAAAAAAGGACCACTTTTTACTCTCTCTCCTCTCCCTCAGACCACTAAAACCTTCCCATAAATCTCCCCCAGTCCCCCCAGATGTCTGCTGTTGTCAGATATCATGCCTTGACAATGCCTTCCACCATCATTGTCTTGACAGAAATATGATATGTGAAACTGCAATGTCACATCACTTAACATGATTTAGCCCAAGCTAGCCCATACCATTTTAATCAATCAAACTTGTCACCTTTTTTTCCTGTAATGATAGTAGAGGTATAGGATCCCTGTGTTAGGGTGATCTATAAGACTTATCTCAGCTACTGATTTATGACTACTGCCAGCTAATGTACCGGAGGAGCCTCCTCTCCTCCTGTCGCCAGGGTTTCTATCAAATTGGCCAATAAGTAGGACAGTATTACCTCCTGGTGGTTACCTCCTGTGGTATCCTGACTGTATGTGTGTTTGAACCCAATATATATATCGCTCTTTACTGTGCTACCAGATAAGGTTCCTCACACACATCTAGGTATAGCTGGTGGACCTGTATATCTTATTGGGTAAAGCATGCCACGAGCACCAGTGTTAAGGCGTTGATCCCTGCTAGGACTACCCATCCTAGAAACAGAAGCAGCCATGGTACCACAACACACTTAACATTCACAAAAGTGAATTTGTAGTTAGTAACCATTAAATTCTACAGGCTTGTATATCAGGTTGATTACAGTGAATTGTCCCAGCAACAAACATTTAATTACATTAAATTATATTTTTAGAAAGTTCCTGGGGTGAGGGGCATCTGAGCCAACCTGTTCGCCCTACTGCCACCATGACCCTAAAGGAGAAGCTGTTAGAAATTGGACGGATGGATGATATAGTTACACAATGCGATCCAGATAACTAAGGGTAGGCACTGCCTGCCCGAGGCTATTAGCAAAAATGAAATTATTCAGTTAATGTTCGGTTTATTTTTCAGTTTCGGATACCTTACTATGGGTTTGAATGTGGCAGTATCTGGTGTTTTCATAGTCTAAAACAAGTGACTAAACATCATTCTCTTCTGGCCAGGCAGAGGCTGCACAAGCCACTCAGCCTTGCATTGTATGCTAGCCTTGCCTGTGGGAGGCACAGAGCAGGCACAACCCTGCTCGGCCTTTGAATGTCATGTTATCGTAAGGATGTGTGTTCGCGCATGCGCAGTCAGTTCCCACATGGTTTAATATTTATGTAAAAAGGCAGATCGCAACGCTGCCTTTAAATGTGTACTATGCCAGTGCTGCACTTCTACATTCACGGTGCTTTGACCCTCACACGACCTCCAGCTCCTTCGTACATCCAGCAAGCTCAAACGGGCTGACATGACACCGCTATCGCAGCTTTCATTTGAAGAAAGGTGTCAACTTTTAAGTGACGGGAGACCAACACCTGACCTACTGGACCGCGAACTTGTGTTGCAAGTGGAATCCATGTATTCAAAATGTGCAGACTACTGTTATTATTGTGCATAAGCCTACGTTGTGAAGTTTTTGCTCTCTCTCTCCACCCTCTCTCACTACAGCTGCATGTCACTCTCTCTTTCTCTGTCTGTCTCTCTTACACAATGCACTGCAGTGTTATGAGATGTAGTCTATGGGGAGAGTGTATTAATGGGGATTGTTATGGAGTAATTGTTTAAGCTTTGGTGATGGTATTTCATAATCTTGATTTTGAAAGATTCTCTTAGGAAGTGTTGTGCACTTTCCTGCCGACACATATGGAATTGAATATGAATATGAAATTGGCGTCTGCGACTGCCTACCTGGCCCTAGATCTCACGCCACGTTACTGTTTAATTCTAGTAAACAGGAATGGTAAATAAAAGACCAATTGTGACAAAGGGGGGCAAGTACAACGCTTCTACTAAACAATGCTGGCTCTAAACTGGGCAAATTATAAAATATGTATGCAGTGCCTTACCACTCTCTTACCTGAACCCAAGCTTGCTTCCATCACTTGTCGTATCAAAGCCCTAACTCCTCCACAGGTCACAATATTGTCTACTGTGATTACAATAGATGTGCCATGGAAACTGTACCTGTAACCACAATGGCGTGACTGGATCCAGATGCCAGCAGTTTCACCCTGCCCTTACTGCCAACGGTGAACTCCCTAAGGTGGGCCTCATCCAAGCAGATGTCCCCTAGTCTACCATGTCCAGTTTGGCCGAGCTCCCCATTGCCCCAGCACAGGAGCTCCACATGAGGCTTGCATTGCACCTCCTGGAGACACAAACAAGAGGCAACTTTTAAGAATTAAGAAATATAGTAAAGAGGAAAAGGAAGGTTGATGACAGTTTCCCCGTTTTAAGTAGCTTGTGTTATTCACATACATAAACTTTGGATATGTTCGATATCCAACTGTTTAAGCCCAGATATCACATAATATGGACTTCATATAGACTTTATGACTCAACTAAGTATTTGTATGGCTGTAGTCATCCGTGAATGGTGCACTCACCCTACTCCAATCTACTTACAGAATACATTACACTTTAATACCATTTCACTAGCAGATAGTAATTAAAAATGTGAAAAATGGCAGCAAAAATAGCTTAAACGTTATCAGTTTTGTTTTTTTTTGTACAAATGTTATCCTCACACTAAATGTTATGTTTGCATAAAACCAGTAAGAAGCTGTCAAAGTTCTATATTTGAAATGTGGATCTGATGCAGACCACCAGCATTCTCCTCAACATGTTTATTTAGAAAATCTGCCCTCTATGCTAATTGGAATCTGACCCTGGCAGGCACACACATACACAGATGCCCACACACACACACACACACACACACACATGTGCATCTGCACATGCATTTATGCACACATTCTTACACGCACACAGACACATACACAAACACTCCCCATAGCGATATTACCAACACAATTCCATCCGACTGATATTGGAATTTTCCGAAAGAGCAAACCAATAGATAGCCTATTACAAAACTATAAGGGATCAATAGCTAATTTCTTTGCATTGATTACCGCTTGGACATTTAACATGCGCCCTGTGGCCACAATATGTGTTCAGGAGGCTCGGATCCCCATTGGCCCTCATGAGTATTAAAATCATCGATTCAGACAGAGGACTAAAAATGTCAAGCTGTTCATTAATCTTAATAAAGACTGGACTTGACCAAGGCGCCCTTTCTCCCAATGCAGAGATACAACCTATCCAACCAGGAGTACACACACGGCATAGATTAATGAGGTTCTACTAAGGGATGTGATTTAAGCCTTTACCATTAATAGATCAATTACAAAAGAACAAGTCTTTTATATTAATGTTTGCTTTCAATTATGGTCACCGCCCAATAGAACAAATAAGAATTCATGCTGCCTTCTCAATAGTAGTTATTGTTTAGAAATGTCTATGGATCACAGGGATCAGTAAAAGGAAAGGCAGTGCAGCAATATCTTTACTCAAAATCAAGCATGACAGATCTGCCGTTGTACTGGAGTTTAGCCACAGTGGGCGAAGATGATCAGGTGTTGATTGTTAGTGGTTTGGTGGTTGGCACTGTTCCCCACCTACCACAAGACTCAAAACACATGGTTTCATCCATTAAGCGTTGACATTCCAGGCTGACCCGGGTGCAGGATTGGGCCATTTTCAGCGTTTTAATTCCAAGTATGCTTTCATACTACCAGAAGATGGCACTGTTTCTTGTTGTCATAAACCTAATTTCCTTCTCTGATTTAAAAAAAAAAATGCCCCGGAGGGCTTTTGCAGCCACAATCACATTCCGTACTATGTGTGGCACCGCCTGTCCTTAGACCCTCGGTTCAGATGAGGAGAAACAAGGAAGGGGAAAAAACATCGTCAGGAAAAGAAAAGGGCAAAAACCTCACGAAGAGCAACAGAGGAGGGACCCCCAACAGAGGTGCCAAGTGGACAGAGTAGACAAGCAGTGACAGATTTAACAATAACTACTCAATATGGATTACACACACGGCAAAATAGCGCACAAAGTATACAATTAAAACACAAGTTATAGCAAAAAAAAAAAGCAAAACAATTACATTTATTATACGAAAACAGTGCAAGGTATATGTTTTGAAGAGAAAAGTCTTGTTATGCTTTTGTCCATAGTGGTTTACAAACTATGCATTCTAGCTACCTTCTGTCTTTCTAATCCAACCTTATCCAGCTGTGCTATCAACTAGACACTCCTTACAGGATGGGCGTTTTAGATCGCCCAATTGTTCACTGGCGTGTTTGACTTGTAAAGTCTCCCCATTAGGACACTCCTCCCCGTCAACAGAAGAAGAAACATGACCCTACACAGTGAAAAGAACGAAGTCCATTTGCACAAGCAGTACTTTCAGCAGGGTAAAACTACATTTCATCAAAAGACTATCTGTTCTGTGACAGAATCTCGAAAATGGGCGTTTTAACTTTGCAATTACTAACACAGATTTTGCTTGGCTCACAAGATGCAAGTAAAGACCCATTCAAAGCAAGTCAGTAAGAAATGACATTAGTTTACCCATTACCACTGATGCAAAGCTGATTTAATCGTTTGGTATTGCAATATTAGAAACCAGAAAAGAGTAAACAAAAAAAAAAAGGGAAAAAAAACCTCAAAGAACTACATCAGTCTTACCTGCATTAATTTCAAAGGAGCAGCTCTCTCCATCTCCTTTTTCTTTATATCTTGCGTCCTTTTCATTTGTGGTAGCGGCGTCTGTTGTTGGGTACCGTGTTTTCAGTTAGGGCTGCCCGGCCTGTGGCCATGACTTCACTCCCCCCCTCCTCCTCCTCCTTCTTCTGCAATCATTACACTGGCAAGGTAACCGTCTCCATAGTAACAGCACCGCCTGTTAAGGGACACCAGTGGAATAATGCTAGATTATCTCATATATCTTGATGCAGGCTCACTAATCCAGGTAAGAAAATCCCACAATGTTGAATCAGTTTCATTTGCACTAAACATTGTGTCCAGATGAACTCATTCAACTTTCTGGGATTATACCAACATACATACACTTAGAAGTTGGGGCCTGAAAGTTAGGAGCAATCTGAGCGCTTCTATTTCAATTCACTCAAAAATGTGTGAGGTTTTTTTTTTAATATCAAGGGTTGCCTTTAGAATAGTCTGATCTGTCCAAGTGCCATGTCGCGAGTGCCACCTGTCAGATACAGGTAATATTGCAGCTGAAATGGAGTCAAGGATCCTGAATAAATTATGAGTTAATATGAATGACAAAAGAAAAAAAATGTTTTCCTTCTCAGAGAGGAAGCTGCAAGGACATCGAGGAATCGTTTGTTTATGTTTTATTTTCCCAACTTCAGCCATAATATTAAGTTCTATAATTCATGAAAAAACAATACATTTTATTTACTTAAATAGCAACCAGTTAAGGACTTTGACAGGGTGGTTTAAAAGTCGAGGAGTTTAAATCACTTTCTTTGATATACGAGACAAATAAATAAAAGAATGCCTATTACAATCAGTCTGGCACATTCTCTTTTCTTATTAAAGGAATTTAAAAATCACTCCAAATGGTTGACTGGTCTGACCTCCATGAATTGGTGACGGTTTCTGGAAGAAAAATATTGGTGCACAAGAATTCCCAAAAAAAAAACACTCTATATAAAAATCTCCTCCATTTCAGCTGAAAGCCTTGAATATAAGGTGCAGAAGAAGAATATCCACAGACACATAGTAAAAACTTCTGCACACTTCCTCACAAGTGCTCTCACCATACAATCTATCTCACTATTGTTGGCAGTAACTCAATATCTACAGCTGAGTGTTGTGACAGATGTGCGCAGTCACCATCATTTCTTGATTTTACATAAAACCGCTGGTACTTAATTAACACTAAGCTAAACAGCAGCCTACGCACTCGATGATATTGTTGAAAAAGTAAGTTTGACAGTGAAAACTGTTTGTGTTTCAACACTTGTTTGAGCGTTCATACAGAGCAACTTTGAAATGGCAATTATAACAAGATGGGAAATTTGCCTCGTTTTACACAAACATTTATTTGCAAACTGTAATGCAAGATTTGAAGATGCAAATAATGGCTAAAACCATCTTATTAGTAGTAGCAGTATTAGTTGAAGTTGTAGCAGCAGTGAGAGAAGTAGTACTTGCACTGGAAAATATATGTACCTGTTAATTATTTATGTACAGTAATGTGTGTGTGTGTGTGTGTGTGTGTGTGTGTGTGTGTGTGTGTGTGTGTGTGTGTGTGTGTGAGAGAGAGACAGAGAGACAGAGAGAGAAACCAATTTTCCCTGATGCCTCCAGGCTGACTACAGTACGTGACAGTAGGTGGCGGTAGAGATCTGTTGCCGTTCTGAATTAGCTAGGGCGTGTCTAGTCCCACACAGGGCCCACCCCTAAACGCGTCCCGTAAACATACCAACGTTATACAACAGCCACACCGCGCTGTCGTTTTTATTGCCCTCCTCTCTTCCTTTAAATATACAAAGCTCGGCTTTGCATTTACAATGCCTTCAATTAAACAACTCACGTTGTGTCTCGACTATCTGAACGAAGAAAAGACTTTTTCCGAGGGAGATACGATAACCGGCAGCGTAACGCTGGACTTGGAGAAAGAAAGCAAAATTGAAAAGTTTTTTGTCAAAGCGAAAGGAGACGCCAACGTGCACTGGTCGGAGAAACGCGGCGATCGCAACCACTCCTACAACGCGCATGACAGACTTTTTAAAGTCAAACAGTTCTTTATTCCGGAGACCTCAAAAGGTAGGACAGATATTATTTGACGTGCAACTTCGCAAGACTTTCTCGAAATGACTGCGTTGAACGCAACCGGCTGCTTGTTTTGATGGCAGACTAAAAAGATTTTTTTTTTGTTTCCTCGCAAGTTAATTGGCTCCTTTGTAGGACCGGTTCGGTGAAATTACACTGGCATCCCTAGTCACGCGTGTCCCTCCCATTTCCCAATAAACCATTTCCCAATAACGTCAATGAACTTTCTTCTTCTTTTTTAACAGGTTTTCTTCGTTGATATGAGGGGAAACGTCACGACGTACCATGAATGAAAAAACGTATTTTCCCCTTTTTTTCCCCAAGAGATTGCGCGATGCACACAGTGTATAATGAGTGTGGTAAACGGGTGCATGTCGGATAATAGCTAGAGTCGGGGTAAAGGAATCATAAATCAGTTCCATGAAATATGAAAATCATGCTCAAAGCCATCGTTCTTATAAATTAAAGTAAAATGGGCTAAGGTTAATGATTTTCCTGAAGCAAAATGTGACTAGTATCGGCTGGGGTTCCTGAGTGGCTGGGAATGAGACGACTCCCTGTCCCGGAAGTGGATATGATCCGATGCACGTTTTAAACCATCGTTGCCATTTCACTGGACAATAAAATACGCGAAAATGACATTGAGGCGTTGCTTCCTATACAACTGTAACGACATTTGGCCAACCTCACACGGGTTAACGTGAAAGGTTAACCCGTGTGAGGTTAGGGCCAAAGGTGGGGTGGGGTCTTATAAGGTTAATAACGGTACATTCGTAAATGGTTAAAGGACTATACCGGCGTAATTGCCAGTCTGTACCGATTTACATCTGCAACACAGCTCACTCGAATACAGATCATTTCCCCTAAATTGCTTTAATGCTTAGATCTCGCGTTTGCATCCTCTCGGTGTCCTTTAAAACGTTTCCGAATTTACCTGAGAAACTGCGTCGAAGTTGGTTGATAAACTGTCGGATTTGAAAAGGCTCTCATGCTAAGGAAATACGTGTTTGGAAAGCAGACGTTGAAAGGCACTTTTTTTTTTGCAGATGTAACAACTCTATTTAACATCTTATTATGGTTGCTAAACTACTACTGTCGGGTGCTCCCGTTAGGGGTCGCCACAGCGTATCATCCATTTCCATCTCTTCCTGTCCTCTGCATCTTCCTCTGTCACACCAGCCACCTGCATGTCCTCCCTCACCACATCCATAAACCTCCTCTTTGGCCTTCCTCTTTTCCTCTTCCCTGGCAGCTCCATCCTCAGCATCCTTCTTCCAATATACCCAGCATCTCTCCTCCACACATGTCCAAACCATCTCAATCTTGCCTCTCTTGCTTTGTCTCCAAACTGTCCAACCTGAGCTGTCCCTCCAATATACTCGTTCCTAATCCTGTCCTTCTTTGTCACTCCCAATGAAAATCTTAGCATCTTCAACTCTACCACCTCCAAGTCCACCTCCTGTCTTTTCATCAGTGCCACCGTCTCCAAACCATATAACATAGCTGGTCTCACTACCATCTTGTAAACCTTCCCTTTAACTCTTGCTGGTACCCTTCTGTTGCAAATCACCCCTGACACTCTTCTCCACCCACTCCACCCTGTCTGGACTCTTTTCTTCACCTCTCTTCCACACTCCCCATTACTTTGGACAGTCGACCCCAAGTATTTAAACTCATATGCCTTCGTCACCTCTACTCCTTGCATCCTCACCATTCCACTGTCCTCCCTCTCATATACGCACATGCATCCGTCTTGCTCCTACTGACTTTCATTCCTCATCTCTCTGGTGCATACCTCCACCTCTCCAGGCTCTCCTCAACCTGCACCCTACTCTCGCTACAGATCACAATGTCATCCGCAAACATCATAGTCCATGGAGACTCCTGCATGATCTCGTCCGTCAACCTGTCCATCACCATTGCAAACAAGAAAGGGCTCAGACGATCCTTGGTGTAATCCCACCTGCACCTGGGACCCATCTGTTATTCCAACCGCACACCTCACCACTGTCACAATTCCCTACATATTCCGCACCACTTCTACATACTTCTCTGTAATTCCAGACTTCCTCATACAATACCACACCTCCTCTCTCGGCACCCTGTCATGTGCTTTCTCTAAATCCACAAAGACACAATGTAACTCCCTCTGGCCTTCTCTATACTTCTCAGTCAACATTCTCAAAGCAAACATTGCATCTGTAGTGCTCTTTCGTGATAAAATCTTATTATGTAATATTCTTATTCGTAATAACATCTTACTATGGCATTGTCGTGAGTGAGTGTTTGGGGGCGGAGCAAAAGTATAGTAGAGGTCAACAACAAGCGGCAACCTCCAGGGCTGAAAAATGAAGCCAACGTGGAGGCTGGCTCCAAAAGCGAGTCAATTCCTATGATAATAACTTATATATATATATATACCACTTTTCTAAAACAATGTTACAAAGTGCTTAGACCCCCATGTTAAAATGCCCAACTACACAGAAATAAACAAGTTTACAGCCTGGTACACACACAAAAAATGGTTTCGGTCTCTATTGCTAATTTGCCCGTTCATGACAACTGTATGGGGGATGAATTTTTACATAACTCACCAGTTTAAATTATATTATGGTTTTAAATTATGCAAATTAAGGGCGTGGCCGCTTTGAGTGACAGGTGGTTTAGGCTCAGGTCGCAATCGTATGCATGGCACAGTGTACACAGCTGTGAGCTAGTGTTTGTGTTGTCCGGTTGACAATCTGTCCATGTATATTTTTCTCATACAATCTCTTAGTTATACTAATATTGTTCAGGTGAAGCAGCCATTTCGAGTTGGTCTTGTTGTCTTAGCGTGCAATACGTTTAGAACGCGACTTCGCACGGCGGAACCAGTACCTTCAGGTGTGGGCGAGCACGGTGTCCAGTAAGAACCCGCCCTTGTCCATATATGGTCACGTACGGTTTCAAAAGACCAAGATGGCGACGAGATTGTTTTTCTTTTTTTTTTTTTCAATGGCGACGGGAAAATGCCAAACTCGGGGCTTCAAAGAACTTACATTGATAAGTGAAAGCTAAACTAATTGGTGGTTTCCACTGAAAGTTGAATCGATTCACCTGGACACAATGTTAATTGGGAGAAACGTTTCATCACTCATCTAAGTGACCTCTTCGGTCTCAACTGACTGCAGGTCTCCCCACCAGGCAGGCAGTTGAAACTGAAGAAGTCACTTAGATGAGTGATGAAACGTGTCTCCAAATTAACGTTGTGTCCAGAATGAACTGATTCAACTTTCTGTGATTTCCTTACCTGGATTATTGAGCATGCACAAAGACCAATTAATTGGTGGTTCCGTTCCAACATCACAGCGCAGCAGTAGAGGTAGGCCTCCGCCATTTTGGAATGAAATCGACCACCGTATTGTCAAAGAACCTAATGACGCAACTAAAACGCCACGCCCACAAAGTGACGCGCAAACGTAAAACAAAATTCATTCTATTCTGCTGTCACATGTCTCTAACGAAATGGCCTGTGGTGAACGATGAAAAATATCACAAATACGCAAACTTTTATAACTATTTACGTACTTACTCACTCACTTATTAAAGTTATGATTTAAATCAGAAATTTGTAGAAGAAAATCATTAAGAATTGTATGTATTAAACATCAAAAATCTTTCAAATCATTGGTTCAGATTTACAAATTCTTAGTGTTTTAAATAGAAAGACATAACATAGCTTTTTGCCCCGCTTCCCAGAGGAGCAGAAAGTGAGCAATGGATATAAATGTAAGTTAGAAAAATCCAGGACTCTTGGGCTTTTGAGAAACCAGGCAATCTCAAACCTTTTCATGTTGAGGACCTCCAGAGTAGATGCACAATAAACCACAGACCTTTGTTTGAGAGTTTTGGGGGGTTTTTTTCTGAAAAAAATCCCCTCTAAGAAGATACATTCCCTGGAACTTAGTGAAATAAAAGTGAAAATAATCTATTTGTCATTTTGCTAACTCCTGCAGCTCTCTCAAGGACCCCTGGTGGTCTTCGGATTCCAGTTTGGGAACCATTCTCGATAACCATGTTACAAAGTGGATAAAATTAGGGATGTCACAAGAATCAGTCAATCAAGTTGCAGTTTATATAGCACTTTTCTAGTTGCATCAGCCACTCAAAGTGCTTTGCAATTAATTAAATCGTCCGGCCTCGCTTTACGGGAAATTCTGCAGCAACCCGGAAGTTAATGGAAACGAATCAATTCATAGAGACCAAATCTATGCGGGCATATTGAAAATGATACTATTACCAGCATTTTTAGTTATCAGGAGTATCAACACATCATTCTATAACTCAGTGTTTTTCTAATATAACCAGAGTGTGTTTGTTTAAAACATGAAACACTTAAAAGTTTCAGTCATAAAGTTGCAAACCAAAATGACAGCACATAATCACACAGTTGTAGTTGTTTTTACAGCATGACATTTCTTACAGTTCCTCTATTTTGAAAATTACTCTTTTGGGCTGCTTTGCTTTCTACTTGAAGGCTACAGGCCAATATTTAAATTGCAGCTCTTAGTCTAATGCACCATATATGCTTAAATAGTGAAACCCACAGTTTCTGTTCAATTGGTAATGTTTATATAAAAAGTTTTATTTAAAAAAAAAAGAGCTTATCCTGAATGGGATTTCTGGTTTTGTCATGGTATAAAATCAGGTGCTGAGAGTAGTGGAACTTCTGTGGTAATTCTAGTATGGTGACATCACTAGTATTACTAGTATACTGTAAATGTCATACAATTTACTCGTGACCTATTTTGAGAAATTTTCTATTGCGCTTGCTTCTGATTTAGCTGTGGGATTGGCCAATTTTTGGTGTGTAAAATGTGATGAATTCTGATCCTCGATGTGAATGATCAGGTATGGCCCCATTATCCATCCATCCATTATCTGAACTGCTTATCCTGCTCTCAGGGTCACGGGGACGCTGGAGCCTATCCCAGCAGTCACTGACCCCATTATGAAAATCATAAATTTAAAATGCTTCCACTGAGATAAATCCAGCTACTTAATGGTAAGTTCATCTATTACTCTGTGCTAGGGACAAAGCAAGTCAGCACTATAGGGCACAAAGGATGTATTTAAAAAATGGTTTTGTTTATGCTCTGTGATGGCCTGGCGGCCTGTCCAGAGTGTCACCCCGCCTGCCGCCCAATGACTACTGGGATAGGCTCCAGCATCCCTGCGATCCTGATGAATTCTGATCTTCAATGTGAATGATCAAGTATGGCTCCATAGACCAAGGGTGCCCAAACGTTTCCCCTCAGAGGGCCAAAACTGAAACTTAATGGTGGGCCAGGGGCCAAAAGCAAACACCTATTGTATTGTACCATTAACATGTATGTTAAGATCCAAGTTCTATTAATTTAACATCCTTTTAGCTTTAACATAAATTGAATAAGTTAAATAACAATATAACATTATATGTTTCAGTCACAATAAAATTTTACTTTTTGGAAGGTGCTTTCATTATCCGTCCATCCATTACCCAAACCGCTTATCCTGCTCTCAGGGTCACGGGGATGATGGAGCCTATCCCAGCAGTCATTGGGTGGCAGGCGGGGAGGCACCCTGGACAGGACATTTTAATTTAATACAAGTGCAGACCTCAATTTCAAACAATCAGAACTAGAAGTAAACATAACATAATTTGGTGCTTAACTTCAGTCATCCAGTGCATGGCCAATTGCAATATCAGAGTGCACCACTAGTGAGATACATGCAGTTGGTCCTTGCCTTTTACAAGTCAGTCAATGTTAGGCTGCAGCTGATTCACTGACAGGGTGAGGATACTCTGCAAGTGAGTGTCAGTAAGTGAACTTCTGAGCCTAGTCTTGTTCAGGTTCATGAGATTGAGAGTCTGTTCGCAGATGTAGGTGCTACCAAAAAGGGAGAGCATCACCTGGGCATGTTTCCTTATCTTTGGATACCTGTCTGCTGGGACACATTTGTAGAAGTCCTGCAGATGGAGAGAATTGAACTTCTTTTTGAGCCCTGAGTCACACTGAAACTCAATCAGTTTCATCTGAAGTTTATCACTGACAGAGTCCACACTGGTGGTGAAGGGCTGGGAAAACAACTCCAAGTCAGCTGCACTGTCCCTGAAGTCCTCAAAGCATCTGTCAAACTCCTGGGCTAGGTTGCTGAGAAGTGTAGCATACTCAGGCAGACTCTTTTCCACCTTGTCTACCTCTCTTGGGGCTGGGAAAGTGTGCCAAATTCCCTGAGAGGTAGTAAGAGAGCAAGAAAGGGATATAGATAGGTAGAGAGATAGATGTAGGTACTAGGTAAAGAGAGAGGTAGGTAGGTAGACAGGTAAAAAGAGAGGTAGGTTGAGAGAGATGAGTAGGTAGAGAGAGAGGGGTAGGTAGGTAAAGAGAGGTAGATAGAGAGAGAAGGTAGGTAAAGAGAGAGGTAGAGAGAGAGAGGAGTAGGTAGGTAAAGAGGGGGGCATAAAGAGGGAAAAATTTTAAAAGGAGGGGACAATTTAATTATATTAATGCATCAAAGTAAGACATTTTCAAATAAATGTATCTCTGGTGTATTGTGAATTAAAAATGACCAGAACTGATATAACTGAATATAATAAAACAAACATATTATTAGGTACATTATATCATTATGATGATGATAGGTACAAGCTATGTGTATTTACCTGCTTTCAGATGTCAACAGAGTAGCTGACGTTTCAGCTTGAAGGCTTTGACGTGGTCAAACAGCTGTGTGATGATCTGCTCCCTCCCCTGAAGCTGAACGTTCAACACACTGAGTAGGTCTGTGATGTCCACCAGAAAAGCCAGGTCAGAGAGCCATTTCTCATCCGAGGGTACTTCAGTATCACTGTCCTTACTGGCGAGAAAATCTCCGATTGCATGACGCAGATCAAAAAATCTCTTCAGGACTTTTCCGCGGCTCAGCCACCTAACCTCCTGGTGGTACAGCACATCACCATACTGTGCGTCCATCTCCTCTAACAGAACCTTGAACTGGTGGTGTGAAAGGGCATTTGAGTGTATGTGGTTGACTATTTTAATAACGTCGTGCATCACATCTCTCAGCCCGATGGATTTGGCACACAACTGTTCTTTGTGTAGGATACAGTGGTATTTTACCACCTTACCTCCACATTCACTGACCTTTTGGGATACAAGTGTGGCAAGGCCAGATTTTCTCCCAGCTCATAGAAGGGTCTCCATCCGTTGTAATCCCAGCCATTCTCTCCCAGGCTAAACCGTTCTTCTCCAGCACTCTCTCACCAGCCGCAAACAAATTCTCCGCTTCCATGGTACTGCTCGGTGTCTCGAGGCCAGCCAGTTATTGTGTTATGTCGAAGTTTTCACTCACTCCCCGCAAAAACAGCAAAAGCTGCGCTGAATCTGAAATATCAGTGCTCTCATCACACATAATTGACAAGGTGGCAAATTCAGCAGCTTTTGCCTTGACTTGCTCGCTGATGAACTGAGCCATGTCTTCAATGCGGCGTGTCATTGTATTCCGTGACAAGCCGATTTGGGAGAACAACCTTGCCTGAGAGGGACACATCAATTCAGCAGCCGAAGAGAGGCACTGTTTGACAAACTCCCCAGTGGCAAATGATCTTCTGCTTTTAGCAATCAGTGCTGCAATTTCATAGCTGGCCCATGTCCTGCTCTCCTGAACTGCCAAGGGCCGGTTGAGAGTATCTTACTGTGAGCTAAGTTTAGCTAGCAGCTTGCTGGTCTTCAGCTTTCGTACGTCGCCATGGTACTTTGAAAAAGCTGCTGCATGTTTAGTGTCGTAGTGTCGGCAGATATTGTACTCCTTCAGTACAGCAACAGATTGCTTGCATAGAAGACAGACTGCCTTGGAATTCACTTCTGTAAAATGAAATCTTCTTACCAGCTTTGTTTGAAATGCATTTTATCGGTGTGCCACAATCTCTGTCGCTCTATTTTTCTGTTACTCTCATCTCACTCACGCCAAACTGACTTCTTGCCCTGTCACTGCCCACCGTGCTCAGATTATGAAAGATAATTATTATGAATAATTTGGGATCCAACATATTAAACATATATCTACCTATTTCTTTTACTTTTACTATAATCGTTTATCTGTGAAGCGCTTTGAGATCTGTCTCCCCAGTTGAGAAGCGCTATACAAACTAAATATATTATTATTATTATTATTATTATTACTTACCTCACAAAATAAAATGGCAAAAACAGTGATTTCTATTCTAATCTTTGACAAATCTATTCTAATCTTTGACAAATTAATTTTCTTTTTCTTTTTTATTATTTATTTGTTTGTTTGTTTATTACTAGAAACATTTGGCGGGCCTAATAAAACCTTGTGGCGGGCCAACTTTGGCTTGCGGGCCCCATTTTGGGCAGCCTAGCCATAGACCATCATTGAAAAAAAGACGTTTGTAAAACTGTTGACAGGACACCTCCTGCTATAAACATGGTGTATTTTTAAGCCATGGGGGTTAAACCTTCGTAAAACTTTTCCAAAGCTCAAAAAAATATTTTTTTTCTGAATGAATAATTTTTCTTTCTTTCTTCTAAGTTTTCTTCTGGGTATTTTAATTTCGTAAGTCGTTTACATTTTATGTGATAGTTTATGTGATTTGCGTGTGCCAGCAGTATCTAATCCTTTGGCACCGATGACTGAAGTTCACCAAGCCTATCATCCGTTCACAACAGCCGCATTAATTCCTTTTATGGCTTAAAAGGTCTGTGTGGCAAAATTAAATTGATTTATTAAAATTGTAGCCCATCACAAAATCTCACTCTAGCTTTACTTCTGTCAGAACAGTTGCTAGCACAAGCACCTACTACTACTACTACTACTACTACTACTACTACTACTACTGCTACTTTTGGCTGCTGCCGTTAGGGGTCGCCACAGCGGATCATCCGTTTCCATTTCTTCCTGTCTTCTGGATGTTCCTCTGTCACACCAGCCACCTGCATGTCCTCCCTCACCACATCCATAAACCTCCTCTTTGGCCTTCCTCTTTTCCTCTTCCCTGGCAGCTTCATATTCAGCATCCTGCTCCCAATATACCCAGCATCTCTCCTCCACACATGTCCAAGCCATCTCAATTTTGCCTCGCTTGCTTTGTATTTTTGTTGATTTTCTGTAAGGAGTAAACCCCTACAGAAAATCAGCGTCAATAGTGTTGTTGTTTTTTGTTTTTCTTGCCCTTTTGTATCCGTTTAAGTCGGAGAGTACTGCTGGCGTCGTGTGTGGCTGCCGCTTCTCCCTCTCTTTGAGGGTTAGAAAAGCACTATATAAGTTTGATTTATTATTATTATTGTCTCCAAACCATCCAGCCTGGGCTGTCCCTCTAATATACTCATTGCTAATCCTGTCCTTCTTCGATGCTCCCAATGAAAATCTTAGCATCTTCAACTCTGTCACCTCCAGCGCCACCTCCTGTCTCTTCGTCAGTGTCACTGTCTCCAAATCATATAACATAGCTGGTCTCACAACCATCTTGTAAGCCTTCCCTTTAACTCTTGCAGGTACCCTTCTGTCACAAATCACTCCTGACACTCTTCTCCACCCACTCCACCCTGCCTGCAATCACTTCTTCACTTCTCTTCTGCACTCCCCATTACTTTGGCCCAGCGGTGGCTAACCATGTGCCATGGAGAGCCATGTGTATACAGGTTTTCATTCCAACCTGACTCCACACCAGGTGATTTCACTGATACATTCTTCCTCTTTGGTTGAAGGGTTGCTAATCAGTGAAATCACCTGGTGTGGAATCCTGATGGAATGAAAACCTGCATACACATGGCTCTCCATGGCACATGGTTAACCACCCCTGCTTTGGACCCCCAAGTATTTAAACTCATACGCCTTCGTCACCACTACTCCTTGCATCCTCACCATTCCACTGTTCTCCCTCTCATTCGCGCATTGGTATTCCATCTTGCTCCTACTGACTTTCATTCCTCTTCTCTCCAGTGCATACCTCCAGCTCTCCAGGCTCTCCTCAACCTGCACCCTACTCTCACTACAGATCACAGTCATCCGCACTAATCATTTTAAATTGTGATTGTACTAACGTTGCATGTATTTAATTACCCCTTTTGCATGGATAGGACAATGTAATTCCGAATGTATTATTCTGTAGCATCTCATGAACAATTATTCACTTACTACTAATATTATTGCCCCACAAACACACACACATCCCGATAGCGGTTCGCTTGCTCGCATAGCCTGGCTGGGCCAGAAGCATGATGGTTATAAGAATATCGTGCATATTCAGTGGGACGCATAACCCCAGAAGTAACCCGGGAGCTAGAAAGAGAGCAATTCTTATTGGACTGAATAGGTGCCATCTTCAGGTCCAGTCTCCACCTCTCATAATACATCCCAGAAACAGTTCTGTCGTAACTTAGATGACCTTTACTGTTTGCTTTTCTTGAGCTCTGCGTTGGATACTGACAAAAATTCAACACTGTACGTCACAGTCGCTTAAAGAAATGGAAAATAAAACTTTTAAAATACCAGTCAACTTTACCTATTTGCTACAAAGTGAGTTAGAAATAAAAATGTTCAAATTTCACTAATGAAGAAGTGATGGAAATGTGTGAATATCAAATGTCAGTCTAATTTCAGTGGGGGTTGGTTTACCAATCACCCTCGACTCTTCTTTTAATGTTTAGAATTTTTTTATTTTTTTTGCTGTTCCTGATAATGTTAACAAGAAAATAATTTATCCTGCAGACACTGTACTTCCTCGTGGGAGACACCAATACAAATTCAGCCTCCAAATTCCAATGGGGTATGTGTTTAAAATTGTCAGCACTTTCACAATGTAATCTGTTTTGGGTTTTTTATAAACACTCCTGAATAGCATATGAATAAGGCAAATCATCTGATTTGTCCGATGATATACATTTTTTGTTAGAAGCCAATGGTGATGAGCAGCTTACAGAGATATATTATTGAGTTTTGGTTTGAATCCACTTCAGGTGTTTCATATATGGGTGAGGGCATAAGATTTGTTCCATAGTTAAAGGAAATCTTTGCCGATGGTTTTGCGCATGTGCAGTCAGTACTGATGAGTAATGTAGCTGATGGAAGCAGTAAAATTCTCACTGCATACTTGATTGACAGAGAAATCAGTGTTTGTCTGCTCAGAGTCTTTCCCCCACGCCGACATGTAGCAGAATGCATTGTGTGTAAACTTCTGGATTATTATCCATAAAATGGGACTCCTTCTTAGATATTTTGGGGGGGGGGTTGCATTTTCCACCTTTATTTGATAGTGATAGGAGAGAGAGAGGGGATGACATGCAGCAAAGGGCCCGAGCTGGATTTGAACCCAGGCTGCTACGGTAAGGACTCAGCCATCTGTGGTACGCGCTCATACCAGGTGAGCCGCCAGGGTGCCCCGGGACTCCCCCATTTGTGGGCCATTTCACACAGTCGTTAACGTCAGATAAGGGTTAAATTTGGGTTAGGGTTAAATTGGGGGTTAAGGCTTAAGGTCAGGGTTGGGGTGGGTGTTAAGGTTAAAAATGAAAAGGTCAGAAACGGTTATGGTGGCGTTATCCAGGGGAAATAACATACAAACAGAGACCCTCCATAAAATCCTCTGCACTTGTGTTGTGGGATGTCACTTACATCATTGGAAACGTAGTTTGGCGGAGAGAATTAGGATGTGTTTTTTTTTTTTACTGTGTCTTTCGAGTAGATTAGAGTATTTGAAACCCTGCTAGGTTGTAGTTTTTCCATTCGCCAACTAATATCATGATTTGTCACTTGGCTCACAGAAAAAAGAAAAAAACTCTGTTGCAATGCTACTCCAGACATACAGCAATGATCTGGAACAACTGTAGGTGTTTTTCTTGCACCATGCTTGTTGCAGATAGACAGAGATAAGGTTGAAAATCAGCGAATTTTCCCTTTACTATTTCACCAAATTGTTAAGTAATGGTAACAGAATAGACCATATGTAGAACGCTTCTGTGTTAACCCATACATTGCTGTGATATGGTTGTACAGTTTTCATAACATGATTTTGGACAAACCAAATGTTGAATATCATTTATGTGGGACAAACCAATTATCAAATATCAAGAAAAGCAAATATTATGATACGATACCTTGGCCACCTGAACAACACTGGGTCAATTCCATTTATTTGCATAGTTAACAAAATTTTAACAAGTGGCTTAAATTCAGACAACATGAGTGTGCTGGTTCTCCTTTACAGAAACATGCCGTCCTCCTTCAGGGGAGCATATGGAAAGATTGTGTACAAGCTTGTGGCAACGCTTTCCAGGAGCTGGAAGTTGAACCGTGAAGACGAAAAGGAGCTGAACTTTGTCTCCAAGTCAATTTCAGACATTGGCTCTCTGATGGTATGTAAGGAACTTCATCAGTCAGGAATTAGTGCTGTGCAGATTTTTTTTGATAATCATCTGACAATGGTGGCCAACGGTCATGGTCACCACACAAACAAAATCAATACCCGTCATGCCCGTTTGCCCCAAATTAGATCTCATTGGGTTCAGAGTCGGGTCTGCCCTGGTGGAAAATCTTTATGCATAACTCTGAACAAGATACTAGCAGTGTGTTGACTTGTAGAAAGAAAGTGTCACACTTTGAAACCATTTAACGGAACAAAAACTTCTAAAAACCACGCAGACGTGTCAGGGGGTTCCCCCGTTGGGTGTTTATTGAGGTTAGTGTCAGGTGTTTTTGGCTTGGTGAACTTAGTCAGTCGCTACAATACATAAGAGCTTCCCAGTTTGAGTCACTTTTAAAAGTTTTCTGTTTGGAAAGATGCTTTTAAAGTGTACTTGAGGACAAGTCCACAATTCCTTAGTTATATTTGAAATTTAAATTTGATACATGGCTAAATTCTGTCAAACTCCTCTCCCCTCCTTTCCTCAAAACAAGCTATCCATGTTCAATGTGTTGCAACTTTCTAAGTGTGTGTGTGTGTGTGTGTGTGTGGGGGGGGGGGGGTTGGCCCTTTGGTGGTACATCTGGCCCACTAGTGTATAGCCTGCTTGTTGCTTTGCCTTCATAAGTTCAAAACTCTTAATTTGAAAACGTTTTATAAATGTGCATTATCACATTGATAGTCATAATCATTGTGCTAAGAGAGTGAGCTGAAACTGCTCTCATTAGTTGCTTATTGGAGAACTTTAATACTATAAACAGTCCAGTTATACCCGATTACACTGTTTTACTATGATGATCAACCACAATCGAGATTATGAACGGCACACCCCGATCACCAATATGAATATCTTGAACTTGACAGGAATTGCAACCTCTTTTTCTCCATATGTAAAAGACTTAACAGCCTCTGCAGTGTTTTAATTGGCTCAAAGTTACTTAGCACAGAGGGTATTAAAGGTGGTATTATCATGCATCCATTTTCCAATTCTGAACCATTTATCCTGCTCTCAGGGATGCTGGAGCCTATCCCAGCAGTCACTGGGTGGCAGGGGAGACACCCTGGACAGGCCGCTAGACTTATCATACAGGGCGCCCGCCCACAGGGACAATTTAGTATGGACGATTCACCTGACCTACATGTCTTTGGACTGTGGGAGGAAACCCACGCAGACAACATGCAAACTCCACACAGGACAACCCGGGACGACCCCCATGGTTGGACTACCCCGGGGCTCGAACCCAGGACCTTCTTACTGTGAGGCGACGGCGCTAACCACTGCGCCACCGTGCCACGCCACCATGCCTATTATCATGCAGTGTACTTAATATCTGAATAAGGAAAAATGCTTATGAATGCAAGATGCAAGCAACACTGATTGTGAGCAGATCCACCTGACCCCCTCCAGAGTTACTCCTCCTTGCACTGCAATCGGACCTCTATTAGCAATAGCCTGCTTACCATTACACTGGTCTGACTGTACCATCCAGAAAACAGCAAAGTAATCCCCACAGCCAGTAGCTAACTGTAAAATAAGATAAGATATACTTTATTGTCCCCATAGGGAAAAAATTTTTGGACTAAGTGTCACAGTATTAAACATATACACCACGAAGTAAATAGGCATACAGCACAACCAACCACATTCTATACATACATACTCTCAAAGTGCCATATGACAAACAATATACTGCAAAGATTGTCCAAAAAATGTGTAAACGTCATGGGCTCTAGTTTCCAGACAGTGCGAGGCCGGCAGTAGTGCTGACACAGACGTACTGACAACTTCTTTAGGCACAAGGTGGTTTTTCTCTCTCCTGGGCGCGTTTGCTAATTTCCGGGCTTGCCATGACGTCGCGTGTGCCAAAATGGGTGTAGTGGCGCAGTAGAGGGTATGTCAGACAAAATCAGGTGGCACAGCACTAGTTTGGTGTCAAAACCAAATATTGCACCCACATCTCCGCCTGGTCAGACAACATCTTAGCGCAGACGCAGGCATTGTGTGGTAGTTTCCAGGCTTTAGGCGAAGGTGCACTAAGCATAGACGTATCCAAAATCACACACGCCACTTCTGTGTATGTTATGTTGGCCTATTTCGTGAATAATCCAACTAATGATTACTGTCCTCAACCTTTTTAATCACAAAACAAAATATCTGCACATGTATCATTGTCTTCCAACATAAAACAGTTAATGTGTGTCATTATGCATGGAAAACAACATGGTGACGGGGATTTCAATATTTCAATTGACCTCACTCAACCTGAAAGAACGATCTGATTGGCTAGGCTAATTGATCCGTGACCACAACTGTGATTATAGAATGCACAGGAAAGAGAGAAAGACACTGGTGTAAATCAAGACTGGTTAAACGGTAGCCTGTCAAAATATCATATTTGGGCATCTGGGCAGTGTAGTGGTCTATTCCGTTGCCTACTAACACGGGATTGCCAGTTCGAATCCCCGTGTTACCTCCGGCTTGGTCAGGCGTCCCTGCAGACACAATTGGCCATGTCTGCGGGTGGGAAGCTGGATGTGGGTATGTGTCCCGATTGCTGCACTAGTGCCTCCTCTGGTCGGTTGGGGCACCTGTTCAGGGAGAGGGGGAATTGGGGGGAATAGCGTGCTCCTCCCATGCACTACGTCCCCCCCTGGCGAGGTGTCAGGTGAAAAGAAGCAGCTGGTGACTCCATATGTATCAGGGGAGGCATGTGGTAGTCTGCAGCCCTCCCCGGATCGGCAGAGAGGGTGGAGCAGAGATCGGGATGGCTTGGAAGAGTAGGGTAATTGGCCGGATACAATTCGGGAGGAAAAGAACAAGAGGAAAAGAGGGGGAAATAAAAATAATAATAATAATCGTGTTTGGGCGTTGTCTCATATCACATTAGAATTGGTGTCAGTGTCTGTTGAATACTCACTTGGCGACTGCACCTCCCGAATGAGGACATCAGTCTCCTCCTGGGAAAAGCTTTTCTGCCTTAGCCATGCCTTGCCTAGAAGTGCCGTGGGATTCATAATAACGCGGTCGACATCTGCCGTCCATTACGAAACTGGCAATTCACCATGACAGAATGCACACTGCTTTTAAAGGGAATGAAAGGAGCTGATTTGATTGGCTGAAATCGAAGACAGCCCACACCACACCTACTGATCATTTATTTCTTCTAATCCAATCCTTTTACAAATGTGCCTCCTTTGCGCCCAATTACCAGCAGTGCAGAATGTCCCGAAATTAGCAAAAAATATTAGCCACATCTTAGATCGACTTGCGCAGTAAACTAGCACCAGTACCTTCAACTACGCTATGATCCGGAAACTAGAGCCCAATAAATTAAAAACAAATTGTATTGAAATTCATTATGAAGTTTGCTGTTTACTCAAACTCACCCAGCTTTGGCATGAACCACTCCACAAGGGTGAATAAGTTATTGTATTTGTATTCACGGCAGTTGGGGTGGCACAGTGGCCCAGTGGTTAGCGCTGTTGCCTCACAGCAAGAAGGTTCTGGGTTTGAATCCCTGGGTTGTCCAACCTTGGGGGTCCCCCCAGGTCGTCCTCTGTGTGGAGTTTACATGTTCTCCCCGCGTCTGCAGTGGGTTTTCTCCAGATGCTCCGGTTTCCCCCACCATCAAAAGAAAACATGCATGATAGGGTTAATACTCCTATCTGTGCCCCTGACCAAGGCAATGGGAGAAGAACTGGAGTTGGTCCCCGGATGCAGCATGAAGGCAGCAGTCCGCTACACAGGTCACAGCTAGGATGGGTTAATTTGCAGTAACTGTATTTCCCTAAGGGGATTAATAAAATAAACTTATTTTAATTTACGTATGATTACTGCAAGAACAAAATGACCACTTCAAGAGAAATTTTGGATAACATTTTGTCTGACCATTGGTTCTGGTGACAACAGGTGGACTTCCATCCACCCACCCATTGATTGTCTAGCATAGTGCACACAAAAAAGGAGATCCGATCAACACAGACACAATGCAGACAATGATATCACATAAATGTAAGGTGTAAATTCAAAAACTGTGGTCAGATTTTTTTTTTATATATATTTATCCAGATGACATATAACTGCCTGATAACACCAGATGTCTATGGTGTCAGCGAAAAAGGGTAGAAAACAAAAGTATCCAAAATGACTGCAGACTGAACACAAGTCATGGTAAGGTAAGGGGACGTTGAAGAGGTTGCAGTGATCATTTTGTGAACCAGATTATGGTAAGCCAGAGATGAGGAGGGGAACCTGTGTTTTGATACGTTATAAATTGAGCTTCTCGGGTGGTTCTAGAGAATTTGCATAGCTTCTCACGAGGAAGCAAGTTGGATAATTGTGTAGCATAGCAGGGGGGAGAGAATTTTGTAGTCTCTGTAGTGTAAAACCTGCTTAGAGATAATTTCAGGAACAGCTGATGTGGTTGGAGAATTGGTGTGAAGTTGATCTTTGAGCAATGCTGAGCTGCCTGTGTCGGCATTGACTCCTTTAAAAGGAAGTTGCGGTAGGTAGGCTGTTGGTAACAAAATCCGATATTAACTGCTTTTTTAACTTTTTTTCCCCAGTTTGTTTTAATTAAGCTTGAATTGCAGAAGTGGTTACAGGAAAAACTCTACTTCCACCCTCATTAACTTCACGATAGACAATACAAACATCCATGACTCTACCATGACTTTTCAATGTGTAATGTGCAATTCCAGTTTATAAAGTGTAATGTATGTCCTTTTTCTTGTATTCTAGTCTCGTCAAGTGCGTTCAACAAATAAAGAGATGGGGTTGTTCTCCAGCGGGACTGTACACATGGATGTCACTGTTGACAAGACGGCTTATGCCCCAGGTAAATTCACCTCAGCTCAGCAAATTAACAACTAATTCCCTCTTCAGACTTTGAAAAGGTTAAATTAAGGAAAGGAATTTTCTGCCAATGTCAAGTGATGAATTGGTTTTGCCATTTAGAGGTTGTCACATACACCAAGTTGCTAGTATATCAGGTACACCTATCTAGTAGCGTGTTGTGCCCCCTTTGGCCTTCAGAACAGCATGAATATGTCTGGGCATGAATTCTGCAAGATGCTAGATATATTGTGCAGGAATGTTGTACCATGCAGAAGTAATTGCATTGTACAGTTGGATAGCTGCACAGCCGTGCAGCAAACAGCCCTTTTCACCTCATCCCAAACATGCTTGATAAGGTTGAGATCCGGAGACTGCGTAGGCCACTAAAGCAATGGGAACTCACCGTCATGTTCCTGGAACCATTCGGTGAGGATGTCATGTGCCTTGTGACATGGTGTATTATCATGCTGCAAGTGTCCAGCTGACAGTGGATTACTGTTGCCATGAGGGATGAACTTGGTCAGCAACGATGTTCAGATACACCATGCTGTTCAGATATTCTTCGGTTGGGTATCAGGGGCCCTAATGTTGTGGCAGGAAAACATTTCCCACACCACCACACTGTCACCTCCGGCCTGTACTGCTGACACCAACAGGACGGCTCCATGGGCTTATGTTGCTTGCATCAAATTCTGCTCCTCCCATCAGCATTATGCAAGAGGAACCTGGATTTATATGACCAGGCAACTTTTTCCTCACTCCTCGACGGTCCAGTATTGATGGTCCTGTGCCCATGGAGATTTTTTTTTTATATTTCTGATTTTGATATACTCTATTGATCCACGAAGGGAAATTCTTCTCTGCATTTAACCCATCTTAGCTGTGTAGCTTGGAGCAGTGGGCAGCCCCCATGCAGCACCCGGGGATCAACTCCACTTCATCTTGCCATGCCTCGGTCAGGGGCACAGACAGGGTACTAACCCTAACATGCATGGCTTTTTGATGGTGAGGGAAACCGGAGCACCTGAGGAAAACCCATCGCAGACACAGGGAGAACATGCAAACTCCACACAGAGTACAACCTGGGATGACCCCCAAGGTTGGACAACCCCGGGGTTTGAGCCCAGGACCTTCTTACTGTGAGGCGACAGCGCTAACCACTGTGCCACCGTGCTGCCCAGATGCGCTTTCTTGTTCTCTGCTGACAACAATAGCACCCACCATGCTCTCTGGCTGTTGTAGCCCATCGAGACATAGTCCAATAAATGGTGTGCTCTGAGATTACATTCTGCACACCAAACATGAATTCGGATTTGATTTGTCTGTTTGTGGATCGTTTGTTCCATTTGTTCACAGTGTTTTTCTTGTGACACTGTAACTAAACTCTTTCCTTTCTTACACGCTCTCTTTCAATAGCCCAAAGAGATAAGACATGCTTTTCAGAGGCATTAAGTAGTGCCAAGATCTTATTTACTGTGACAACCTTAATAAATTGCATCTTGGAATTTATTTCAATTATATGCCAATAATTGGTGCCCTGAAAAGGGTATCCTATGTATGTATGCCTACGCAATGAGGTTGAGGCATGAAAAAGTTTGACTTACCCATTGCTCCCTCTCATTCACGCAAAATACCCATTGCATCCTTACATTAAATCATGACAGTAGATTTTTAACCCTAAAAGAGGGCTTGTGCTGATGCAAAATGTCAGTAGTTGTGGCCCATAGTGTAATTTGCAGACATTAACTTGAATTTTTAAAAGTATTTTTTAACACATAAGGTGTACCAGATGTTCGGGTTATGCCACATCAAGACAATTCAGATACAGTCAACTGTCTTCAGTTAAAGGAAAGATATGCATTCTTATGCTTTTCTGAGACTCTGACTTTTCTGTCACTCACTGTGTCATCCTGTGTGGTGGTTGGTTGTTTAATATTGAGTTTTTATGGTCTGCTTCTCATAGGTGAAACAATCGCCCTTGCTGTAAAAGTGAAAAACTCATCATCCAAAGACATGACACCTAAATTCATTTTGAAAAAGAAGGTGGTTTATCGTGCCAGCGGCTCCAAGAAGTACCATGAAGATGTAGTCTGCAGAATGGTTGGGGATCTTATCAAGTCTGGGGAAGAGGAAACGATCAACTGTGGTATGAAGATTGCTGCCGACCAGGGGCTGACCGTCCATAATTCTGGCATTATCTCAGTGGAATACCAATTAAAGGTATGAGCTAGTGGCTAACATAATAGTAATGGTTGAGAGTAAACCATTGTTAGCGTATGATCCTTATGATAGCGACTGCCAGAGCAGTTTAAATTAAAGTGGGGTAGGCAATTTTCCTTCATTGTAATTTGTGAAAATGTTCATATTGCTCTTGGGAAGTAATTCAAGTGGTTTGAGAGATATTCAAGAACTCTATGTTTAACCCTGTGTCTGTATTCAAGATCTCAAAATCCCAGCGCTCCCGGCATCCGGGTAACATTCCGTTGCCTACTAACACGGGGATTGCCGGTTCGAATCCCCGTGTTACCTCCGGGTTGGTCGGACGTACCTCCAGACAAATTGGCCGTGTCTGCGGGTGGGAAGCCGGGTGTGGGTATGTGTCCTGGTCACTGCACTAGCGCCTCCTCTAGTCAGTTGGGGCGCATGTTCAGGGGGAGGGAGAATTGGGGGGAATAGCATGATCCTCCCACGTGTTAAGTCCCCCTGGTGAAACTCCTCACTGTCAGGTGAAAGGAGGTGTCTGGTGACTCCACATGTATCGGAGGAGACATATGGTAGTTTGCAGCCCCTCCCCGGATCAGCAGAGGGGGTGGAGCAGTGACCAGGACGGCTCGGAAGAGTGGGGTAATTGGCTGGATACAATTGGGGAGAAAGAAAAAAGAATCCCAGCACTCCCCATAGGTCTCAACCAATCAGGGGAGCTCTCTGTGACAGGATGGTCCTACTGCCTGCCAGCATTTGCATGCAAAGCTTTTCTGCCATGCTTCCCCTGTCGGGTTTCTTGTCATCACAATATGGAACTCAGAGGTGGATCACCCTGTCACAGACTAAAGTGTTCATCTTAAATACTTCGCCTGTAAGTGCTTCACAGCATCAATGTCAGAGTAACTAAGAGCCTCGCTAAAAGGTATATTTTTCACATGCATAGATAACAACTGTGATACATTTCTCTCCATGGCACTCAGATCTTGGACAGATGGCATCACACACCATGCTGGTGTGTTGGACATAGCAATATTTATAAATACCTTAACTACAAGTAAAACAGTGCTTTACAAAAGCAGTTTTGGTGTAACTAATATATTTGCTGAAAATAGATATGTTTTACATGCATAGATTATCAACGACAATATGAGTTTTGTCAGATATGACAGGCATGAACCTGGTTTGGGGGGAGGGTTTCAGGGAAGGAAAGAGGAAGCAGAGTGAGGAAGCAGTGCATCTTTTGGGGGGTATTCCATCAAAATTGCTCACTTCTCCAAAGTTGCCTACCCTGCTTTAATGATTTGATTTGTATGGCATTGTGCATTAACTGGCTAATAACTTGAGACTTGCAAATAACCGATGTTTATTACCAAACTAATTCTAGAGATAAGTCTTAGATTTACCCATTTGCTTGAAAAGTCAGGATTGGTCAACACTCTTGTACTCTACAAATTATTTAACATGGAAATGATATAAATCAATGAGAAAATAAAATTATATCTCAATTTGCAATTATTTTCAGGTGTATTTAGACATTAGCTTTGCTTCAGATCCAGAGGTCAGGTTTCCATTGGTCATTGTCCCAGCTAGCCTTACATCCGGACTTTACCCCAGTGGACCTGTTGGGCCCTACCCACAAGGGGCTTTTGGGGGACCTCATCATGGATACCCAGCAGCCCCAGGCCCAGGGAAGAGTGATTTTCCAGAGTATCCAGCACCACCAAATATGTATCCTGCTAATCCAGGTGTGTATGCTGGTCAGCCCACCGTGTACCCAGCTCCACCCCTGCCCATTGGAGGTGGTTATAGTAACCCCTTGCCACAGCACCCTTCTCCATATGGATCTCCATTTTCTTCTTCATCATCTACTCCAGTGCATCACAATCCCCCTACTGTCCCAATTGCCCCAATGTTAGACCCAACACCTTCTGCTCCATCCATGTTTCAACCATCCCCTTCTGCTCCATCCATGTTTCAACCATCCCCTTCTGCTCCACCGTTATTTCAACCACCTCCTTCTGCTCCACCGATGTTTGACCTACCTCCATCTATGCAAATGATGAATACAAATTTCCTGTCTCAACAGGATGAACAACCTCCAAGTTATATGTCCCTTTTCCCCCCATCTGTCAGTGAAACATCTTCCGCTGTGTCTGATGCAAAGAATAAGTGATGATAAATGATTAGGAAATATTCAATAATGTTGTAAGGTATCCTTGTTTTTGTTTTTTTTGGGGGGGGGGGTTAAGAAATGTTAAATGTTACTACTAGGACACAATATGGTGTTGTCTAACATTTTCTGTGATGCCTTAAAGAAAGATATTGAAACATTATATGCACTCTTTCAACTGAGTATTTAGACTCAGCTTAAAGAATAACTGCATGCTTAAATAAAATTTTTGCATTAAAATTTTAAATATGTGATTCCATTTCCATGAAAGACTTCCCTCCTAGATGAAATCTTAACATCTCTGAGCAAACATAATAACTGCATTTCCTGTCATAAGTCGGCCATAACAGGTACATAAACGTTGTTCTCCTCATAGCTTAACTGTGCCATAGGCTTGCAGTCCCAAATACTTGCATATTCATATACTCTGTCCACAGACAAATCACGCATGCAAAAAAAGAGTATGTTACTGCCCCCTCAATTAGAGAGACAATATAATCCCAACTCTCCCTTTGTCAGTGCTAGTAGCACAGAACCCCCACTCTCATCCCCCATGTCCTATTCCTAAGCATTTTCTAGAGATGAGAAAGGGAGGGAGCCCAACTGATACTGGGGGATGATGTTGCTTTAAAAAAAAAAAACTCAGACCTTTGTGTTTGATGTAATTCTATGTTATTCTCTGTCATGCCTGGTTGCCTATTGGCTTCCTTTTCATATATCATGCTTCAGTTTACATGACAGGGTTGCAGCATTGAATCTATTCTGCTATACTTGCTCCTGAATAGACAATTGGGATAGAGTGGAAAGACAACGGAATCACGTGATCCTATTTGCTAAAGCACCTTGGTTAACTGTGGGGGAATTTCTTCTCGACACACTGTTGTTCATAGTCAATCGGTCCAAGGTTCAAGAGTCAGTCAGTCAATGTCCAATACTTACAAGTCTGATGTGAGTAGGTTTATTGTTAATAATCCACAAAGCAACTGAAGCAACCTGTCCTAAGCACTCGCCTTTTTTTTTTTTTGATTACCCCACTCTTCCGAGCCATCCCGGTCGCTGCTCCACCCTCTCTGCCAATCCGAGGAGGGCTGCAGACTACCACATGCTTCCTCCGACACATGTGGAGTCGCCAACCGCTTCTTTTCACCTGACAGAGAAGAGTTTTTCCAGGGGGACTGAGTGCATGGGAGAATCACGCGAGCCCCCCTCCCCACCGAACAGGCGCCCCAACCGACCAGAAGAGGTGCTAGTGCAGTGACTAGGACACACACCCACATCCGGAGTACCATCCACAGACACGGCCAATTGTGTCTGTAAGGACGCCTGACCAAGCCAGAGATAACGCGGGGATTCGAACCGGCAATCCCCGTGTTGGTAGGCAATGGAATAGACCACTATGCTACCCAGATTCCCCCAAAGCACTCTCTTTTATAATGTACTGTAGCTTGACCCAACCTACTGTGGTGCTTAATGTCAAACCACACCTTTTACTCTGGGTCACATCCCACTATACACTATTATTCGCTTATCAAGACATTGACATGTTTCCACAATCTAACGGCGTCTCACTCTTTTTAGACAATCTGGCCTGATGAGGCCAGTTACTGCCATCTCGTGTTATTGACAGTATACAACAATTCTTATCCTGCTATGTTTTACACCATTATTTCCATGGTTCTTACATATCTAATAAAAAGTAATTGATTGCCTGCAGTAATTACCATTATAGTCCAGCAGTTGATTCTTGGTTAATAAAAAAATAATCATACATTGTATAAAAATAAACCTATTAATTGTGAATGCTTAAACAAATTATTTCCCACACCACCTGTGATTTTGTACGTCAACGATCAGGGCTGATGATGTCAGATCTGATGGTCTTTTTGTGGCCTTTTCAAAAAGTGCTTGTTAGTTTGCAGGGCTGGTGTTGGATCAGCTTATAAACGCTTTACAGTCCAGTTGGAGCCAGACCAGATCAAGGAGTTGTGTGTAGTGAGATTAAATACTCGACCTCTTTAAGCACTCCACGTCTATTTTAACATTTTGAACAAATAACTGGAAATGTTTTTGCTTTTGTTTTATTGGTGAGTTATCTTTTTTTATGTTGACTTGTAACTGCAATGTAATGTTCCCGCACATGTTTTGTTGGGTCTGTACTAGATGGATTAATTTATCTTTATACTACTTGCAATGTTCACTATTTGATTGTAACTAATAAAGGATAACTTAAGTATTTTCTTCTTCAATCTATGATAATGACTTCGCTAATCGCGGCCACTGTTTATGTCATCACGCCTCAACTATTGCAACTCCCATCTCTCCCAGAAGACTCCCCATTGCCTTCAACTCATATAAAATGCTGGAGCTTGGCTCTGAACTGGTTCCAAAAAATGTGACCACATTACACCCATTTTAGATTCTTTGCACTGCTCCCCATGTCTTTTAGAATCGATTTTAAAATCCTTCCCCACCCCCCTTCTTTTTTTTCCCCTCCGCGATTATATCCGGCCAATTACCCCACTCTTCCGAGCAGTCCCGGTCTCTGCTCCACCCCCTCTGCCGATCCGGGGAGGGCTGCAGACTACCACATACCTCCTCCGATACATGTGGCGTCGCCAGCCGCTTCTTTTCACCTGACAGTGAGGAGTTTCGCCAGGGGGACGTAGCATCTGGGAGGATCACGCGATCACACTGTTCCTCCCAGTTCCCCCTCCCCACGAACAGGCGCTCCGACCGACCAGAGGAGGCGCTAGTGCGGCGACCAGGACACATACCCACATACGGCTTCCCACCCGCAGACACGGCCAGTTGTGTCTGTAGGGACGCCCGGCCAAGCCGGAGGTAACACGGGGATTCGAACCAGCGAACCCCGTGTTGGAAGGCAATTGAATAGACCGCCACGCTACCCTGAAGCCCCAGATTTCAAAATCCTTTTAATCACTTTTAAGGCCATGTCTGGTTTGGCACCTCCTTACATCTCCGAGCTGCTCTCCCCATATGACCAAACGCGCTGTCTGAGATCCATCCATCCATTATCCAAACCGCGTATCCTGCTGCCAGGGTCGCGGGGATGCTGGAGCCTATCCCAGCAGTCATTGTTCGGCAGTCGGGGAAACTCTTTTCCTTTCCTAAATCACGGCTATAAACTAAAGGTGGCTGTGCTTAATACTGCAAGAGCCCCCAGACTTTGGGATGCCCTGCCTGAGGAGATCAGAGGTACCTTCAAAATCGTCAAACTCGGGAGAACGGGTTTTCTTTTAACTTTAGAATTTGAATGTGTTTGCTTGTTCGATTTAAACTGTAAACAAAGATGGCAACCAATAAGGCAATTGTATTATTTGCATTGTTGTTATTATCGATGATTTTACAGCGGAAAAGAACGGTAGCGAAACGTCGCTTGCGGAGTGGGAGACACAAGTTCGCGTCCCGGCTATGGCGACGGTCTCCCCGTCTGCCCTCACTTAGAGACCTTTTTCTTTGCCTTTCTAAACCATTCTATTCACCGCGGGAATTTTCATCATTTATTCTGGTCGGTGTCAATATCCCACCCCAGGCCTGTGTTAAAGAGGCGTTAAAACACCTGGCTGATCAAATTACAAACATGGAGCGCAAATATCCAGACTCCCTACTCATTATCCTTGGGGATTTTAACAGAGCAAACCTCAGCCACGAACTGCCAAAATACAGACAGCATGTTAAAATGTCCCCCCAGAGACAAAAACACTGGCTCATCACTACACAATATTCAAGGACGCTTCTCACTGTCTTATTCATCTTATCACAACCGACGGGCAGAAACTAAAATCTGCAAATCCTGTGGCTAAAACTGTGAGGAAATGGACCAATGAGTCAAAACTGGAGCTCCAGTCCTGCCTCAACTGCACTGACCAGAGTATTTTTAAGGCTGCATCTACAGACCTGGACAAATTTACTGACACTGTGACATCTTACATCAGCTTTTGTGAGGAAATATGTGTGCCCACCAAAACTTTCTATACCTTTAACAACAATAAGACCTGGTTCACAGCAAAACTCGGCAGCTTCTTCAGGCCAAAGAGGAAGCCTACAGGAGTGATCTGGTACAACAAAGCCAGAAATACAGTGGAGATATGAGCTGGTACAACAAAACCAGAAATACAATCACAAAGGAGATCAGAGTGGCAAAAAGGTGCTACTCTGAAAAGCTGAAAAAACAGGTTTTCTGCCAACAACCCACCATCAGTTTGGAGTGGTTTGAAAGACATTACCAACTACAGCAGACCATCCCCCACACTGCAGGGAACCATCAACTGGCTGACAACCTAAATGGGTTTTACTGCAAGTTCAAAAAGTAAACTTTCACACCCCTCACCCTCTCTGGCCACAACACACAACCAACTGCACTCCCTGCCAGCCACTCTCCCCTCCCCATCGAACCCCTATCCACACTCAGGATTTGTGTTGAGGTCGTGCGCCAGCTGTTCTAGAGACAGAAGTCCAGGAAGGCACTGGGCCCAGGTGGTGTGTCAACCTCCTGTCTTACAGTCTGTGCTGATCAGCTGGCCCCCATTTTCACACTGATCTTCAACAGCTCACTGGAGCTGTGTGAAGTCCCCTTCTGCTTCAAGAGCGCCACCATCATCCCAGTCCCCAAGAAGCCGTATATCTCAGGATTAAATGACTACAGGCCCTTTGTCCTAACGTCTGTGGTGATTCCTTCAAGAGACTGGTGTTGGCCCACCTGAATGAAATCACAGGCCCCCAGTTCGACCTCCTGCAGTTTGCCTACCGAGCAAACAGGTCAGTTGAGGATGCAGTCAGCATGGGATTGCACTACTTCTTCCAACACCTCAACTCCCCAGGGACATACGCAAGGGTCCTGTTTGTGGACTTCAGCTCAGCATTCAACACCATCGTCCCAGACATCCTCCACTCCAAACTCACCCAGCTCACTATACCAGCCCCCATCTGCCAGTGGATTAATAACTTCCTAACAGCTGGTGAGGCTGGGAAAAATCACATCCAGCACCCAGACAATCAGCACTGGCGCCCCCCAGAGATGTGTGCTCTCCCCTCTAATCCTCTCTCTCTACACAAATGATTGCACCTCAAGTGACCCGTCTGTTAAAATGCCTGAAGTTATCGGATGACACAACCATCATTGGCTTTATCTAGGATGGTGACGAGTCTGCAGATGGGAGGTTGATCAACTGGGCCTCTGGTGTGGCCATAACAACCTGGAGCTGAACACGCTTAAAACAGTGGAGATTTGAATCCCTGTGTTACCTCCGGCTTGGTCAGGCGTCCCTACAGACACAATTGGCCATGTCTGGGGCTGGGAAGCCAGACGTGAGTATGGCGAAACTCCTCACTGTCAGGTGAAAAGAAGGGTCTGGTAATGCCACACGTATCGGAGGAGACATGTGGTAGTCAGCCCTCCCCGGATCAGCAGAGAGGGTGGAGCAGCGACCGGGATGGCTTGGAAGAGTGGGGTAATTGGCCAGATACAATTGGGGAGGAAAAGGGGGGAAAAATCCAAGAAAAAAAAAAACAGTGGCGATGACAGTGGACTTCAGGAGTTCCCCAACATTGCCACCCCACCCCCCCAACCCATACTCAACAGCATGGTGTCTACTGTGAAAACCTACAGATTTCTTAGTTCTGATCCACCATGGACACAATCATCAAAAAGACCCAGCAGAAGATGTACTTTCTCTGTCAGCTTAAGAAATTCAACCTGCCTCAGGAACTGCTGATTCAGTTCTACACTGCAATAATCCAGTCTGTCCTCTGCACAGCCATCACTGTCTGGTTTGGATCGGCCACCAAACAGGACAGGGACAGACTACAATGGACAGTTAAGTCTGCAGAGAAAATCACTGGTGCCAACCTGCCCTCAATTCAGGACTTATACAACTTCCAGATTCAGGAAATGGGCAGGCAACATCACTGCAGACCAATCAAACCCTGGTCACAACCTGTTCCAACTCCTCCCCTCTGGTAGGCACTACAGAGCACTATACCCCAAAACAACCAGACATAAAAACAGTATCTTTCTGCGGGCTGTCATTCAAGTGAACATTTAACACTGTCGGCGGCACGGTAGCGCAAGTGGTTAGCGTGGTCACCTCACACAAGGTCCTGGGTTTGAGACCCGGGGTAGTCCAACCTTGGTGGGTCATCCCGGGCCATCCTCTGTGTGGAGTTTGCATGTTCTCCCCGTGTCTGCGTGGGTTTCCTCTGGGGGCTCCGGTTTCCTCCCACAGTCCAAAGACATGTAGGTCAGGTGAATTGGCGGTACTAAATTGTCCCTAGGAATGAATGGGTGTGTGTGTGTGTGGGGGGGGGGGGGTCCTGTGATGGCCTGGCGGCCTGTCCAGGGTGTCTCCCCGCCTGCCACCCAATGACTGCTGGAATAGGCTCCAGCATCCCCGTGACCCTGAGAGCAGGATAAGCGGTTAAGACAATGGATGGATGGATTTAAAACTGTCAAATAAATCCAACCATTTTGAATACACTGTACTGTACATTGTATGTATACTGGTACCTCTGTCATGTCCATCTACCTCAGGCATGTATGTAAGTAACCGGCTAACATCTATTTCAGCATCTCTTATATATTCTCTGGACCACTGCACTTTATTTGCCTGTGTAAGTCAAACCTTGTGTATATATCTGAAGACTGTTGTGTTGTACTGTTGTTATTCCATGTTAAGTACACTGAGAGAGTCGCGAAACCGGAGTCAGATTCCATGTAGGCGCAAACCTACATGGCAAATAAACACGATTCTGATTCTGATCTAACAACACATTGTGGCCACCTCTACACAACCCTTTGCCACCTGTGGGCCACCCCAGTTAACATTCCTATAGCCGCTACTGCCTTTCCCCCTATGTCTTTTATTATTTTACTCTGTACAGCATCTTGTAACTCTGTTGAAACGTGCTATATAAATAAACTTATATAATAATAATAATAACAATAATAATAATAATAATAATAATAATAATAGTAACAATACTAATAGTAGTAGTAGTAGTTGAAGATTATTATTATTGTTATTATTATTATTGTTGTCATTATTATTATTATTATTATTATATAAGTAGCCTACTTGGTGCAATGTATGTTCTCCAAGTTTTGACGCAATGTCGCAACCGTAAGAATTTGGTTATTTCTTGGAGGTGGAGCAGTCCGGGAAATAACAATTACTCATCTGAGAACAATTACCCTAATGCTCACGCGTCCCCTTCCTTTAAAAAGCCCCGTTCGCCGTCGCGGGTAAAACGTCTTCCACTTCTTGAAACGCCTCCGAAAATGCCCTCGGTTCGTAAATTTGCCCTGCACTACGACGTGCTCAACGGGCAGGGCACCTTTTCCGAGGGGGACACGATCACAGGCAACGTGCGCCTGAGCCTGGAGAGACCGACCAGAGTGATGTGCGTCGCCGTCAAAGTCAAAGGGGACGCGGACGTGCAGTGGACGGAGCGAGCGGGCAACGAAGACAAGTGTTACAGTGAGCACAAGCGATTTTTCGGGTTTAAAAAACATCTGATTCCGGAAAAGTCAAAAGGTGAGAACCGGCATCCTTTACGCGCCAACAGCGATTCACCGTTACTCCGTTTAACTGTTCTGTCAGAGGATTGGAGTTTTGCAGGTGCACCGTTATCGCTCAAGCCAATTCGAGCGGGCGCTATATTGACAAACTCTTAAAAGGGGGGGGGGGCACGGTTCTTTTAAACCGGCCTCCAGGTAGCTGTACTGAACACTACCCGATCCTGGAGTACTGTCAGCAGGTTGTTGCCTGTGTTACATCCGTTTGCCAGTTATTCCAGCTTCCAATCAGTTAAGAGTTGTTTCTTTGCTCCCCCCCCCCCCCTTAAGTCACTCGAACTGAGTGGAGTTCAGCCGAGTAGGCCCCACGTGAGAACGGAAACAGGGCGCACCAAAAAACAATAAGAGGAAACGCATTCACGCGACGGCGTCCGAGCATGACCCTCGCTTTGAAACGAGCGATAGGCAAGGCGACCTGCAACGTGGAGCCGGCTGCGGCATCCGCTTCGCTGTCAAACACGACTGGTTGAACTTCAAACTTAATCAAGCCCTTTCGGAGAAACATAAATAAATAAAAGTTTTAATACAAAGACAAGCCATGTTGCTAGTCTTTTGCTAGTTGCTAGCCTCCAATGTCCTGTTGTTCCGTTTATTTCCCGTTTTTTTTTCTTTTTTGTTTGTTTTCTTTGTGTGTGTGTGTGTGTGGGGGGGTGAATGACGTCTGCAAGTGCTAGAAGCTGCTGCGTGCCGGAGTCAAATTCCTCGTGTGCAAAGGCACAGTTGGCCTATAAAGTTGATTCTGATTCTGATTACTTGTGTGATCAGGCTGTGGCAGGACATGCACAGGGTTGCCTTTCTTTCTTTCTTTCTTTCTTTCTTTCTTTCTTTCTTTCTTTCTTTCTTTCTTTCTTTCTTTTTTAACCCAGTCTATCCTTGGTTTATTGAATCCATCTCTTTGAGTTTCACAACGAGTTGAAAAGTCTTGATGCATGCTCAATAATCCAGATAAGAAAATCCGAGAAGGTTGAATCAGTTCATCTGGATCCAACGTTTATTGATGGAGCTAACACGTCAGGCCAGGACTCCGCAGTCTACGCCCATCTACAGCCCAGTGGCCACTCTTTCAAGGATGAGGATGTGCACATCCTTGATACGGAGGAATGCTGGTTTGAATGGGGAGTCAAAGAGGCCATATAGGTGAAGAGGGAACGACCATCCCTGAACTGAGGGGAGGGGGCCTAAGAGTACATCTGTCGCCATCTTACAATGCTGTGGTTGCAAATACTCTGTGAATAGTACACAGACATTGAAGCTCTATTTTATGGTCACACCCGTATTTGCATATGAAACTGGTCGTTATGCAACTGTATTGTTTGTAAGGGTGGGGATGCATGCAGTCAGTTTAGATTGAAGAGGTCACTTGGATGAGTGATGAAACTTAAAAAAAGAAATCTGTCAATAAACGCTGTGTCCAGATGAACTGATTCACACTTCTTTGAGAATGAGTTGAAAACTCTGACTAAGTTTGGGCTAATTTATGAAGGCCCCAAAGCCACATTGTTGCAACTTTGAGTCATCCAATGACAACACAGAGATGTATATTTCCAAAGGGAAGTTTCAAACAATGATTTATCTTCCAGACACTCTACTTTCCGAAGGGACCCATCGCTACAATTTCAGATTTCAGATTCCACCTGGGTAAATACTTATTTGTGATGCTTGGCACAGTCACCAATTCCTCTAATTCTTAATTCTGAAATGGATTTAAGATTTGTATTGTCAGTTACTGTAAATTGTTAAACTAAATTTGTCTGCTGGGCGTCCCCCTACAGAAACCTGCCATCGTCCTTTCAGGGGAAACATGGAAAGATTGTCTACTTGCTTGAGGCAAAGCTTTCCAGAAGCTGGAAAATGGACCGTAAAGTAATCAAGGAACTAAAGTTTGTCTCCAAGTCCATTCCGAACATTCGTCCACTGATGGTATGTAAAGGGCTATTTGAGCCACCATTTAAATTTTCTTAAAAGTCCTTAAGAATGAAATATCAAGGGGCGTCTGTGTAGCGTAGTGGCCTATTGCGTTGCCTACCAACATTGGGATCGCCGGTTTGAATCCCCGCGTTACCTCCGGATTGGCCGGATGTCCGTCCCTACAGACACAACTGGCCGTGTCTGTGGGTGGGAAGCCAGATGTGGGTATGTGTCCTGGTCGCTGCACTAGCACCTCCTCTGGTCGGTCGGGGCGCCTGTTCGGGGGGGAGGGGGAACTCATCCTTGAAACAGTGGTCACTGGCCTGTAGATGGGTGACGCTCTTTCAAGGATGAGTCTCATTTGAGACTGAAGAAGTCAGATGAGTGATGAAACGTTTCTCCCACTAAACTTGTGCCGATGAACTGATTCAACTTTCTGTGAACAGTTAAAGATATGCAAGGTCCAGTCAAACTACTTAACAAAGTTAGACAAATAGGGCTAGTTGGTGAGAAGAGAGTGGAAAGTGTGGAGTAAAGGAAGTGGGTAAAGGAGAGGCAACAGAAAAAAAAGGTAATGGGTCTAAAAGATTTAAATCTTTTTTTTAATTTATGTTTTATTGATCTGTATGTATTTGTGTACAGACAGCAGTGATACAGATGAGAAGAGAAGAATCTTGTAAGTTATGATAATAAAAATAGGTTGGTGATATGCAGGGAAGAAGTCTATTCATGATTTCAAAGTTTTTAGACTTCGACATTGGAGTTGATGCAATGAATAACAGGAAATCAGGATGAACTATGAGGATGGGGATGATGAAGTGAAAAGAACTGGTGTTGGGAACGAGTCTAGGAGACTCGATGTATTAAAAAAATGACGAGTGGTGAGGTTTCAGCTGGAGGATGTGTGAGTAAGAGAAGGGCTCAGCATTCATCCGAAAACAGACTGAGAAAGACACTGATGTTCCAAACTGAAATCCATGGTTTCTCTCTACCTCCCTCTGGCAGCGAGAATTACAAAAAGGTGTTCTCGCCATTTTTGCTTGTGTGTTGTCAGCTCAGCAGCAAACAGTTCCCACCCTTGGAAAAATGGCGTCTTCGGCCCAAAGCTAACACATATTAGAAGCTACCTCAAACTGTCTGTCTAACTGAAGCATCACTACATCATCATCACGTTTCAGTATTTTTCCCTGCTTGAGTTGGAACAGATTTGTTGCTTCACCAGTGTTTGTCTTATAATCGGTCAAAAATGTAAACAGTGGTATATGGAGAGTGTCTCCAGTCATGCTAAAGTTGGCAGTTAGTATTATGTCACCCGACTCCGTGGTCCAGCTGGATGAAATACATATTTAACAGAGAAAAATCCAGGATTTCAGCTTTAATTGGGCGGGTGAAGGGAGGGTAGAATTAGAGATCACTGCTGGCTCGCTCATAGGTGTAGTACCGAGATTGGGGGTGATTAAAAAAAAGTCAGTTTGGTCAGTGTTGAATTTAAAGAAATTTAAGATTTTAATGGCAGGCAGACGTGAATTTCAACTAAAGTCACTCTAATGTTCAGCTGTGTGTAGCATCAAACCAATGTAAAGTAACGTTTGTTCACATGATGCATTGCAGTCTTCACATTTTGCTGCTGTGGAAAAAGAGGTTGGATTTTTCTCCAAAGGGAGCGTCCGAATGGATGTCATCATCGGCAGGAAGGCTTATGCTCCAGGTAACATTATGTCTTCTTTACGTGCTCAGTAGCAGTTACTGTGTTGCTATTGTGTTTGCCTGCTGACCTTACTGACCTAACCATATATTCCTTCTATATTGGATTATTCCAGAGAGCATCACTGTCAATACTGATAAGCTATGTTTTCCTCCTCATAGGTGAAACAGTGGATATTGTAGCAAAAGTCAAAAACTCCTCATCCAAAAAAATGAAGCCCATATTCATTTTAAAGCAGAAAGTGGTGTACCGTGTCAAACATACCACCAATGCTTGCAAGAAAGATATCCGTGCAATGGCTGGACCCACCATACGACCCAATACAAGAGAAACAGTCACTTGTCCAATGAGGATCCCTGCTGACCAGGCTCAGTCTATCCATAACTGTGACATGATCTCAGTGGAGTATTCCCTTAAGGTAGGTAAAAGTGAACTCATGTAGTATTATAAACCAAAGCAGTGTGATGTGTGACCTAATAGCTTTAGATTTAAGGGGGAAAAAAAGATTAAATCAGACCCTTTGATCCATTTAGGTTGATTTACCCAGTTCAGTCCAGACATGGACAATGACATTGACATGGAGGAGAGTATGTTAAGAAGGTGGAAGGAGTACTTTGAGGGGTTGATGAATGAAGAAGATGAGAGAGAGAGAGAGAGAGAGAGAGAGAGAGAGAGAGAGAGAGAGAGAGAGAGAGAGAGAGAGAGAGAGAGAGAGAGAGAGAGAGAGAGAGAGAGAGAGAGAGAGAGAGAGAGAGAGAGAGAGAGAGAGAGAGAGAGAGAGAGAGAGAGAGAGAGAGAGAGAGAGAGAGAGAGAGAGAAGGTTGGATGATGTGGGGATAGTGAATCAGGAAGTGTGGTGGATTAGCAAGGAGGAAGTGAGGGCCAGCTATGAAGAGGATGGAGAGTGGAAAAGCAGTTGGTCCAGATGCCTGTGGAGAAATGGAGATGTTTAGGAGAGATGGCAGTGGAGTTTCTAAGTAGATTGTTTAACACAATCTTGGAAAGTGAGAGGATGCCTGAGGATCGGAGAAGAAGCATACTGGTACCGATTTTCAAGAATAAGGGTGATGTGCAGAACTGTAGCAACTACAGAGGTATAAAGTTGATCAGCCACAGCATGAAGATATGGGAAAGAGTAATAGAAGCTAGGTTAAGAGGAGAGGTGACGATTAGCGAGCAGCGGTATGGTTTCATGCCACGAAAGAGCACCGCAGATGCAATATTTGCTTTGAGAATGTTGATGGAGAAGTATAGAGAAGGCCAGAAGGAGTTACATTGTGGGACTGTGGCTTTAGAGAAAGCATATGACAGGGTGCTGAGAGAGGAGGTGTGGTATTGTATGAGGAAGAGAAGTATGTAAGATTGGTGCAGGATATGTATGAGGGCAGTGTGACAGTGGTGAGGTGTGCGGTTGGAATGACAGATGGACTCAAGGTGGAGGTGGGATTACATCAAGGATTGGCTCTGAGCCCTTTCTTGTTTGCAATGGTGATGGACAGGTTGACGGATGTGATCAGGCAGGAGTCTCCGTGGACTGTGATGTTTGCAGATGACATTGTGATCTGCAGCGAGAGTAGGGAGCAGGTCGAGGGGAGCCTGGGGAGGTGGAGGTATGCACTGGAGAGAAGAGGAATGAAAGTCAGTAGGAGCAAGACTGAATACATATGTGTGAATGAGAGGGAGGACAGTGGAATGGTGAGGATGCAAGGAGTGGAGGTGATGAAGGCATATGAGTTTAAATACTTGGGGCCAACTGTTCAAAGAAACGGGGTGTGCAGAAGAGAGGTGAAGAAGAGAGTGCAGACAGGGTGGAGTGGGTGGAGGTGAATGTCAGGCATGATCTGTGACAGAAGGGTACTAGCAAGAGTTAAAGGGAAGGTTTACAAGATGGTAGTGAGACCAGCTATGTTATATGGTTTGGAGACAGTGGCACTGATGAAAAGACGGGAAGTGGAGCTGGAGGTGGCAGAGTTGAAGATGCTAAGATTTTCATTGGGAGTGACGAAGAAAGACAGGATTAGGAACGAGTATATTAGAGGGACAGCTCAGGTTGGACGGTTTGGAGACAAAGCAAGAGAGGCAAGATTGAGATGGTTTGGGCATGTGTGGAGGAGAGATGCTGGGTATATTGGGAGAAGGGTGCTGAGGATGGAGCTGCCAGGGAAGAGGAAAAGAGGAAGGCCAAAGTGGAGGTTTATGGATGTGGTGAGGGAGGACATGCAGGTGGCTGGTGTGACAGAGGAAGATGCAGAGGACAGGAAGAGATGGAAACGGATGATCCGCTGTGGCGACCCCTAACAGGAGAAGCCAAAAGTAGTAGTAGTAGTAGTAGAGTGCAGATATGGACAAGTCTTAGATTTTTACCTCTGACCTGTTTACCTCAAACTTTGCTTTACATTATACAACTTAAATGAATTTTCTGGAAAATCATCTATATTGAGATCAAGTATTATTTTGCTTCGCAGGTGTATCTGGACATCAGTTTTGCTTTTAATCCTGAAGTCCAGTGTCCTTTGATCATTGTTCCTGCTAGTTTGACAGCTATTGCACAGTCTAGTGCAGCTATTGGACCCTCCTTACATGGCACTTTTGGAGGCCCAAGCAACAGTGACTTCCACCCCCATGCTTGTTCTGCTCGACCTTGTTGTCTACCATCAGGACAAGGTGCCCGTGGATACCCAGCAGCCTCAGGCAGCAATTCTGCAGGGCTCATAGAACCACCACCCCCGTACCTTGCTACTCTGCACCAACCCCTTACTGCTCCACCAATATTTCAGCAAGAAGAAGAACCCCCATCTTATGCGTCTCTTTTTCCTTCATCTGCCACCGAAACGTTTTAGATTGTATCTGATGCAATGAAAGAAAAATAATCCAAAGGTTTTGATGGTATACATTTGCTGTTTATTTACGTTCGGATAATGCCAGTCAGTTTATGAATGTAAATCATTTTTAAAAAAAAGTTTCCTTTATTAATCCCTTTGGGGAAATTTGTTTACCGCAAATTAACCCATCCCAGCTGTGACCTGTGTAGCTAAGAGTAGTGGGCTGCTGCCTTGATGCTGCGCCCGGGGACCAACTCCAGTTCTTTCCCCATGGCCTTGGTCAGGGGCCCAGACAGGAGTATAAACCCTAACATGCATGTTTCTTTTGATGGTGGGGGAAACTGGAGCACCCGGAGAAAACCCACCGCAGACACGGGGAGACCATGCAAACTCCACACAGAGGACGACCTGGGATGACCCCCAAGGTTGGACAACCCCGGGGTTCAAACCCAGGACCTTCTTGCTGTGAAGCGACAGCACTAACCACTGGGCCACTGTGCCGCCGAAACCAGGATCATAATTATTTACCTGTAGTCCTGTACTTTGATGTTTTGATCTACTTTGATGTTACTTCAATGTTTTATTTTTACTGTTATATGACAGAATGTAAAATGGAGAGTATGTGTCGTATCGACACTTTGTATACAGACAGTGGATTTTGTGTTTCCCTGACACACCTATTCCATTTTAGGGTGCAATATTTATTTGGACAAATTAAGAAATTCTCCTTTTTCATATGTTGGCATATCACAAATAGCACTTCCAAAGGGATTTTATGTTTTTTCAGTACCTTTCTTGCATGGAATACTTTTGCACATGCTTTATTTATATCGCTCACCAAATGAATTCATGCAATGTTTGTGTGGAATTTCTATTTTTTTATTATGAGTCTTGTTTTTGTTGTTAACTTTCACTGTAATTTACTGTAAATTTATAAAATGTAAATAGAAATACAAATTGTATATTTTCAAACCATATTCACCACCACATCCTTGGTTTATTTTTTTTCTACGAGCTTTTCATAGTTTTTTTTTCAGTCTATTTGAGAATTTTAACTTTTATTGTGTTCTAACAATATTGCATATTGATATAGTCACAGTTAGTGTTCAGTGACGTCGGTGCCGTCTCGTCATCGTCTCATCTTAGTCACGGAAAAAAGGATGTTGACAAACATATTTAATTATAATTAGCTAAATCAACACTAGTTTGAACTACTTACTGGGGGGTGGGGGGCAGTGGATCAGACCAATTTGAGGCAAAGGGCATGGGGTACCCTGTGATGGCCTGGCGGCCTGTCCAGGGTGTCTCCCCGCCTGCCGCCCAGTGACTGCTGGAATAGGCTGCAGCATCCCCACGACCCTGAGAGCAGGGTAAGCAGTTCAGATAATGGCTGGATGGATGGATGGGCGTGGGGTAGTGATATTTTCAAACTTAAAAACACACTATTAAGTGTTCATAATCAGCACAAGTGTTTTCATTGTGTATTATTGAAATTACATAGTTGTGTTTACAGTGTTATATTTGGGGGGGGGGTCATATTTTCCCCAGGATGGGGGGCTTGTGTCCCACCATGCCCCCCTGGGTTTTCTGCCTATGTAGGTATGGTAAAGAGATTACTCGTTTTGTTCAAAAAATAGTTTGTAATCTGTCAAGACAGGGCCAGGGACATTTTCCCGCTAATTTTGTTTCCTGTTCTTGTTTCACGGGATCTTGAATATGCAGGTGTGAGGCATTTTTCTTATCGGGCATGCCAAGGCAAGCAGTACAGATCAAGCACTAGCTGGCTTTCAAGATATTATAATACTATGTGAACAGTATTATAACTTCTAAGAATAACAAATAGTGATATATATATTTGAAAGCGATCAAGATGATAACTTTCAGAGAAGGCTTTGTCGGAAACCAAACCTCCCTTGCAAAACAATCGGTCAAATCCAAAGTAGAAAACGAGTGGCAAAAGAACGCCAATGGTAAGGCCCTCAAGCATTCCAACTCATTTACTCCAGGGTGTGCCTGTACACTCCTTTTTTGTTTTGCAAATATGGTTTTCTTACATGCATGAAGGGTGAGATTTTAAATGGCCATAAATCTGCTCATGTTTTTTTCTGACTCGTAAAACCTAAAAGTAGGTACATATTCTTTGCAAATGTGTTTGACGTCTCAAAAAATGTTAAATTGTAAAAGTTGACGGGTACTTTTTGCATACCGAATCCTCTGCAAAATTATGACACAGATTAGATAGGTCGTAAGGCAATGAACTTCATGAATGCATTGCCTTTTTCTATGGAAGTCTGTCTTGATGTCTCTCTTTTTCCTGCGTGAATATATAACACAAGTATTGTTTTTTTACAGTTCCTTTAGGTAGACCCCACTACTACCTACTTTAATTTACCCAATGAAATAAAAATTGTAGTTCTCTCTTGTTTCTGTGTGTGTGTGTCAACCGAGAAAAACAACACGTGACCACAGAAGGCCCCAAAACATGTCCCCGTTACTCACCCTGATTGGTGGGCAATCCTATTCAGCCTAGAATAGTGTTTTCTCCTTTATAACAGATTTATGCTCCTCTCATCTAATTAGTAGTCTGTGGAGAGGCAGTATAACGTTAGATATAAACAGAGATTCTCATACTAAACACATCGCTTCGGTGAACTGCATTTTTGCAAATTACAGAAAACTCACTGCATGTAAGGATGCCAGGTAGGCAGATGGAGCAAAGCGGACACAATATATATATTTTCATTATGTATATTTAAATCCTTTGTTGTTCTCAACCACTCACTGGCATGGCCACATAGATAGTATCTTTCTCACACACATTATAGGACACTGCACCTGTTTTTGTTTGTTTGTTTGTTTTCGGCGATGACATTTCTTTTCTTTTTTGCAAGATGTACAATCAAGCATACAGATCTACACTAAACCCTTCCCAACAACAAAGAACAATCAGCAGAAGTGCAGGGGGTAGGCCTACATAACAATTACAAATGTGTATATAAGGCTTTACAAAATTTAGTCTTAATTGCTTTTGAATGTTTCAGATTCATTTAAATTCAAGAACAAATTATTTGTGACTATTTACATTGTCAATATGAAATGTACCACATGCAACAAGAAAATTAACAAAAGGTCCTTTAATCCCCCCTCTGAGCCCATTTCCACGCATCTGATTGGAGGTTTAGAAATACTTTGCATACAATTTCGTTCCCGCCCACTTCTCCTGGGTTACATTCATACCGTTGCCACTGGAGACCTTAAACAGCCTGTCTGTCATCGCAATGGAGAGGGCGCCGCTGAAGCTCTCCCTCCTCATCGTCCTCCTGTACCAAGGTAAAAAAAAAAAAGAGCGAAAAAAGATTTAGAAAGTACTTAGGGTCTTCTAAAGTTAAGGAGCTGCGTTTGGGAAATGTTCTCAAACACAGTTTTACCGTCATAGCGAACAACATAACAGCCTGATTCTGTGCTATCCGTTAGCCATTAGCAGCTTGATCGCCAGTTTGACGAGAGAGGATAGTGTTACGCGTTACGCCTCCCAACAGGTGCATCGCGCTAGTTTTCTTCTCGTTTTGCTGGTGCGCTGCCCCGATAGGTCGGTACCGGGCGCTGCCTGTCGCTAATCATGGCAATCTCGTTTCTTAACAAGATGAGAAACCTTGTTAGCAAGCTTCGGTGGCATGGCTATCGCACTGGGAAGGGGGCTGGGGGGGGGGGTCCATAACGGTCAGGTTAAGCTTAAACTCGAACAAGGACTGCCACGGCTTGGTTTTCCTGCTGGTCTTTAATAATTGTTCACCATATCTCCTCCACAGAGGGGTCTAGCTTCTTGATTCGTAATCGGCTCCTGGGTAGATGTCTTCAGAGGCAGGACGGGCGCCCCGGAGGTCATGGAGTTGCGCTGGGGGAGTGCAGCTTGAGTTCACCTTTCCAAGAGTGGCACTGGCTCCCTGACAACCAAGCCCTCCGCAACCAACACACAGGCGAGTGCCTGACTGCGCTGGGCGAGCAGTATGAGGGTGTGCGTCTGCAGCCCTGCATCCCAAGGGGTGAGTATGAAGAGACGGGGGTGAGCCGAGAGGCTGGCAGCCAAACGTGGTCCTGCTCCAAAAAGGGCCACCTGACCCTGTTGGGGAAGGGGTTGCACCTCACTGCTACGCAGGATTCCACTTTGGTCTTCCTCTCCAAGGAACACAAGCAGGTAAGATTTTGTGAGAAATGTATAGTTGACCAGAACTGGCAGACAAAAAATATACCATACATTTTAATGCTTCTAACCAACATCCCGACTTAATTGGGCAGGGTATTCCATTGTGACGCTATGCAAATTTGCTTTTGTGGGTCAAACCCCGTACAAACAGGGCAGCAGGTGGCGGACACTGGCAAACCAGACAGTGTGCAGCGAGGGAGACAGCGGCCACCATCAACCCCATCAGCACTCTCACCGCCATCAGTGGGAGAAATCAGGGGTTTTACCGAGTGCCATCTCCAGTGTACACAGAATGCTTCAGCCAAGTGAGGAAAAAGGACACCTTTTAATCATAGGGAGAATATCATTTACTTCACAATGCGTTATGGTTGCAATTTAATCTTTAAATTCATAACCATCCCCGCACTGAAATAAGAGGTATGATTTAAATCAAGCCTGACATTTCCACACTACTAATTTTGTACTAAGCCCATCCTATTGTTTCCCCTGTATAAACAGATATGCTGGCTTTCTTGTAGGACCAATCAAAGCAGCAGAACAAATTGTCTTCATCTGTATTTGTAGCTCAACAGCCTATATCCATCCTATATTTGTACATGAATGTGTTTCCTGGTGGACTGCAGATCAGATCACTACGCAGCTGCCTGTAGACTGACAGATATTATCAGGCTCTCATTAAGTTAAGTGCTCATTTTACGAATCGATACTGCCCTCGTCAGGAAAAGCTGCAAGTTGCACCATAAATTATGTTAGTAAGTTTCCATTTAATCTTTAAGATGGTTATGCCTAAACTTCTTTTTATTTGAATTCAGTACAGATAAACACCTCTCCCTTCCCATCAAAATCCTGCTTTTAGCCATGAAAGTTAAAAAGTTCATGTCTAGGCAAAAAGAAAATGTAATTATATCAGACATAAGGACAAATAATTAATTAAATTTGATTAAATAACTAAACAAATACTGAAATGAAAATACAGGCATATGTACTGTATTATATATGATAGTTGATGCTTGTGTGTGTTTGGTAGGGTGAGATGGGGTGGCAGTCATTAGTGATAAATTATTGTAAAGGAGAGCTGCTGCTCCATGTTGTGATGTTCTGTTTGGCGATAGCTTGTGGGGAAAATATGACTGAAGAATTTGCAGCCCAAATGCTTGGATCAAAAATAATGGTCTTGAAAAATGAGTGGACTAGAGCAATTCCTAGATTTGCTACTCTATTTTTGGCCTGCTCCTTTTTATTCTCACAATTTGTAAACTCTGCTAACTGAATTTTTTTCCCCTCCGTTTTCAGTTGAAGATGGGATGAGCCTTGTCACCACTGAAAATGACCTTGTTACAGAGCTGTCTCCTCTGTCCTCAAGCACAAAAATACCTGCAGACCCCACTATGGTATTCTTCAGTATGGACTATGGTACATTTTGTAAACTGTTTTAAGTTCAAATGAATTTCATGAATCCCTGTTAGGACATTTTAGGTGCAACACAAGAAGACATAAAGGTGCAAAATACAATGGCAATAAATGTAGTGCAGAAAAAAATCAAATTATAACACTTTATGTATACATATATTGATAGAGTATATGGAAAAGATGCCGTTCACTTAAAGAGGCTCCTTCCTCGTTAAGTCTGATTTTTGACTGAAGTTATTTAACCCCACAATCCCTAGCCTAGTTTACAAACCTAAAATGCAAATCATATAAAACCCCTAAAACGTTCTTTTCTTTTCCCCTAATTTTTTTTACATAAATATAATAACTCCTCCGTGACCTCTAGATGGCAGTGGAACTAAATCTGTGAGAATTTGCATGGTTTGTGTATTGCAGTGTGTGGTTATGATAGCAGTTTGAATAACCTTTTTGTGTTGAACGAGTTTAAACAAATGCATTTCTCCATCAGCTTAGAAACAGAACAATTACTGATAATGATAATAATAATAATAACAATAGTGAATTGAGTTTGTATAGCACTTCTCATCTGCAGAAACTGATCTCGAAGTGCTTCACAGAAAAGAAACTAGTAAAAGAAAAAAACCAAAGGAAAAAAAGGTGGAAAAGACTGATGAGTATGACATTGCCTTGCTCTGTGTGTGTGTGCTTGCATGCTTTTATGTAGGAATGGGCTGGAAGATAACCATGTTGGTACTAAGTTCCATGGCTCTGGTGCTGGGAACTGTAATACTTATTCTCAATGTTTACTCTAACAGGTAAGAGCCAAAACAAAACACACTCTCTCTCTCTCCAGGCTCTCCCTCTCTCTCTCTCTCTCTCTCTCTCTCTCTCTCTCTCTCTCTCTCTCTCTCTCTCTCTCCCACTCACACACACATACTCATTTGTTGGTGGGTCAGAAGTGTTCAGAGTGATATCACTTTTGTACCATCTCCCTACCAGATTATGGTTAATTATTGGTCTCCTGCAAGCTATATACACTACCGTTCAAAAGTTTGGGATCACCCAAACAATTTCGTGTTTTCCATGAAAAGTCACACTTATTCACCACCATATGTTGTGAAATGAATAGAAAATAGAGTCAAGACATTGACAAGGTTAGAAATAATGATTTTTATTTGAAATAAGATTTTTTTTACATCAAACTTTGCTTTCGTTAAAGAATCCTCCATTTGCAGCAATTACAGCATTGCAGACCTTTGGCATTCTAGCTGTTAATTTGTTGAGGTAATCTGGAGAAATTGCACCCCACGCTTCCAGAAGCAGCTCCCACAAGTTGGATTGGTTGGATGGGCACTTCTTTGAGCAGATTGAGTTTCTGGAGCATCACATTTGTGGGGTCAATTAAACGCTCAAAATGGCCAGAAAAAGAGAACTTTCATCTGAAACTCGACAGTCTATTCTTGTTCTTAGAAATGAAGGCTATTCCATGCGAGAAATTGCTAAGAAATTGAAGATTTCCTACACCGGTGTGTACTACTCCCTTCAGAGGACAGCACAAACAGGCTCTAACAGGTACTATTTAATGAAGATGCCAGTTGGGGACCTGTGAGGTGTCTGTTTCTCAAACTAGAGACTCTAATGTACTTATCTTCTTGCTCAGTTGTGCAACGCGGCCTCCCACTTCTTTTTCTACTCTGGTTAGAGCCTGTTTGTGCTGTCCTCTGAAGGGAGTAGTACACACCGGTGTAGGAAATCTTCAATTTCTTAGCAATTTCTCGCATGGAATAGCCTTCATTTCTAAGAACAAGAATAGACTGTCGAGTTTCAGATGAAAGTTCTCTTTTTCTGGCCATTTTGAGCGTTTAATTGACCCCACAAATGTGATGCTCCAGAAACTCAATCTGCTCAAAGAAGTGCCCATCCAACCAATCCAACTTGTGGGAGCTGCTTCTGGAAGCGTGGGGTGCAATTTCTCCAGATTACCTCAACAAATTAACAGCTAGAATGCCAAAGGTCTGCAATGCTGTAATTGCTGCAAATGGAGGATTCTTTGACGAAAGCAAAGTTTGATGTAAAAAAAATCTTATTTCAAATACAAATCATTATTTCTAACCTTGTCAATGTCTTGACTCTATTTTCTATTCATTTCACAACATATGGTGGTGAATAAGTGTGACTTTTCATGGAAAACACAAAATTGTTTGGGTGATCCCAAACTTTTGAACGGTAGTGTATATTTACTTGACCATGTTTCTCACAAGTAATGTGGACAAACTTTATTTAGCATTGACTGAAGTGCTTATAAAGTGGTAACAATATCCTGCAACTGGTTCATAATCCATGCATCTTGTGACAGCCGGGAATCGTAGCCTGGGCCTTAAAATTCTTGAAATTCTTTCTAGTCGAACATAATACTGCGTAGGATGCTGCTCAGCTTTGTCAATCAGTGACAAGCTTTGATCGTTAACCTGTACCATTCTCTCTCTCCCTGTTCTGCTGTGTCAGAAGGAAGAAGGTGGTGTGTGTGTTGAAGTCATACACTCCAAAGCAAGAGGACAGCCTGCCTGGGTCTCCAGTGCCCCACGAAAGAGCCCCTCTCACAAAGCATGCCATGCGCCTTCCACACTCCTCTCCCTCCTTACTAAGAGGAGAAATCCTGATTGAATGGAAGGATGGCACTGTTACTCCTCTGTATGAGGCATGAGGTGGTACTATTTACTATATGTACACTTGTGTGTATGTGGGGTTCTTCTGTATGTGCAGGCACATTTGTTTTCTTGTGCTTGTGCATATATGCTACATGCATACGTGGGATTATGTGCATGAGGAAATGCTTTGTTGTCGCTTGTATTGAGGGAAACGAATGGAAAACTAAAATAAGATAACACCTTAGTCATATTAGGGTGATATTAAAACACCTCATGTATACCATGCTCAGTAAAGCCTTTTATCTGATGTCTGGAGAACTCATGAGTTAGTGGCAGACTGTTTTGTGAGGCACGGCTGGCCAAACCAAGATAAAAGGCACACACAATACTGCCAGAAAATAGAATGAGTGAAGTTTAAATCCCATGCAGTATGAGCTGGACAAGCAGGCTTCATCTCTAAAGTAGAGGGGCCTTTCTACAGGTGCATGAGATTTAAGGGATTGTGCTGGTTGAGACAAAGTACTGCACAGTAAATAATGTTTGAGCATTCCTCATATATCTGTAGACTTCTTTTAAGCAGTACATAATAAGAGCGCGGTGAAGCAATCTAGTTGCACAAATCACTTAGAAACCTAATCTTTGTTTATTAAGGTTTAGATTAAATTGTGATGTTATCGTCTAATGTCCCGTCATCTTTGGAAACGAGAGCGTTGAAGTCAACTTTGATATTTTGAAAGAAAACTATTGCCATTGAACTTGTAATAACTTAATGAAAGTCAAATTCTTCTCAATCTTTTATTCTTATTGCCACTAATCCTCCTTAACTTTCTCCACGTTAAAATAAAGTATAGTTTACCTAACAATATAGGGTACCTAAGTCATGTACAAAAAAAATTAACTGCTGAACAATTTATACAGGAAACGCTGAGTTAGTGATGATAAAGCCTTCGATTCAGAATCATGTTTATTGGCCATGTAGGTTTGCACAAACATGGAATTTGACTCATTTCGTGGCTCTCTCAGTGTACTTAACTTAGAATAACAACACTACAACACAACAACCTTCAGATATATACACAAGGATTGACTAAATACAGGCAAAATAAGAGGTAATAAAGTGCAGTGATGTAGAGAATTTATCAGAGATGCTGAAACAGATGTAAGCACGTTACTTACATACATGCCTGAGGTAGATGGACATGGCAGAGCATACCAGTATACGCACAATGTACAGTACAGTATATACAAAATGGTTAGATTTATTTGACATATTACGTATTCATTTGAATGACAGCCCACGGAAAGAAACTGTTTTATATCTGGTTGTTTTGGGGTACAGTGCTCTGCAGCACCTACCAGAGGGGGTGGAGGTGGTTAGAACAGGTTGTGACCAGGGTGTGATGGGTCTGCAGTGATGTTGCCTGCCCGTTTCCTGAGTCTGGAGGTGTATATGTCCTGAATGGAGGGCAGGTTGGCACCAGTGATTTTCTCCGCAGACTTAATGGTCCATTGTAGTCTGTCCCTGTCTTGTTTGCTGGGCGAACGAAACCAGACAGTGATGGATGTGCAGAGGACAGACTGGATTATTGCAGTGTAGAACTGAATCAGCAGTTGCTGAGACAGGTTGAACTTCCTGAGCTGGCAGAGAAAGTATTCAAGATTGATCAAACTCCATTAAGCGTGAAATGCACTTCATTTTGTTTCTGACGGTACATGTGCTTTTTATGTAAATTTGTTGATGAAACCACTAACCCTTAAACACCAGATGACATTTATATGTGTAATAACCCTGTCAGTCTAATTTTGATAACTGAATGTAAAATTTTGACAAATGATCATGTTCTGATGACAATAAAATGTGACCTGTAGATTAGTGGCATGTATGTTATTTTTTCTCAAGTTTGAGGCTAGCTAAATGGGTTTTGCAAGCCTATTGTGTGTTAAACCCTTTCTCTTTACATTAGTTCTACACTAATGAACAAGCCATCTCCATTGGCTTTGCATTTAGATAGGGAAGGGGCTAATGCCGAGGAAAGATGGGGTCTGCAGTAGTCACAGACTTTAAGAAGACCTGGCCATTTCCCTGTGGCATGGAAACTTCCCAGCAGGAAGAGCGTCTTAACAAGGCTGTTTCCATGGTTTGGGAGAGGCTGGGGTGTTGCAGGCAGGCCAGTTTGATCTCTCTTTCATTTCAACATTAATGAGCGGACGTGTCTCTGGGCAAACAGGTGCGAGATGTCGCATTTACACATTTGTGTTGCATAAACATTTTTCCTAGTTATGAGTGCCACCAAGCCAAGTCCGTCTGAAGACTTAACTACTACCACTACTACTACTTTTGGCTGCTCCCACTAAGGGGTTGCCACAGCAGATCATCTGTTTCCATTTCTTCCTGCCTTCTGCATCTTCCTCAGTCACACATACTTGACATATTCTCTGTCTGAAGACTTAAATCTCTGTTTAATGTGTTTATATTGGACATTTTTGCTCATTTCTGGAAAATGCAGAGCTACAGTGGCTCTGTTTCCTCTGCTAGTAATGTTTATGTTGAGAGGGGTCTATAGGTTTGAATGAATGAATGATGATTTATTTCGAACATGTAAATAAGCAGGATATAACATACAGATAAGCCATCGCCAATAATCTGAAGTGATCAATAAATCCACACATCAAACTCGGCAAACAAATCTCCGTATTCATCTGATTATTTGTTACATGCTGGAAGAGGAGTAGGAGGAAGTGTACACTTAATTTTTCTTGCCCCTTCTCACCCACTCTTAAGTTAATTCAGCTACTATACATTTCAAACTCAATTTCCACTGTACTGTATAGTTCAAAGTCAGTGCAATTTGTGCTGCACAATACAAACTCAAGTACCGTGAACAATAGGAGGGGAAAAAACACGAGAGAAAGAAGAAAAAGAAGGAAAAAAAAGAAAAACACATCCTAATATCAAGTACCAAGAATAAACAGATCTCAATGCTATGTACAACCACTCGGTGTCATATAAAGAAAAATCCATCCATCCATTCATTATCCAAACCGCTTATCCTGCTCAGGGTCGTGGGGATGCTGGAGCCTCTCCTAGCAGTCATTGGGTGACAGGCGGGGAGACACCCTGGACAGTCCCTATTTCTCCTCCCATTCGCACCACGGTAGAAGAGTTTGAACCCACTTCCGATGCTCCTGGCCTTACTCCCCTTCCACCTGATCTCTATATCTACCTTTCTTCTTTCCATCATATCAGCCAGCTCTCTCCCTTTACCAGTCATAGTGCCAACATTCAAAGTTCCGACTCTCATCTCCACACTTCTACCCTTCCTCCTCTCCCGCTGCTTCTGGACATGCCTTCCCCCTCTTCTCCTCCTTCGCCCAACAGTAGCATAGTTTCCACCGGTGGCGGTCGTTGGTATGGAAATCTGATTTATGATCCGCATATTTGATTTGGCAAGGATTTTACGCCGGATGCCCTTCCTGACGCAACCTTCCCCATTTATCCGGGCTTGGTACCGGCAGTAAGAATGCACTGGCTTGTGCAGCCTCAGTGGCTGCATCTGCAAATAAAACAAATGTCAATATTTTTGATATCTTGCATATATCATTGAATTACAGAATGAACATTTTGGGACATTAAAACGACCTCTGGGGTACACCACAAGTAAGATCCATGCATGACGATTTATGTTCACCTATTACAAACTGCTGCCTGTTACTTAGACTCACAGGTCATTCTCCCAGCTTTCGTTAAAACCGGTTGGAAACAATTAGAGTTAAAAAAAAACAAGTTCAGTGCAAAACCAATCCAAAGTCTTTAGGGCGGGGCCGTCGCATGCAGAAGTCGTGTGCTTGTGTAACCGGTTAATTTCATGCCCGGTGCGGGATTCGAGACGAGTGTACTGCACCACAAGGCGGCATCACTAACCGCTCGGCTAAAGGGTCAGACCTGCTAGCTAGGGGCTAACGTGTCTTATTAGTAGTTTACAGTCGTCACCCTCCCTGAAAGCGCGCCCTCGCGCTTTGTTATTCCCGCGCTCCGAAGAGACTTCTGAGGATCTGCACACTTCCGGATCCCACCGCTGCCACCAACGTAACCGGTTAATTTCATCCCGTTAGCTAGGGGCTAACGTGTCTTATTAGTAGTTTACATTATGTTACTGTCCCTTTAAATGAGGTTGCCAGATATCCATATGCTCCTCCTCCGCACGCAGAGAGCGCGACAGGTGGCTTTTTTCTGTCGCACATTTTGTTCTTCCTGTATCGTTGGTGTGGTTCAGTCCGTCGGAGTTTTTCGAGTTAATTAAAGAGTTAATTTGGAGTTAATTAAAGTTCGTGAGCTGAGCCACAAGAATTGGCCGAGGAGGAGCTGCTACTTCGTACTTAGGACTTTGAACATTTGATATTTCGGTGAGTTAACGACTGTAGCTGTTAGCTTAGCGTGTTAACTACATTAGCAATTAATGCACACAGATAAAAAAAAATAGATTTAGACGCTGTACTTCTGTAAAAAACAAAAACAAAAAAAACAACAGTCGGGATAATCTCGAAGAGGATAAAATTAGTTCATGAATATGTGATAATTGTGTTGTGTGCTTGGGAGCCTATGCAGTCGCTAATCAAGTGAAGTGCTGTGTGATATTCAGCCTACAGGCCGTTAGGTGCCACACTTGGTGATGAGGCTCTCATAATTACTCATGCAGCCAAAATTCATGTAAGCTATGTATGGAGCCTTGCTAGCAGCTGGGTGTTTGAACTATAAAATAATTAGGTTTATTTACTTTTTGAAGTGTTTATGTTGAATTCATGTACTTTGAGGTATACTGTGAATTGCATTATTATATGCAGTTCTGAGTTGATAAACATTAATGAAAAAACAAAAGAACGCTTGGTAGAGCAGGACTTATGTTAAAGTAGATCTCAGTGGACATTTGTTATGGACTTGTGATGAGTAACTCTCCTGCGCATGTGAGTTACTCATCACAAGTCCATAATGAATGTCCATTCATGGACTTATTTTTTAATTATGGGCTGTTGTTGTTGTTGTTTTTTTGGGGGGGGGCGCTTCAGTTGGACCTCGAGTTGTCGTCTGTCCACCGTCTCATCGGCTGTCATTCCACCAACATCACAGTCATCACCAGGACATTCTTTGCAGAAGAGGGCGGTAGGACTTTTGAGTGCACTTGTTTTATTTTATTTTCATTTTCCCTTTATTTTAGTCTTTTGCTTAGTTTTTATTCTATTAGTTAACTTTGAAACTTGTCTAAGATCTCAGGTTTTTGTTTTGTTTTTTGTGATCCACCAATTATCTGTTTTCGCCAGTGGTGGATCAACAGGGGGAAAAAAAAGACATTCAGTGTGTGGAAAGATATTTGTCAATTGTAATATATTGTGCGATACTCTGACCTTTTTTTTTTTTCATTGGCTATAATATAGTTCCTTTTTACATAGCCCATTGGTTGTCGTTTGGGGTGGATATTTCATGTCTACTTTAACAGGCAGACAAGTAAGTTATAGCCAATCTCCTCATCGAACCTAGATTAGAGACAGACCCCTGCTTCCTACTTAGATACTCTGCACTATCTTTAAAGTGACAGGTCTAGTGGGTTACAGAAGTGGCGAGCCAGCCTGGAGGTTGGTGCAAATTAAATTAGATTCCACCCCAATGCGTGCTTAGAGAAAAATATCCATCCATTTTCCAAACTGCTTATCCTGCTCTCAGGGTCACGGAGATGCTGGAGCCTATCCCAGCAGTCATTGAGTGACAGGCGGTAAGACACCCTGGACAGGCTGCCATACTATCGCACAGGGCTGACATACACACATATACACACACCCACACATATTCATACCTAGGGACAATTTAGTATGGCCGATTCACCTGACCTACATGTCTTTGGACTGTGGGAGGAAACCGGAGCCCCCAGAGGAAATCCATGCAGGCACAGGGAGAACATGCAAACTCCACACAGGATGACCCGGGACGACCCCCAAGGTTGGACTACCCAGGGGCTCGAACCCAGGACCTTCTTGTTGTCAGGCGACCGCGCTAACCACTGCGCCACCGTGCCACCCTAGAGAAAAGTATATAACTCAAAAACACATATTGATCAGGACTTTGATTTTGTATGGGTGTGTAAATTACTGTTAAGACAAGGCATATGCAGTCTATTAGACATACATACAGAAGAAGAAAAAAAAAGGATCTCTGCAACAAGTTTGACATGCATGGGCGTAGTTGCCTTTACATAACAGGAATAGATGAAGCTTATACTGATAAGGAAATAACAAATATCTTTAAAGTTAAAGGGGACATTGCTAAAATTGTGAGGATTTCCAATGAGTCAGGTCAGCCAGCGGGCTGGACCCTAATACATTGCTTATCAGAGCGAGCAATTTCAAGACTTGATCTCGCAAGCCTAGGCGACCTGCCAAGCCTGATGATCCTACTACCACCTGGCATGTGATGACCATTCGTGAAATGTGTCAAGGAGCTTGGCAGAGAATTGGCTCAAAGATGCTTGGCTGAACTGAGTACTCTTGCTGGCAGTAGTAAAGCTGGCTTTTGTGATATGCTTCTGAGTGAGGTGCAATATGCTCGGTCTGACCTGGGCCCCCCTCAGAGTCCTGATATTCACCTCCAGCCTTCTGATCAGCATGCTTCCCCCCCTAGCAGTGAGAACAGAATCCCTTACTGAAGTCAGTTAGAAATTCTGCAGCCACAACCAGCAGATTCTGTTCCTAACACTCTTCCCTCTGGTGCTACCATAAATCCACCTCATCTTAATGAGAGTACAGTAAACCTGCTCCAAATTCAGAATTGTTGAACATTTCATTCATAATAATGCAAGCCCATCCAGCTATAGCCAGAGCAGGGTTAGAGCATTTTCAGGGCGGCTGCCAAAGCCAAATGGCAAAGTGGATTATGACGCCTGGTGGACTCAGGTGGACTTTCTCCTTAATGACACTTCATTGTCTGATGCTTAAAAAGAGGAGAATTTTTGAGAGCCTGCCCAGCCCAGCTGTTGATATCGTCAAGTCACTTCGTACCAATACACCTCCTAGTGCTTACCTCACTCAGCTTGAATCTGCATTCGGATGGTGGGGGATGGCGAAGAGCTATTTGCGACATTCCTGGGTTCAAACCAAAATTCTGGAGAGAAGCCCTCTGCCTATCTTAACCAACTTCAAACTCTCCTTACTAAAGCTATCACTAGAAGGGGAGTCCCCGCTGAAGAGTCCCAACAAGCACTTACTCCGGCAGTTCTGCAGGGGGTGCTGGGACTGGAGTTTACTTATTGGACTTAAATTTAAACACCAGAAAAATAAGCCACCATCTTCCCCTGAACTACTGTTTTTTTCTGAGAACAGAAGAGGACCGATGGGCAGCAAAAATTGACTGAATGAAAAAGCATTTGTTCTCGCATTTGTATACAATGTCCACGATTTCCTTCTCTTCTTCCGCTCTAAGAAAAATGGAACTTGGATTTCTGTCCCCATAATCCCTATCACTCTCCTCTATGATTGTTTGTGTGTCATTGATTTTTTTCTGCCAGTTTTGGGCCCAAATTTACAAAGAATCTGTTGAAGCCATTGACCACGTCTTCCATGTTATTTATAGTGTTATCATTATCTGGTAATTATTGAGGGAAGCTTGGGCTTCTAGATCTGTTTCTAATAATACTATTCAACACATTCCGTAGACCTTTTGTGTTTTTATTGGTCTCAAAGTCTTAGTTGTAGCATTCTTTCTTGCACATCATCTTAATGTTAGTTAGCCTTTTTTTAATATTTTTTGTATTTTATTTCTGCTTCAGTGGTTCTGTGCTTTATGAATTCTTTATGGAGTTTATTTTTTACATTTCAAGCGTTACATAGTCCCTTTGTAATCCATGGACTAGCTTTAGGTTTAATAAATGGCCACAGACAGCACCCTGCAAATAGCAAAGAATACCACACCCATTCAAACGACATCCATGTATGGAACTATGAACTGTGTGTTGCTACTTTCCCCCAAAAAGGAGACAAGAGTTTAATTTTTATCTGCAAAGATTTGCCAATAATTAAGATGTGAAGTATTTTGCATTCACCAAAGATCATTTATCATTATGTCTTGATGCATGCTCAATAATCCAGGAAAGAAAATCAAACGAGGTTAAATCAGTTCATCTGGATACGATGTTTACTGGCAGATACGTTTCATCACTCAACTGACACCTTCAGTCTTTTTTTTTTTTTAGACTGAAGATGTCACTTAGTTGAGTGATGAAACGTATATGTCAATAACGTATCCAGATGAATTGATTCAACCTTCTTTGATTCATCATGAAGTTTTTGCAATGACTTTTTTAATGTACTACAGAATATCATGACTGTTACATAGTGAGTGCAGATTACCATATAATAGTCACATACACATGTTTGCAGGTGGGGCAAAGGGGCGTGACAGTGAGAATGGCACCAACATGAATAAGAGGTGTGTTGGTGTCGGGTCTGACTCAACGTTTGGGGAAACTCATACATAGAACTTTTCACACAGGCTCTTCTTAACAATGAATCACCAACATCTGTGTGTTTGCAAAAGTTGGCTTCAATTGTAGCAAAACCATAACTTTAGCAACAATATAAACTGTTACTTCTGCAATATAATATTCAGTTTTGTAGAGATTACTTGTATTTTAGTGTCCACAACAATAAGCATTCGATAAAGTAGTCTTGCAAGTTATTCATGAGTTTTCTTTGGGCTGGAAGCCAATTTGAAGAAATTAGGTCTACTGTGTGTTACATCAGCTGCCACAGTAAGTTATATTTGCCAGAGTTAAATATACCTGAGGTAGTTTCAGCAACTGATTATATTTTATGCCAAGGGTCATTATTCCATATTCAACAGTCAAACAACTTTAATCGGGGTCAAAAAGAACACACACAAAAATACTAGTCAAGTCAAATTTATTTGTATAGCACAATATCACAAGTTAAAAAATTGCCTCAAGGGGCTTTACAGCAACACAACATCCTGTCCTTAGACCTACGCGCAGATAAATGGCCTGAGTTGCAAAGGTCTTTTTTGTATTTACTTTTCTGTTATCGTAAGACCATATCCTCACCTGCTGTAATGTCCATCCGTCCATCCATTATCCAAACTGCTTATCCTGCTCAGGGTTTGGGGTTGCTGGAGCCTATCCCACCAGTCATTGGGCGGCAGGCGAGGAGACACCCTGGACAGGCCACCAGTCCATCACAGGGCCGACACACACATTCACACCAAGGGACAATTAAGTACGGCCGATTCACCTGACCTACATGTCTTTGGACTGTGGGAGGAAACCGGAGCACCTGGAGGAAACCTACGCAGACACAGAGAGAACATGCAAACTCCACACAGAGGACAACCTGGGACAACCCCTGAGGTTTGACTTCTCTGGGGGTCGAACCCAGGACCTTCTTGCTGTGAGGTGACCACGCTAACCACTGTGCCGCCATGCCGCCCCCAAGTGTTAGCTTTTACAAGCAAATTCTACCCAAAGGACAGAACTGTTAAGTGCTCATGACTTATGATCATATTTTAAATACTGCAGGGAAATAAGTAGGCTACTTTAACTAAGCTGGTGATCAGCTAACAGCATTCCATTGCTGTACAGTTTATGAGGGGCTACATGTGCAACATGTCATTGAAAATTCATTTTCTGCATTAACACTTGGACTTCTTCCCTGCTGATCTTGGTGCAGTCAGTGACGAACATGGTGAAAGGTTTCATCAGGACATTGCGACTATGGAAAAAAGGCATCAGGGCAACTGGAATCCATCAATGTTGGCCGACTATTGTTGGACAGTGACACAAGAGGCACCAGATGCTGAGTGCAAATGAAAATCAGCTGTAAAACATTTAGTCTTGTGCTACAGGCGAGAGTGAGCTATTCATTTTCATACCAGTTCAATCCATATGGGAATCATTGGGGCCTTTCCCATTATGCCTTGGGCACAATGCAGGGAGGTGTCCTGAAACTGTTTTGTGGTGGCAATTTCAAATAATTTTTCTTAGCTATAATAAAAAAGCATCGTAGGGAGGTACACAATAAGCAGTGTAAAATTTTGTTATGAGGACAGTTGTCTCTTTGGGACAAGAGTGAAAACTGCACAAACCACAGCCACATCCTGCTCATCCCCGGACATCACAGTTACACCACATGAGACAGTTCACAGAGGAGGCAGCGTTCATGGGCTCACACTGACCTTACCTCATATGACTTTTTCACCCATAGTGGGAAAATGTGATCCCATGTTTTTTTTTTTTAATCTACAAATGAGAATTGTCAAATATTACTATGTGACCATGGCATCATATCTTTGTCTTATGAACTGACGTGGACTATGTTTCAGCAGTGAAAGTTGAATAGAAGTGAAAATTAAATGAGGGGGGACGATATGCAGATTGTGTTCTCAGTAGAGATCTGTGAGCATCCTCCATTTCCATCTCACCCGTACAAAACACCGTTCATTGACACAGCAGTATTTCAACAAAATGCAGAGCAGATAAGCACATATCACCGGCAGTCATACCAACATATACCCTGGCTCTGCCAAATGACGGAAGATAAGCAGGTATGGGCTTGGCTAGTACTTGGACTGGAGACCTCCTGGGAAAACTGAGTTGCTGCCAGAAGTGGTGTTGGTGGGCCAGTAGGGGGCAGTACAAATATCAAATCCCAGTGCCCCGTTGCAGTGACAGGGACACTGCTGTAGGACAGTGTTTCCCAACTCAATCCTCAAGGACCCCTTATCCTGCAGATTTTCATTGTAACCCTGCATAGGTAGCCCTGCTTGTACTTACTCAACCACTCATCTCATAGCTTGTAATTATGCAAGGTGTGCAACATCTGACATAATTCATTGCTGATTGGTTGAATAACTACAAACAGGTACCTATTCAGGGTCACAAAGAAAATCTGCAGGACAGGGGGTCCTTGAGGACTGGGTTGGGAAACACTGCTGTAGGAGATGATGTCCTTCGGGTGAGACTTTAAACCGAGGTCCTGACTCACTGGTCATTAAAGATCCCATGGCACTTTTCACAAAGAGTAGGGGGTTCCCCGGTGTCCTGGCAAAATTCCCAACCTGGTTGTCTCCATCTGGCCACCTAATCATCCCCCTGTGTAATTGGCTCAATGATTCCTCCCTCTCCACCTCAACCTGATGTATGGTGGGCATTGTCGCACAACATGGCTGCCGTGCATCACCCAGTTGGGTGCTACACATTGGTGGTGGTTGAGGTGAGTTACCCCCTTCAATGTGAAGCGCTTTGGGTGTCTAGATAAAGCACTATATAAATGTAATGATGATGATGATTATTATAATCATTATCATATTGCAGCACAAGACAACATCTTGTGGTCACACATCTGTTGTTTTCATCAAATGTTTGTCACCACTAACCCATGCTTACAGCATATAGACAATGGAGGGTTGTAAAAACATCAGGCGCACCCTCTGAAGGGGAAACAGGTTGATGCCTCCACGATTTGGCATCAAAAGCCTGACTTCAGTGAGTAGACTTGGACCAGTGAGCTAACTGTGCCCTGATGTTAAACTTATAATGCAACAATGTTTGTTTGATGCCAGCGTTCTCTCTATCAACATCCTCTCTCAGTCTTTTTATCTTTAGAAAGGGAATTTGCCATGGTAGGATGTAATAACTGTCAACACCGGTAAGTGTATGAGAACTTGTTGATTGCAGATATGCTTCTTTTTAGTAGGAAATCATTAAAAGTGGTTGTATTAACCCCTCGTGCTTTCAGAATCAAAATCATGTGTCTTTGGCCATGTATTTTTGCACATACATGGAATTCAATTCCGATCTAAAATCCTGCTGTTGTATCCCTGCCAATGTCCATTCAGTCAATCAATCAGTCAGTCTTATCTATCTATATCTGTCTGTCATCATCAGTCTATTGATTTATTAGTTTAAATAAAGACTCAATTAGTCTGCTTACACCCTATATTTGTTTATCCATATTTCTGTTTGTTTAACAGAGGTTACCTTGATATGATCCCTTTCGCTTATCACACACTTGGCATACTTTTCTTCATACGCTTATCAGTAAAGGCATCAGGCTCAACATAAGGTGTGTCTCCCATACCAATGCTGGCTTACTTTTCCTGTGAAATTGTGGTTTACAATGTTGAAATGTGTCCAGGTCCAAATACTTTGATCAGGCTTTGGCTTGAACAACCTGGCCTAAGGGATCTATCTCCCTAGTCCTCCGGGGGGGGGGGGGGGGTATAGGTGTGCTGTGCTAGGAGCTTCAAGAACAGAAATGTGGTGGATAGGTTGCATGCTATGTTGAAAGCATATTGATGCTGTGTAACAGATTCTTCACTGTAGAAGCAAGTACCTTTATCCCTGCAAAGCTTGTATAGGAGCTGTGCCATCTAATGCAAGATGTAACACACTGTAGGAAGCTCATCTACTTTACATCTGTGGGCAATATAATCTTCCATGTTTTGTTTTTGGGTTGAAAAAAATATTTAACTTAATTTTTTAACTCTTACATTAACAGAGAGAGAGCAGTCATTGCAGAGATGGACAGTTTGAATTAGATAGCTGGACAGGAAGGTAAAATAAAATGTAAACTTGTAACTGATTTATGTATCATAGTATTGTGTAGTATTGTATACAAAATATACTTGTGTTTTTGTTTTTTTTGTTTTTTTAGCCAGGCTAACAGTCTATTTTAATCAACTATGTGAATACTGCGGACTCACAAGTAATGATTTAAAACCCTTATACATCAAGATCAAATGAGATCTGACCTGATGTAATATTTCCTATTATATCTAAGTCACGTATCCCTGGAAACACATGCAACTAAAAATAATAATGCTAAAAAAAAAAACATGTCCACAGCAACAACGCTCATGTTAGTGAGATCTGTTTGGCTGAAACATGAATGCCTCAGCATTTTAAGTTGTGTGGAATTGACCATTTCCAAAAATGAAGCTTGATCTAAATTTTTTTTTCCAGAGCAATGATACTTAAAGTGTAGAAGCTGTGATGCAAGGGTGATCCCATTTCAACTTTTAACAACTTGGCAAGCTAGTCACCCTTGAATGTCTAGTGCTAACTTCCATCGGTAATGTAGTACTAAAGTAGGAAGCATTCTACATACACTCCAGTTAAAGCGTTAGTTTCCTGCTTCCCGGGCGAAATACAAGTGTCTCCTTTTACAATTTCTTTTCAACTCCTGACACATGAAAAGCAAGTGGCTGCTTTGAATGTATGAACATGTCCTGCACTGACATTCCTGTGTTGTTTTTGTGGTGAATCATGGGTTTTCAGGGTGAATCAAAGATTGTGTTTCTTCCACACATGCAAATGAACCTGCAGAAACTTGTAGTAATCAGTTGCACAATAGGTACCGAACTTTTGACCAGGCAAGTCTAAGTAATCTAATATGAGGAAAGATTAGACTTTGTGTGATTTTGATCCATTTCAGCTTTCAAAAACAAAAGAAAACAATGGAAGAAAGATGATAGATTTTGCAATAATTTGATGTTGGTAATGGATGATCCTGGATCTTAGTGCAGTTCATCTCAGGACATGCACAAAGAAGGATACGTGCAAATGGTAGGCAAGCTTTGCAGGCGTTTTTTTTTTTTTGTGTGACTGACATGCAGGCACAAGTGCCTATTAAAATAATTCTTTGGAATAGAGAAGGAAAGCTGATTTGATTTATGCACTAAAGTGCAAACACTGACCCTGTGTTTCTAGTATGTGGTGGCTGAGATATACTTTTATATTTGGAAGTAAAATTCAGCCCTGAAATAGCAATGTTTGAGTGCTGCTGTGTGCGACATAATGATGGAGCAGGTCTCTCTGGGGCACATAAAGTGATTTTTAAAGAAAACAGCTGGCTGAGCAAAGAAATGTCTGTCTCAACCAGCTCCCTTGCTTAGGTTCCCCTAACTTGATACAATTCTTCACTTTGAATGATCAGTGCACTTTTCATGCAAACTGGTTACAGACCATGGTGCTCTGTCCACATGAATTTTACATATTCCCCGGTCCTTACCTCAACAACACTGAAAGAATGTAAATTGGCTGATTCAAAGTATTTAAACAGTTTTTGAGAGCACTGGGTGGGGTTTAATCTGTTATTGCCAGTGAAAACGAATGATTTGTTAAAATGCACAATACCTCCAAATCATGCTGCTCACCCAAAATTTTGGCTGTTTTCTTTAAACAGCAATAAACTCATTTGTTGTAAAACATCTGTATCAAAGTAAGATTTATATTGCTATTCAAAATATCGCCCTGCTAATGACAATGAAGTGATGGCAGAGAACAAAGTTGTTTTGTTTTTTTTGTTTGTTGGATTTTCCTCCATTTTTTCCCCTCCTCAATTACACCCGGCCCGTTACCCCACTCTTCCGAGCCTTCCTGGTCGTTGCTCGGGGAGGGCTGCAGACTACCACATCTCTGAGACATGTGGAGTCGCCAGACGCTTCTTTTCACCTGATAGTGAGGAGTTTTGCCAGGGGGACGTAGCGCATGGGATAATCACGCTATTCCCCCCCGTACAGGCACCCTGACCGACCAGAGAAGGCGCTAATGCAGCGACCAGGACACATGCCCACATCCGGCTTCCCACCCTCAGACACGGCCAATTGCATCTGTAGAGACAACTGACCAAGCCGGAGGTAACATGGGGATTCGAACCGGCGATCCTCATGTTGGTAGGCAACGGAATAGACTGCTACGCTACCCGGACGCCCGCAGAGAACAAAGTTATCTGTAATCTGGAGTTACTGTCAAGGCTGAGACCTGTTAATGGGAAAGAAGGGAAAACAGCAGATGGGATGTAACATCATCCCTTGTCCCACATTTAGATAAAAAGGAACTTTATTATATGAATACAAAAGCTTGTCCCCTTGACCATCAAACAAGGTACAGAGATCTCGCAGGTACTTTTGCTCCTAGGCATAGACAGTTACACAAGGTAAAGACGTGAAAGATTAAAAAAAAAATTATGCTATTTTTGAAGAAATACAGTTGATTTCAAAAATCCCTTGAGTTGATTAAGTCCAAAATGGTAGTTTTTGTCTTATCTGGATACACTGCTTATATTTACATGCATGTAACTTGGAGGGTAAAATAACCTTTGACTTTGCTCAAGGGAAATGCACTCGCCTAGCCGAGGACACGTCACACTGGCTTTCAGCTCTCTCAACAATGGCCAAATAGTCAACAGTTTACAGTATGTAGAAAGTGCATAGGAGACCCACTAAGACAGCAGTGGCATAGTGAAACAATCAGAGGTTGCTGAATAGGTTGCCTCACCACATTATGCAGTTGTAGACAATACAGACACCTGAGGCGTATCTACAAATTATTGTTACGTTGCCAGCGACTGAAGCTGCATTATTCAGACCGCACGATATTCATCTCAGTCACGTCACCATTTTCATACGTTTATACCGCTAGGGTGAAATAGATAAGACTATTCCCTGAAGTCACAAAGCTTACAATGAAAGGTTCAGGACTAACACAAAAAAAGAGAAGAAAAAACAGTAATTAGTTAGGGTTGGGATACAAATGTACACCCACCTAATACAGCTATATAAATACAATGTCACAAAAAAAAAACTACATAAAACTACAATGGTATAGAGCATACAATACTGTCCTTAGAGGAGTGCTAGAGACACCGCGATCCAAGTTTTGGATGTGAAAATGTGAAACGTGAAAACAGAAGAATTAATGTAATTCTATGTTCTTGAAGTTACATTCCCCCTCTACGTTCGCACACAGTTCTTCCTCTACTGCCTAATACAATCATGCCATGGTGTAAAGAAACTGTTATGCAGCTACACTGGCTAAGGAACCTTCCACCATGTCTGTTCTCACAAACACAGAGGCGTAAGAGGTTTTGGTTGTCTTTGGAGGGATGGCCTGGCAGTTGGCCGGAAGGCTGACCGGTGGTTTGGAAAGGAAAATAGTAGACGAAATGGAAGATATGTCGTGTTTTGTGCATGACTGTCTGTGTGTTTGTCTATTTACAAAATATGCATGGGTTTGTGTGCGGCTCTTCAAGAGTGGTGTTGATTGCGCGACCCAAATGTGAGGCCGCTCACGGCATTTCCTTGGTGGTCTCTTTGAGGTTGTCGTTTGTGGTGATGTTGGTGAGCCGAACTCTCTCGTTTTCCTGCTGTTGGTTCTCTTTGTCCCGCGCCTCTCCTTCCACATGGAAGCCAACCATCAGCTGGTAGACCATCACTCCAATGATGGTTCCAAGGAATGGGGCAAAGATGGGCACCAGGAACCAGCATTGCCTCACACTGCAACAACAGTTAATCTTTAGAGATTAATCTGTTCGTAACCACAAGGGGAATCAATTTTTAAATGAGGATCTTAAATGAAAGGCATCCCCCACCCCATTTTCCCCCAATTGTACTTGGCCAATTACCCCACTCTTCCGAGCCGTCCTGGTCATTGCTCCATCCACTCTGGCCATCCGGAGAGGGCTGCAGACTACCACATGCCTCCTCCGATACATGTGGAGTCATCAGCTGCTTCTTTTCACCTGACAGTGAGGAGTTTCACCAGGGGGACGTAGCGTGTGGGAGGATCACGCTATTCCCCCCAGTTCCCCCTCCCCCCAAACAGGCGCCCGAACTGACCATAGGAGATGCTAGTGCAGCGACCAGGACACATAGCCATATCCGCCTTCCCACCCGCAGACACGGCCAATTGTGTCTGTAGGGATGCCTGACCAAGCCGGAGGTAACACGGGGATTCGAACCACCAATCCTCGTGTTGATAGGCAACAGAATAGACCGTTACGCTACCCGGCGCCCCATAGAAAAGTATCTTTTGTACACAAATGTAAAAAAAAAGTCAGTTGGTAGTGAACATTATATGCAACTATTGTAAACGTAATGTGGAGAAATGGGAACACAGACCATGGAAATTGAGGTGGAAATATGTTCTTACTTATAGAGTATTGCAAGTACTCACGTAAAAACATCTTTTCCCCAGCCAGCTATGGCAGTGAAAAGGCGTGGTCCCAGGTCCCTGGCGGGGTTTACAGCATAGCCAGAGTTGAAGCCCATAGAAAGTCCAATGACCAGAACAACGAAGCCAACAGTGAAGGCCTCCAGACCCTGTGGGATGGGGTTGTTGTACGGGTCCACAATGGCCAGGATACACACAATCAGGGCTGCCGTGCCAATGATCTGTAGTGGAAAAGTACAGTCTAGTGAACACCTGGCTGAACACCAGACACATGTCCTACTATTAAAACGAGTAAAATAGAAAACTTAAGACTTGGACTTGGACTCATGACTACCGTGCAGAATGGGCAGTTTTCATTTCAAGAATCATTCTTGTGATTTTTTTTTTCTTCTTCTACCATATCTAGAGTATCTACCTGATCGAAGAAGCCATTGAGAATGGTGAGATGTTTTCCAGGGTAGGTAGCGAAGATGCCAGCTGTGGCTTTTGGCCCGGTAATATTGAAACTTCCAGGAAAGTCCCACAAGGCATCTATGGGATGCAGACAGCGAAATGAAACACAAAACCTCGTCCTTGTTCAGATCCATAAATGGGACACTTATGTATGATTTTACGATACACATGCATTGATAGTGACTGTAATGAGATGGTTTGCTCAAATTTGGCTCACTGTCCGTAACCATCCCTTACCATGGTACATGCCGAAGATTATTGCGGCGCCAAGAAAAGCCCCCAGCGTCTGGAAGGCAAAATACACAGGGAACTTTCTCCAGCGCTCTCTCCCAAGCAGGCACAGGGCAAAGGTCACAGCAGGGTTCAGATGGCCTCCTGTAAAAAACATGCACCACAACAGCGTGTTGACACAATATTTTTGCCTGTTAACATATCGCACAACACATATCCAAAGAACTCTAAATACAGAGTAATCATTTATGTCCATCAAGTTGGGGGGTTTTTTGTTCAGGAAAGTGTAGTAGATTACACAGTGGTGCAACTCGTTCACAACAAGTTTTTACCGGGATACACTGCACCAAAAAAGCAATGATGTTTTTCCTCGTGACAAAACCTTATGAAGTCATGCATGGAAAGTGTGTGAATGTGACTGTGTGAATGTTTGCTAGTGAGATCGTGTTTTGCCTACCAGACACTTGGCCACAGACCAGGATGCCAAGGGTGGCAGCGAAGCCAAAAGCGAAGTTAACAGTGAGAAACATGCCATGGGATCCTCCACTCAGAACCAGCTGGGCTACAGCACCACAGCCAAACATCTGCAGAGAGAGGGGATACAGAGACAGGTTAACATTACAACTTGTTTGCTTTTAGTAGAGATGACATATTAGAGGGTTTTTTTTTTGTTACAAGAGAAAAGTCAGCATGCGTCCCGATATGCATTTCTTTTGTGTGCTCGGCAATAAAAGACAGCAAAAGGTGTGAATGTTTTTAAAGACGGTCCTGAGTGTGCACATTACAGTGTAAAGCTATGAAGAACACAGCACCTGTCTGTGTTCACCTGTGCTTCACCTGTTTGCAAGAAAACCAAATCATGAATACTATATATTCATAGCTCCGGGACCTGGATGTGGTTGTTATCAGAGAAACCAGAGAAATTGAAACCCAGTTTCATTATTGAATAGACTCCATTGTGTTTCTGCTAGGAGACAGAAGGACATGTAGAGAAATTGGCAGCGACTTTGCACAAATTATTTACGTTTTTGTCTTTTCTTTACAGAAAACAAAAAAAATCTTGATTTACTGAGTGGAAACATCAATGGAGTCGAAAGGAAGTAGATTTCCGTGTGTAGTGTTCCATTTTGTGTGTCACACAAATGTTTAGTCCGTCCTTGCACGTGTGTGTGAATTAGCATGCCATGCAAAAAGGCATGTGTGCCTATCTTGAGTGCCACATCTGTATGTTAGAAGATGTGTGTGGTCGTTAAGGAGGCTGCAGGCTCTAACTGTCTGGAAGAGTGAACATTCCTCTCAGCCCACAGGACTCATGCTGAGGTTAGCTACACATACGCAGAGGGCCTGGTGGCAAGGGGAGGTTCGTCATCACTGGGCCCAGTCTAAACTCGACTTGTTTACGTCCTGATGAGACCGACTGCCAGTGTAAAAATACTTTTTTGATCAGCCCTTGTACAGTTGGCTATTCCTTTTTGAAATATAGGCTAATATTTCCTTTCATACTTTGGTCCAATTTCCGTATGTGGATCAGCATATACCACAACTCATCACCGAACCTCTTCTCTTAGTCAGTCTAAATGTCAGAGGCATCTGATTGCAAAATGAGTGGTGCCCAGCCAGCTAGCATAAGACGGCTTAGTGAGATCAGATTTCTCCAAAAAGGGCTATTTATCCTACAGCGAATCTGTAAGTAAACCTCAAATGTCCGTAGTTGATTGTAAATGTTTGTGCAATATATCGTAATGTAGCTGCAGAGAGACCCCCGCCACAGACGTACTGACACACTCATGCGGAGTTCATACTGTGCCCTCTTCCAACCGTTCAGTAACATTCAATTGGCAGATTCATCTGGCTACCCATCCAGCCACTCTTAACCATTCGCAAAGTGGGAAAGGTTGGAGTGAATCAGAGGAGCCTCACAGCAGCCAGCCAATTGAATTGCCCATGTGCTCTTTATTTAGAGATTTGGGCTGAAAGGACAGGGAAAGCTGCTGGACTGGAACCAGCCTCTGAATCATTAAATACGCCCTCTTCAAAAGGAGTATCTGAAACTCGCCCGAAGGCCCTGTTGAGTTCACAACAGGCAAGGAGGGCAGTGATTTAAACTGGTAGATACACTTTTTGTCAATGACGTGGATTCAGTGTGATTTTTCAGATTTTATTGTCTTGATGCAAAAGTTCGGCTAGTCCCATATAACCACCCTGTCCGACCATATTTTTTAATAACACTCCTCCATGCAATATTAAAGATATAGTTGAACAAGTAATTATATAAAAATATGAATATTGCCAACTAATTCCTGTATATATATATATATATATATATATATATATAATCCAGTGAGTCAAGTAAATTCTTTATGGGACAGTACAAGCCTGTTTCATGCCATTAGCAATTGCGTATGGCTGCTTATTGCTTGTGGCTTATGGCTAGTTGAGCACTTTCCCTACCGCTGAGTGTTTCTTTCAACAGTTATATATATATATATATATATATATATATTCCGCTCCTCATTTGTTGAGCACTTTTATCTACACCACTGATGGTTTCCTGAAAAAGAAAAAAAACTATATATATAGTTTATTAAGATGACAGAATGACAACAAAACAATGTATTGTATTCATGAAAAAGTATCCTCACAAGAACACACACACACACCCCCAAGGTTGCACACACCTGTGGATACAACACAAATTCACATGCACTCACTTTGCTTCTTTATCTCATCCGATAGTACTTCACAGTTATCACTCATTAACATGTAGTTTGTTCTAGAGAGAGAGAGAGCCAGTGATATCTCTAGTAGAGTAAGTAAAATATGTCTGGCATCTTCATCACCTGTCAGCTATTGTTCTGATGCTGTCCCTCCCTGTACTACCATCCGCATGTGTCACCTGGTAAACGGACGTGCCACACCTGCCTTGTCCACTTTATGCTGCTCTGACAAGTCAAATCAGCTAGTGACCTTTATACAAGCAGCGATGAAACAAAACACCGGTGGTCTTTAGTCCTCGGGTCATGATTCAGATGCTATTTTGTAAACCAGCGAGGGAGCCAGCGAGTCACTCGACTGACTCTCTCACTCGGTGAAAGTTGAACCAAAATAGCCGCTTCTGAGTTGTAAACTAGACTTGTTTTTAATCGCCCAAATTACTTACTATGCGTGTGTGAACAGGTGCCCACTTACAGCCGGGAGTGGAAATTAAGAGCAATCTAGTCAGGTTGAAGAATTGATATCGAAGCTTATTTTACAAGCGTGGGAAAATAAACACCTACAAACCTGAACAGCTACAGGCGAGACCCATGATGTGAGGGAGTCAGATGATGTGCAGTTGTCTCAATCAGTTCCCTGTGACATATGAAGAGTTCATCGATCTGGCTAAATGTGACTATGGAAATACCATAGACACAGAATGAGCCGAATAAGGTGTGTTGCATGGGACAGTTATAATATTGTGTAAAAAAAGAAACTTCACAAACTTTTTTTTTCTCCCCCAGATGGGCGTTTAGGTGCCGATGTGGCGTGCTGTGGAGGATCACGCCACACAGTAAATATCACCGAGTTCACGGTGGAGCTCGGATGTAAATACAACCGCTGCGTTCACAGTGAGTCCTGTCCAGAAGAACCTGTTACTACTCTGTTTGCGCTCATCTCAAGTGTGCCAGTAAAAGCAGTCACACCATCACACTCCATAAGAGTAATTGATGGCGCCGTACAATGCGTTCAATATCGCTTCACTGCTTTTGAAGTCTACATGTAGTTGATCATTTACGTAATTTGCAAACGTTTTCTTTCCTCGGGCATTCATCACCGTTAACGCCATGAAGGTGGGAAAGTGATGTATGGAAAAGCTGTTCTGTGGAGAACAATTTAACGTATTGCAAAACCAGTGAACCCTGAAAAAAAAACAAGAAAAATGTATGGCTGCAATGCTGACAAGCAGTTGCAGAAAAAAGGCCGTCCTTTGAAAAGTGAACAAGTACATAAGGACATTTCCTGACCCCCAAAATCTTGCTAAGTATAATTGCAGTTTGTGCGTCCGTTTGTCATCTCCTTTCCCTTAAGATAACATACAGTAAGAGAGAAAACACTGCACACACACACACACACACACACACACACACACACACACACTTACCACTAGGATGAGGGTGCCAAGACACTCTGCCAAGGCCTGGCGGAGCAGAAGGTTGCGGATCTGGAAGAACCCTGCCATCTTTTCCAGGTACACCTTTTGTATGCCCATGTTTGCTTGCTGGAACTTGGACGGCGAGAAGACCTGGTTGATAGATACGTCCTTCAGAGATAATGATGTTTGGCAGACTGGCCTCCTCCTCTTATAGAAGTCAAGATGTGCCCAGACTGGGCTGGTGCCAAAAGAGTCCGGCTCCACCCTCCACACCCCGCCTCCCTCCGTCCGGGTCGCTCTCTCTCACTCTCTCTGTTTTTCTTTCCCTCTATTAAACGCTCTCTCTTTCATGCATACATGCACACACGTTTGCATGCACACACACACACACACACACACACACACACACACACACACACACACACACACACACACACACACACACACACACACACTCGTCACAACCGCGATACACTTTTTCACACCACTTACTGCTTCACAATTCTCTCTTCTCGCTTTCTCTTCCTCCTGTCCCTTTTTCCTCCTTTTCTCTTGCTAGTTCTTTTGTCCTCTCTCTGAAACCTCATCGCCACATATTATTCTTGCTTTGTCAAGTTTCAATAGAGGTGTGAGAACATTACCCATATAACGCTCACAGCTACGCCTCCGTCAGTAGGAATCAGGTGTACCATTTACCTTTTTCTCTTTTTGCGTTATACCTCTTAAATTGTGGCGTGTACGATCAAATGTTCGACTGCCTGAACGTCAAACCAGACGCAATAGTAAAAGGCATATCTGCATAAATTCGTTTGGTTTGGAAGTTTACACCTGTTCAGTGTGTCTTAATAACTTTCAGTGGAAAAGAGGATCTCATCTGTCACCGTCAAATACTGATAGTGGGTCGATGCGTTCATTCTCACTGCAGCGTTTTCATAAAAGAAGCTCAAATCGGTCATTGGAATACACATTTGATTGGATATAACCCCCCCCCCGCCCTCCATGCAGAGGAAAGAGATAAGAGATACACGTAAGGCCAACGTCAGCTAAATTGCTATTGTAAAACTTTTCTGGTGCAGGACACAGTCAGTTTTCTGTCTGAGCAAATAACAGATGGGTGACACAGCTCTCATCGCCCATAGACCCCGAGGCTGCGTGAGTCATGTCAATCAAAAATGGAGGCCTCGCCTCATTCCTGCGTCATGGGTGTTGCACAACTATTTAGTCTGAACTGTTTATAAGCATATCTGTGCATAGAGGGAGGGATTGAGACGATGCCAAGGTCATAAAACAAACCCCAAAAAAAATTAAAAAAAAATATATATGGAAGGGCTGTGAGAATGTATGTCTGCAGAATTTGGGTCAGAGGCTCTGTTGGGTGCGGGTATGGACCTTTGTGAGAGAAAGAAGCGGACTTTAAACTATCCCGGGTGTACGGTAACGTATTTGGACCCATGTTTTTGTTTCCCCAGTGGCATTGGGCTCTGGTCACTGAAACGTACGTCACCGTGTTTCCTTCTGTTGCCGTGAATGTTGTATTTTTGCTGTTGCCTTGACTGTCTTGGGGAGGAAAACGGCACGGCGGGGGCTCTCATTTACGTTGTTTGAAGCTTTTCCACTTCAGGTTTCCATGTTGAATCTTCCTGTAGAAAGTCTGGTGACTGAGGTTGCCCAAAAAAGCTGCAGGTTTTAGGACACGTGGTTTTAAAGCAGCTTTTCCAGGAACAGTATGGCTAAAGTAGTGGGCCAGCAACAAAAAAAAAAAGAGGAGAGAATAAAAAGAAAAAAAGAAACCCCCAAAAAAACATAAGTACCCACAAACAATACTGTAAGGCAGCGGTCGGGAACCTATGGCTCGCGAGCCATATATGGCTCTTCCGGTGACGGCATATGGCTCCCAGACAATTTTGAGTTGAAAATTATTTTTTTTTCAAAAAAATCAGTTTGGAACTGATTTTAAAATACTTGTGATATTTCTTAATAATACTGTGTCATTTTAAAGTAAACAGAAATTAGTTTTGAAGATAAATTTCACGGGTCACGGGTCACCCGTGGGTCGGGTCGGGAACCAATGGCTCGCGAGCATGTCCGGGTCAAAATGGACGGCGAGAAGACCTGACCTAAAATTGATTTCTTCAAAGGTGAAGAAATCAATTTTATCAGATAGCCAACTAGTTTATCCGCTTCAACCCTTGTAACGGAAAAGATGGCGAAAAGAAAAAAAGACGATGATTACCGTGCATTCCAGGCTGCGTGGACAGAGGAATTTGCATTTGTGGAGAGAGCAGGATCTGCGGTATGTCTAATATGCAGTGATAAAATTGCATCGATGAAACGGTCAAATATAAAGCGGCACTTCGATACGCACCATGCTTCATTTGCATGGAAATCTCCAGCGGGGGACAGCAGGAAAAGGGCATGCGAGGAGCTACAGCGGAGAGTGCAGACGAGTCAGCAGCAACTACGTGTGTGGACCAAGCAAGGTGACGGGAATTCCGCTAGCTTTGCGGGGGCTTTGGCAATAGTAAGGAATGGAAAGTCATTCACAGATGATGAGTATGCCAAAACATTCATGCTTGATGTGGCCAATGAACTGTTTGATGACTTCCCAAATAAAGACAAGATAATCAAACGAATAAAAGACATGCCCCTGTCAGCAAGAACTGTGCACGATCGTAGCATCATGATGGCAAATCAAGTCGAGGAAACACAAATTAAGGACATAAACGCCGGGACATACTTTTCTCTCGCGTTAGATGAGTCAACAGACGTTAGCCATCTATCTCAGTGCAGTATCATTGCCAGGTATGCTGCAGGTGACACACTGCGTGAGGAAAGCTTGGCTGTTTTGCCAATGAAAGGGACAACAAGAGGAGAGGATTTATTCATGTCTTTCATGGAGTTTGCTAAAGAAAAAAAACTACCGATGGATAAACTTATTTCTGTCTGTACTGATGGCGCACCCTGTATGTTGGGGAAGAACAAAGGATTTGTAGCGCTTCTCCGTGAACATGAAAAGAGAGCCATCCTAAGTTTTCATTGCATCCTGCACCAGGAGGCGCTTTGCGCTCAGACGTGTGGCCAGGAGCTCGGTGAGGTGATGTCTCTGGTCATTCGAGTGGTCAACTTTATTGTTGCCCGAGCTTTAAATGATCGCCAGTTTAAAGCTCTGTTAGAAGAAGTTGGGAATCATTATCCCGGTCTGCTTTTACACAGCAACGTGCGTTGGTTGTCAAGGGGGAAGGTGCTCAACCGTTTTGCAGCTTGCCTGAGTGAAATCCGGACTTTTCTTGAAATGAAAGGCGTCAGGCATCCTGAGCTAGACAACACTGACTGGCTCCTGCAGTTTCACTATCTCGTGGACATAACTGGCCATCTGAACCAGCTCAATGTGAAAATGCAAGGTATTGGAAATACAATCTCATCCCTTCAACAAGCAGTGTTTGCATTTGAAAGCAAGCTGGAAGTCTTTCTCAGGGACATTGAAACAGGTCGTCTTCTGCACTTTGAAAGACTGCAACAATTTAGAGATGCATGCTTAGCAAGTGACTCCACTCAACATCTGGATCTCCAGCAGCTAGCTGGCTTTACGTTCAATCTCCTGCAGTCATTCAAAGCACGTTTTGGAGAATTTCGTGCGCGCACTGGTCTTTTCAAGTTCATCACTCATCCACATGAGTGTGCAGTGGACAAAATCGACCTGACATGCATCCCCGGGGTCTCTATCGGAGACTTTGAGCTGGAAGTTGCTGACCTGAAGGCATCAGACATGTGGATGAGTAAGTTCAAGTCACTTAATGGAGAGTTGGAAAGTCTTGCGCGACAGCGAGCAGAGCTGGCGAGGGAACACAAGTGGACAGAAATTAAAAATCTTCAACCTGAAGACCAGCTGATTCTTAAAACTTGGAACGAGCTTCCTGTGACATACCACACAATGCAGCGTGTGAGTATTGCCGTATTGACCATGTTTGGCTCTACATATGCATGTGAACAGTCTTTCTCGCATATGAGGAACATTAAGACCAACCTACGCTCACGTTTAACTGATGGAAGCCTCAACGCCTGCATGAAGCTCAACCTCACCACATATGAACCAGACTACAAGGCCATCAGCAAAACCATGCAGCACCAGAAGTCGCATTAAAAGTAAGACATATTTAATTTATTATACGTTAAAAATACTATATGGCTCTCAATGAAATATATTTAGAAATATTTGGCTTTTATGGCTCTCCCAGTCAAAAAGGTTCCCGACCCCTGCTGTAAGGCACAGCAAAAAAGAAAAAAAAAGAAAAGAAAAACGGTTGAACGAGCAAACCCACATCAGAAATGTCTATTTTTCTTTCTCCCATTTCTGTCCCATGTTATCCAAGTGAGCGTAGATGGTGGTGAAAAGAGGCGCTCGGTACTGGTTTCCTCTCACTACGTAAAACAAGTGTGAAGAACCCCGAGCTCCTCAGCAGGTGGCATCCATTGTGGTTTATTACGTCTGTGATTGACGGGCATTTTATCACATGTGGCTGCCAGATGTGCTCGTCCCAGGTAGCGTGCCTGTCTGATGGTGATTTTCCTGCAGGAGTTGGAAGACAGGACAGGTGTGCATGGGTGAAGAGTGATTGATGGCTCTCCAACAGAACTGCATGGGTTAGCAAACGGCGTTAGTTCAAAACGGGAGATGTTAGCGACAGTTTTCATGCGAGTGGACTGTGAGACTCATGTGGAGCGTTGGACACTTCTGAATTTAAAAAAAAAAAAAGACACAAAAAAAACATGGTATCGGCAAATCCTCAGTCATTTCCCTATTTCTGCACAAACAGAGATAGTGGTAGTCAAGTCAATGCACGGCATCTATTACTCACACATTGCCTCAAGGCTGTCTGACTGGGCAACGCTGGTACATACTGGGAACTGAAACACGTCCAAATTTTGTCAAGTCTTTACGCAATCTGATTCCCGGTTAAAGAAAAAAAAACATCCTGTGGTTGTAAATCAGTATTTAGGCAGTGATTAAGCACTTGATTCTTATCTGTCTCATTACTCCCCCCCCACCTTGTTGCAGACAGACATTTTTGCCCCATGCAATGGTGTCACGTTGGACATTAGGCCATATTCTGTGGATCATCCGGACGGGTTATTTGAAGAAATATGTCATGGTGGATTTTGACAGAATCATGTGAACAAATGCCTGTTGTGGGGGGAAGCATACGGAATATCTTCGCCCAACTTAGGATATTATTTGTGATGTAACGCTTTACCCATTGGTACCCTGCTGGTAGTGCATCAAGACTGTCTCTGGTAAAGTCCCCCTTTCTCCACTTTCCCTCTAATTATACCGAGCTGTAATTAAAAGAACGTGTTTTACGGCAACAGACATACGTAGACAGACTGACACACACACACACACACACACACACACACACACACACACACACACACACACACACACACACACACACACACACACACACACACAGTCTTCCTGTGACGCATGTGTGGTTGTCAACATTTTGTGTATGGAACAAATGGTTTACAGGCAAATACTGAGCAACTCCTTGACGGCCAGGGTAGACAGTTCATCATAATTGACCAGGGTCCGACATCACAATGTCTCCATCAGCTGTTTAATAACCTGTAGAAGTAACCATCAAAATAATAGATTACAGAAAAATACTTAATTTTTGGTGTGGTGTGAAGACTCAGACAGACTTGCAGCTCATCTCAGCTCTCTGTCTTTAGAGTGCAAAAGCGAAGCTAGAAATCTCGGTGTAATACACAGTGATCTAGATTTTAAGAGCCACATCAGTCATCTCACAAGATCAGCCTCCTACCATCTTAAAAACATTTCAGAACGAAGGGGCTTTCTATCAAAATCAGACTGTGAGAAATTAATCCATGCATTATAACAAGTAGACTGGACTACTGCAAGGGACTATTCACCAGCCTCTTATAATCAGGTGTGCGTCAAGTACACCCGTCCATTCATCCATTATCCAAACTGCTTATCCTGCTCCCAGGGTCGCGGGAATGCTGGAGTCTATCCCAGCAGTCATTGGGCGGCAGGCAGGGAGACACCCTGGACAGGCCGCCAGGCCATCACAGGGCCGACACAGACACACACACATTCACACCTAAGGACAATTTAGTATGGCCGATTCACCTGACCTACATGTCTTTGGACTGTGGGAGGACTGTGTGCGCGCCAACTACAGTTAATTCAAAATGCGGCAGCATGTGTTCTCACCGGAACTTAAAAGTATGAACACATTACACCTGTTCTTGGACCTCTGCATTGGCTCCCCGTCAAAACTAGAATCGTTTTAAAAATTCGGTTAATTGTATACATAGTGCTAAATGGCCTTGCACCACACATGCTAATTACACAAAGCGGCAAGAACTCTGAGGTCCAATGGCAGTGGTCTTTTAACCATCCTTCGTGCTAGGTCTAGAGCAGGGAAAGCAGCATTTTGCATTTATGCCCCAAGTAGATGGAGCTGCAAGGCCTGGTAGAAGGGACTCGAAAGAGAGGGAGACCGAGAAAAACCTGGGTAAACAACATGGGAGAATGGCTACAGATGAGTGTAGTGGAGGCGGGGAGAGCTGCGATGGACGGGACGGTGGAAGAGACTTGTTGAGGCATCAGCTGTGCTCCTACGACCTCCATAGGTTACGGAACTGATGATGATGATGAGCTCGAACGCCCTGCCTGAGGACCTGAGAGAGGCCCCCACAACGGACACATTTAAAAGCAGGTTAAAAACCTTACTTTTTTAAAACAGCCTATAGCTAAGTTCTTGGTGTGTGTGTGCGAGTGTGTTTTGTATATTTTTATATATTCTGCTCCGACTGTTGTTGCTTTTAATTAATCAGTGTAGCGCTCCCCTCAACAGTTATATTAATAAGGAAAGGGCTTTTGGGTTCTTTTAATAAATTTTAACCCTGATCAACTCAGTTTTAATTATTGTCCTGGATCCCTTTTTACAGTACACACCTGCAGTTTTTTAAACCTACCTATTACGAACTTACCTTTAAAGTTATGGTTTTAACAAAGATTTTTTTTTAATTTATTTCTGATTTTTCCCTTTTTTTCTCCCAACTTAGTGGCCAATCGATCCCTATTTTAATTCAAACACCCACCCTCGTACTGCGCGCGTTCGCCAACTGCATCTCTCCGGCCGGCAGTCTCGAAGGAGACTGCCTCCCCATTTTCATGACAGGGCGCCTGCAGGCCGAACCACTGCTTTCTCCGACACATACAGAGACGCATTCACGTGACGAACACAAGCCGACTCCGCCCCCCTCCCGAAGACAGCGTTGCCGATGATTGCTGCTTCATCGAGTCCGTCCACAGTCGGATCTGACGAGACCGGGGCGCGAACCCCGGCCCCCAGTGGGCAACTCGCATCGACACAAAGCCGATGCTTAGACCACTACACCACCGCACCGCGGAATCCCTAACAAAGATTTCTAACCAAACGTGTATGTCTCCTTCAATATGAAATCATTCCCTCTAAGCAAGGTAAGTATAATAAAATCACACAACCCAGGTTTTATAGAAAAATAAGTCTCAATTATTTACTTAACTAAATAATGAGTTTTGATTTAAAATGCAAGAATAATAATAATAGGAATGTTCTTCAAACTGAAATTTCCCTTTCTTCAGGAAAACCCTCTTAAGGTTTTTCAGTAATAATAGGAATGTTCTTCAAACTGAAATTTCCCTTTCTTCAGGAAAACCCTCTTAAGGTTTTTCAACACTGCAAGTGCATAACAAAACACTACACTTTAACACCAAAATGGATTCTCCTAGAAAATCACAATTAACCAATCTCAATGTCACTTAAATTCAACCAATGTAAGTCGTGGGCCCACACACACACACCTGGATACTGTCCCCTAAAGCCGGCAAAACCAAAAGTATGTTAAAATCGTTGTGGCCCAAAACTTAATGGCCCCTCCGCTCCTCCGTGAGCAAAAGAACAAGTGTGGTACCTGAGACGATGTTCCTGGTTTGTCTTTCTTCAACCGTCCCGGTTGCAGGTTTAGCAGCAGGTCGGCATCTCGCACAGTCACCGTCTGATGTCTATCCTCTCTCCCGCGTCGCCAGAAACACGCCGAGTGAAGCCCTGGTTGCTCCAAACTTCGTCCCAGGTCTCTGCTCTGCCCCCTGGTGGTTGGAAGCAGCAGCTCACCCCTCCAACCGTTCAACTGAGCTAGTGAAACTTAAGCTAGCAAACGTCCGTCCACGGGTAATGAACCGACTCTATGCTACACGTCGAGCGCTTAGCATTAGCACACACCTAAACGGTCTTTGAATTTCGAGTAGAAATTCCTCACGTTCCGACAATATATAATTTATACTCTCACCCCGACTGTTGTGTAAACAATCCTAAAATATAAATTACACAATGGTTTGTGCACTCTAAACTTAACATACTACACAGACGTTATCTGTATCGCGCTCACTCGCCGCTCTCTTCCGGCTCCGTCGTCCACCGTCCCGCCCCCCTCTCGCTCTCGTCCGTGCCGAAACGCCTCCCCGACCGGCACGCCTGCAGCGTGTCATTAACCCCCGTAAATGCTGGTTTAGACAGTTGCCAGGAAAACATTATACTCTTTAATAAACAAAACCACACCACAATTTTTAAAATGATTTTAACCTTCTTAAACTAAACCTTACTTAAATGTTTTTAACACTATTTATACTACAGCATCACCCCTTATAACCACGTTTTAACTGGGTTACACCAGTTTTATGGCACTTTTATTTATTTTACTAACTCCGTTTTAAACTTGTCTGTACTTTTATAAAGTTTGTCTGTACTTTTTTTGTGAGGGGGAAGATTTTATTGTTTTATTGTGTGAAGCACTTTGTGTTATATTTGTTTGCATGAAAAGTGATATACAAATAGTCAGACTGACTGATTGAAATATTACTCTACGTTTTAATCTTGATCGTCACTTAAACCGCTATCCAAATGTTTTACCGGTACAATTAGCGGTCTTATTTTCCAAAGATGGAGAAACAACAAGATGTCTCAACGTTCACAACTTTAATCTGCAAGGGGAGGATTACTTTTGTAATCTGTAACAGATTACTAAAGTATTACAGATTTCTGTAACAAACTACTTACCTAGTATTGTAACCGGTTATTTTTGCCCGGTGCGGGATTCGATACGTGGTGTACTGCACCACAAGGCGACATCACTAACCGCTCGGCTAAAGGGTCAGATCCGTTAGCTAGGCGCTAACGTGTCTTATTAGTAGTTTACAGTTAGTAGTTTACAGTATTATAATCAATTCTCTGTAAAAAAAAAAAACAAACAAAAAAAACAACCAAAACAAAGCCAGCAAGTATTGCAGTTACTTTGGAATAGGAAATTCTCAGAATATCAATTTTATCAAATTATCGATTAACACTGTCATTGTTATCTTCTACAAGAAAACATCAAAAAACTTATGGATTGTAGGAAACTTTTTGTATTCAGAATATCCCAACTATTTCTGTGCAATACAGCAAGTATCCACTTTGTTAAAAGTATTGTAATGTACATGAATAAGTAGACACGTTAGCCCTTGGCTAACGAATCGGTACTTTTAGTCGACTGGTTAACGTTGTCGCTTGCAGAGTGGGAGACACGGGTTCGCGTCCCGGCTGTGGCGGTTCCCGGACTGCCCCCCGAATTTGCTAGAGTATAAATTGTTTTCTTATTGGGAATGGTAGTAAGTGGTACAGTTTAGATAACTGCACCACTTAGATAACTGACCATTGATTAGATGACTGATAACTGATTAGATAACTGACCATTATCAGTTATCTAATCATGTCTATAGACTCAAAAAGGGACATCTAAGATTAGCATGCAGAGGAGACGCTAGTGCAGCGACCAGGACACATACCCACATCCGGCTTCCCACCAGCAGACACGGCCAATTGTGTCTGTAGGGACGCCCAACCAAGCCGGAGGTAACACGGGGATTCGCACCAGTAATCCCCGTGTTGGTAGGCAACGGAATAGACCGCTCTGCTACCCGGACGCCCCAGAATTGTGATGGGTAGTAAAATTGACGCATACTTCCGTCTGTCTTCTTTGTTATGCCCTGATGCAAGAGAAATTAAACTTCATAAAAATGCTTGGTCATCTCTGCTAAGATAACGCACCAACGAAGGTTCCAGCTAGTGGTGACCAATGATATCACTAAAGTTACACGATTGGTCAGCCGACCAACGATGTTTCTGGTAAACGGAAGTGGGCGTTACCCTATTGGCTGTAGATCAGCAAAATGCTAAGATTTTCATTGGGAGTGACAAAGAAGGACAGGATTAGGAACGATTATATTAGAGGGACCGCTCAGGTTGGACGGTTTGGAGACAGCGCAGGAGAGGCAAGATTGAGATGGTGTGGACATGTGTGGAGGAGAGATGCTGGGTATATTGGGAGAAGGATGCTGAATATGGAGCTGCCAGGGTATGGATGTGGTGAGGGAGGACATGCAGGTGGCTGGTGTGACAGAGGACGATGCAGAGGACAGAAGAAATGGAAACGGATGATCCGCTGTGGCGCCCCCTAACGGGAGCAGCCAAAAATAGTAGTAGTGGTGGTAGTAGTAGTAGCAGTAGTAGTAGCAGTAGTAGGGTCGCATGCTAACGAATGTAATACATTTTATATTGCTGCTAGTCATTACCTGATCCGTCCCGGAAGCGATATTATGAACCCTACATAGGCCTCGCCAAAATCCCGTTTCTGGCTTTGTCACGTGTGCGCCACCGTAGCAACGCGAAAATATGTTGTTATGGGGTTAGCGCTCATCAAGGAAACGCTGTACACCCACAATTTAACCTGTCTAAGTTATCCACAATCAACATTAACGTTTTTAACTCAATCTTTGCTTGCTCCACGTTTGAGCATAGGATACTTCACCCCTTATCATGACTACAAACAAAACGAGCTCCTATATTGTAGTAATATGACTTTTACATTTATACACAGGTAACAACTTACTGATCAGCTTTCTTAAATGTGAGAAAGTCTATTTATTAGATATATGTTCATTTTCAGACAACTAACGTTACTTACCTCCGTTCTGTTGTTGACAGCCAGCAGTCCAAAATTACAAAAGCAGCCAGCTGTCCAAAATTGCGAAAAATACAAAATTACAAAATTGAAGGTAGCTAACGTTAGCTTTGCTTCGCACCGAGTTGATAGTTGATTGTTTCCTTAGCAACGCAGCGGAAATCCGGCGTCCGTTCGCGAGATTTGGGACAGGGTACGGGATTTTGGCGAGGGCTATGTAGGGTTCATAATATCGCGTCCCGGAACCCCGGTTTGTTCAACGCATGTGCGAAAATGCTTGTACTTCCTGTCACCGCTATCGTTTTACGACGTTGCTGAAAAGCGTCTTCTCCCTGATATCATGGATTCTTGTGCCTTTTACCGTCATTTGCAGGAATATCCTAAAAGGTGAAACTGCCTCCAACGTTGATCGCGCACACCGAGTAAAACTGAAACTGCCATCTTCAGCTTTCATCCTTTAAGGTAACTATGAGTAGATTTTAAAAGTAACGCTAGATTACATGTTTCATTTATAAGTCCACAAAGTTCTAAAAAAGGATTCAGTTTACAAATTATTACGTATGGAGGCTTAAAAAACTGGGACTTTCTGGTCAATAACAATTTTGGTCAGGTGTTTAATAAACAAATGCAATTTTTAAAAAATATAATGCTGTCCAACAGCATTTAAAAGCCAACTGTACTTGTTCAACTCCTGTACCTGCACTGCTTCTCCTGCGTAGGGGAAGCAGTGCACAAGTGCCTTTATGTTTAATGTAGTTTAATGTCAGTCAGATTCAAAGTAATTTTCTTCTAATTTAAACCGCAACTTTCTCAGCCTTTATTTTCGTCCTCTTAAAACAGACAACAGACTCTTGTACACAGGCCCCAGCAGGCAGTACTGTGAGCTAGTTGTGCTGTCAGAGGAAGAGAAGAGAGCTGTTCTGACGGAGTACCACAATGACACTGGTACTGCAAATCACAACGGCACCAGAAACAGGTTTATGGCTGGCTACTACTGGCCTACACTGACACAGGATGTTAAAGATTGGGTAATGATATATGCCTGTTACTTGACATATCTGCTGATTTGTTTAGACTTGGACATGACTTTCGGCTTTTTGTGATGTTGCATAAAACGAGATGGCCACATAATTTCCCAATTTGCAGTTGGTGTCTTACAGGTAGAACATTTGTAGGGTGGGATATTGTTAGATACCTTGTTAGATACCTGCTTGATTTAGAAGTTGTTTTTATTGTCCTCATCAGCTTGCATCAACTGGCCTTTCAGTATGTTAGACATTAATTTGTTTTAGAAATGTATTCGTTTTTATTAACTTGTCTTTCAGGTCCGACGTTCTCACTGCTGCCAGTTGAATGATCCCATCAAGACTGTTGTGCCAGTGTTACGTTCCATTAAGGTACTGCTTACAATGTTTTAGCTTAGTGAAGACTAATGTGGATTAACATGCTACTCACAAGCTTGTGCACGGGTAAAAGAAGGTTGGGAGGTGCTTGTTTGTGTGCTCTAGCACTTTGAGTTTGAAAGGATACAATGATAATAAGGTTGAAGTGCAGATTGTCAGCTTTAATTTGAAGGTCTTTTCATTCATATCAGATGAACTGTTTAGAAATGACAGCACCTTTTGTACGTGCCCCCCCCCCCATATTTGTTGAATTGGCCTCACAGATGTGTGTCGTTAGGTAGGTATATTTATTTGTGTCGTTAATGAATACAAAAGAGAATTGTTGATGTCTAGTCTTGATTCTAAACTTTGCAATTGCCTTTGGGGATTTTCGTTGGGGTGTGACAACATGAGTAAGACAGCAGTGTCAATACATATTAAACGGCCCGTCATAAGGCTCAGAAATGAAAATCAATCAATCAATCAGGAACATGGCAAAAACCCTGGGCGTGCCCAAGTCAACAGCTTGATTTATCATTAATGAGAAAAAAACAACTGGTGAACTCGGTTATGTCAAAAGACCACTGTAGTCGATGACCGGAGAATACTCCCTTTGGTGAAGAACCCCCCCTGACAACAGTCCAACAGATCAAAAACACTCTCCTGGATGCAAGTGTGGATGTGTCAAAGTCTATCATATGTAGAAGACTACACCAGCAGGACTACAGAGGGTACACTACAAGATGCAAACTGCTGATAAACCTGAAGAACAGAAAAGTGGGAGTACAGTTTGCTAAAAAGCACCTAAAAGCCCCAAGAGTTCTGGAACAAAGTCTTGTGGACAGATGAGACGAAGATTAACATGTACCAAAGTGATGGAAAGAGGAAAGTGTGGAGAAAATGGTAAATGCCCATGATCCAAAGCATGCCACCTCATCTGTGAAACATGGTGGAGGAGATGTTATGGCTTGGGCCAGGGAAACGGGCTCACTTGTGCTCATCGATGATGTGACTGCAGACAGAAGTAGAACAATGAATTCTGAAGTCTACAGAAATATTTTACCTGCTCAGATAAAACCAAATGCCTCCAAACTCATTGGACGGCACTTCATCATGCAACAAAACAATGACCCGAAACATACTGCTAGAGCAAATCCTTGACTGAGCAAGTCAGTCACTGGATCTGAATCCAATTGAACATGCATTTTACACACCTCACACCTCTGGCAACCCCCCTACTCTCTCCCCTCTTACTCAGGCCGCAATCAAGGTACATGTAGAGGATGTGAGCCGGTTTTTGTAGAGACAGAAGACCAGGAAAGCGCCGGGTCCAGGCAGTGTCTCCCCAACCTGTCTTAAAGCCTGTGCTGACCAACTGGCTCCAATCTTCACACGTATCTTCAACAGATCCCTGGAGCTGTGTGAAGTCTGCTTCAAATGCTCCACCATCATCCCAGTCCCAGAGAAACCCTCCATCACAGGACTTAATGACTACAGGCCTGTCACTCTGATGTCTGTGGTCATGAAGACTTTTGAATGACTGGTGTTGGCCCACCTGAAGAACGTCACAGGATACCTGCTGGACCCCCTGCAATTTACCTATGGGGCAAACAGGTCAGTGGAGGATGCAGTCAATATAGGACAGCAGTACATGCTGCAACACCTTGACTGCCCAGTGACATATGCAAGGATCCCGTTTGTGGGCTTCAGCTCAGCGTTCAACACCATCATTTCAGAAATCCTCTCCTCCAAACTCTCCCAGCTCACTGTATCCGCCGCCATCTGTCAGTAGATCACCAGCTTCCTGGCAGGCAGGAAACAGCAGGTGAGGCTGGGGAAAGTCACTTCTGGTATATGGACAGTCAGCACTGGTGCTCCCCAGGGATGTGTCCTTACTCCACTGCTCTTCTCCCTCTATACCAATGACTGCACCTCCAAGGACCCAGCTGTTTTAAACTACTGAAGTTTGCAGATGGAATCATCTGCAATTCTGCATATCAGCAGGAGGTTGAGCGGCTGGGTGCTCTGGTGTAGTCAGAACAACTTGGAGCTGATCTTGCTCAAGGCTGTGGAGATGACAGTGGACTTTAGGAGACACCCCTCAGCACTGTGCCCCCTCACAATATCCACCTGTCAATCCTACTCTCACTTGTGAGCAAGACCTCGAGATACTTGAACTCCTTCACTTGAGGCAACAACTCATCCCCAACCCGGTGGGAGTTATCCACCATTTTCCGGTAGAGAACCATGGCCTCAGATATGGAGGTGCTGACTCTCATCCTGGCCATTTCACACTCAGCGGCAAACTGCCCCAGTGCGTGCTGGAGTTCGTGTTCTGATGAAGTCAACAAAACCACTTCATCTGCAAAGAGCAGAGAATTCGAGGTTCCCAAAACGGACACACTCCTCACTTTGGCTGCGCCTTGAGATCCTGTCTATGAATATCACAAACAGAATTGGAGACAGGGGACATATGATATGATGATGAGGGATAAGGGACTATATGGTAGAGTGTATGGGCAATATAGTATGCATATAAGCAATATGGTATAATATATGGGCAAAGGTTGTTGATTATTCAACCATAACAAAACTCTATAGCAGTGACATACCTGTTGTGCATACATGCTTGCCTCCAATGTCCTGTTGTTGTCCCATGTATTCCTTTTTTTTTCCTCCTAGTTTCTCTTTTTTTGTGTGAATGATATTTGCAAGTGCTAGAAGCTGCTGTGTACTGGAGTCAAATTCCTCGTGTGCATAGGCACACTTGGCCATTAATGTTGATTATGATTTGATTGGTGTATTTTAATGTGCAATGAAAATAAAACCCAACAAGGTTGCAATTGCTGCATCGCATTGCCTCTGATACAATGAGATATTTATTTTTAATAATTTTTTAAAGATTGTACTCGTTTTTTATACAGTTCTATGTAGTTTGTACCAGTTGGAGGGCGTCTCGGCTGCGTAACCGTGCATAGAGAGGGAGAGAAAAAAAAGACCAGCCGCGTAAAAATAGAGATCAGCAGTGCGGCTTCCGTGGTAAGTGTAGCAGCTTCAGTTGATTATAATGGACACGCCGCATCCATGCCTCATGTATGTAGGCTGTAAAGTGTTTATTGTTTTTTTTAAAGAATTCAGCCACACTGCGCCACTTCCACCAGTGCTCCATCTGAAAAAATATCCCCCGAAGAATTTCCTGTTGGATGGCTGAGATGGCTGCAGAATCAGACTGTTTTTGAAATGGTATACTCTCACAACTTTGTTTATAAAAGAAAAGGACAAGAACATAGTTTCTCAGACTTTGATCCTTTGTCTGCCTGCCCATCCCTATGTCCAGGGTCATTCATTTATTTAAAAAGGTCTAGGGTATTTGTTATATATCAACACACTATTGTTAATATAAGTGGTTAATAATAAGCGGTTTCAGGTCTACGACTTAATTGGGTTATACAATAATGCGCACCACTGGATTTTTAATGAACTGCAATAAACTTGAGCTTCTGTGCGTTGATTACCCGCTATGAAACATCAATTTTATAATGCCTAGTTGTTCCTCTGCGGTTATTTTTGTGAAAGTAATGCGAAAGCAGTGTAATCAGAACGCATTACTCTACACACAGTAATGTTGTAAAGTAACTAATTACTTTCAAATGAAAGTAACAAGTAATATGTAATGCATTACATTTTGAAAATAACTTGCCCAACACTGCTCAGCAAGCTGCTAATTAGTAGGCTAGCAGTCTGTAGCAGACCAATTTTGGCTATGTTGAGACTATGTACTAGTGTTAGTGAGTAAAAAAAATAACATTTTTCCTATATCAATTCATCCCTATTACCGCTGTGTTCTGCTTGTTGAGGACAGGCAATCACATCAGGAATTAACCTCAATGAGAGGATGAAGTTAGTGGATGAAGCACAGGTGAGCAGTAAAAGTAAAAAATTTTAAGAGTTAGGGTTATGGTATGTGAATGCTGCTGAAAATAGTATCTTGGGGTGAAGGGTGTGGTGCTACAAAGTACGTTTTGAACACTATAATTTGCATACTGGTTTATTTGCATATTGGTGAAGAAAACGTAGAAATGCGTGGCGTTCATTTTGATTTGGCATGTTGTGGAGACTGGAACGGAGGCATAAGGCAGTGCTCATGTTCCATCCATAGAACCCCCCCACACTTGCTGCCCCACCCATGCTAAAGCCGATTGCTGTCATATTGTGTTTATGGGCCCAAGAGTGTCAAGAGATCACGTTTTGATCCCCTTTTTAGACCTTAAATCTATTTGATCATTGCCTGTCTCATAACTTATGACAATGTTGGACAAAATGTACAGCTCCAGTAAGCTTGGCTTTGTAGACTCTGGCATCTGCTTTAGGCAGACCTGAAGCAGATGCCATTTCCTTGCCAAATTCACTGTCATCCATTGGTCTCTCTTCACTTGAACCCATCAGTTCTCTTAGAGAGATTACAGGTCAATAGTATTGCCATTGCCATATGTTATGCCAATATAAAAAACCTGTTTGATTCTTGTGATTTCAAAGATGAGAACCGTGAACCTTCTGTTCCCATTCATTTCCTTTTGGGCCCCCTTTCTGTCGATTAAAAACAATGCTTACAGAACCAAGCACAGAGTAGGATTAGGGGACACTGTACCCTTGTTGTGACCCGTAACAATGGTCCTTGGAAGAAAAACTACCAAGTTCATTTCCAGTCCAGAAATCAACTTTGCTTCTGCAGCCTTTATATCCATTACACATGTACTCTAGAGTTACATGATATTTTATCTACGGTTGCAATGCCATGCCCAAGTACAAATAATCTCACTTTGAAAATGAATGAATGAATGACCGAAAGCCACTTTATTCAACATAGTATTCTTACAACAAATTGTATTCTCAGAGGCCCCTGCTGCCGATCGACCTGGTCACGGCTCTTTTCTGTCCTGGCCCCACAGTGGTGGAATGAACTCCCCACTGATGTCAGGACAGCGGAGTCGCTGCCCATCTTTCGGCGCAGGTTGAAAACTCACCTCTTCAAGAACTACTACCCTGTTACTTGCTCTTAGCACTTATTGTATTCACTCATTTAAAAAAAAAATCTCTCTCTTGCGCTTTTACTTTAGCACTGGTTTTGCTCTTAGATGCTTGTTTAGAGAGAAGATGCACTTATGACCTCTGATGACTAGTAGTTCTCCTGAGTTCCTACGTTAAATGCACGTTTTGTAAGTCGCTTTGGGTAAAAGCGTCGGCTAAATGACTAATGTAATGTAATATTCTTACAGTGACTGTGTTCTCTGCATTTAACCCATCCTATTGCATAGGAACAGTGGGCAGGTGCAGCGCCCGGGGACCAGCTCTGGTTCTTCTTTTCCATTGCCTGCTTTAAAGGTATGTTAGCTTTTTTTAATCACAGGTTAAGAAAGCAGTCAACAGACCTTGCCAGACTTTGTTTCCTTTTTAATTTCTTGAGAAGTCATCTATCCTGGAGGTGGAGGAAGGGGGGGGGGGTCAAACACTCAGTAACACTTCTACCCCTAAACTGTATTTCTGTCAGTAACTTTTGTCAGAACCAAAAAGGCAGAACAGAAAACTTTTCAGTGTTTTTGTATCCTCAAACACAGCGTGCAGTGTTGCCTCTTCTAGCCGACTTAACATGTCTAGGCTGGTTGACCAGAACCTCTTCATTCTTTTAGGACAACTGAGTCGGTCTTAGTCATACTATTGTTCTCTCTAATCACAAAAAAAATGTTAATGAATAGGACTGGATTTAATTATATTTCTATCCCACCTGTGACTCAGAACTCAAAAAAAGCAGAAGATCTTTCGGAGGACAATGGCAAAACAACGTGGCAATGTGATTAAGAAGGTGATTCTGATTCAAAACAAATATGTAGGAATCTGTGCAGTATAAATCACAATGGCTTCAAAGCACAGGAGTCTACTCCGAAACTGGGATTCTGGCTCTCGGTAACTCCATCTCCACCTAGTGGTCATCATTCTCCTTTTACAGTTACGACATACCTGTGGAGGCATGGAGGTGTTTAGGAGAGATGGCAGTGGAGTTTTTAACTAGATTGTTTAACACAATCTTGGAAAGTGAAAGAATGCCTGAGGAATGGAGCAGTATACTAGTACCGATTTTCTAGAATAAGGGTGATGTGCAGAACTGTAGCAACTATAGAGGTACAAAGTTGATCAGCCACAGCATGAAGATATGGGAAAGAGTAGTGGAAGCTAGGTTAAGAGGAGAGGTGATGATTAGCGAGCTCTTTCCTGGCATGGTTTAATGCCAGGAACGGGCACTACAGATGCGGTCTGCTTTGAGAGTGGTGATGAAGTATAGAGAAGGCCAGAAGGAGTTACACTGTCTTTGTGGATTTAGAGAAAGCATATGACAGGGTGGCAAGAGAGGAGGTGTGGTATTGAATGAAGAAGTTGGCAATGGCAGAGAAGTATGTAGGAGTGGTGCAGGATATGTATGAGGGCAGTTTGACAGAGGTGAGGTGTGTGGTAGGAATGACGGATGGGTTCAAGGTGAAGGTGGGATTACATCAAGGATCGGCTCTGAGCCCTTTCTTGTTTGCAATGGTGATAGACAGTTTGACTGACGAGATCAGACAGGAGTCTCCGTGGATTATGATGTTCGCGGATGATATTGTGATCTGTAGTGAGAGTGAGAGTAGTGAGCAGGTTGAGGAGAGCCTGGAGAGGTGGAGGTATGCACTGGAGAGAAGAGGAATGAAAGTCAGTAGCAGTAAGACGGAATACATATGTGTGAAAGAGAGGGAGGACAGCGGAATGGTAAGGACGCAAGGAGTAGAGGTGACGAAGGTGGATGAGTTTAAATACTGTCCAAAGTAAAGGGGAGTGCAGGAGAGGTGAAGAAGAGAGTGCAGGCAGGGTGGAGAAGAGTGTAAGGAGTGATTTGCGACAGAAGAGTACTAGCAAGAGTTAAAGGGAAGGTTTACAACAGGGGTGCCCAACTCCAGGCCTCGAGGGCCGCAGTGTCTGCGGGTATTTGTTCCAATCATGCACTACACCACCTGATTTAACCAATTAACTCACCTCTTGGACCAAGGAGGGAAAGGAATTAGTTAAATCAGATGGTGTAGTGCATGGTTGCAACAAATACCTGTAGACACTGCGGCCCTTGAGGCCCGGAGTTGGGCACCCCTGGTTTACAAGATGGTAGTGAGACCAGATATGTTGTATGGTTTCAGACGGTGGCACTGACAAAAAGACAGGAGGTGGAGCTGGAGGTGGCAGAGCTGAAGATGCTAAGGTGTTCATTGGGAGTGACGAAGAAGGACAGGATTTAGGAACGAGTATATTAGAGGGACAGCTCCGGTTGGATGGTTTGGAGACAAAGCAAGAGAGGTAAGGTTGACATGTGTGGAGAGATGCTGGGTATATTGGGAGAAGGATGCTGAAAATGGAGCTGCCAGGGAAGAGGAAAAGAGGAAGGCCAAAGAGGAAGTTTATGGATGTAGCGAGGGAGGTCATGCAGGTGGCTGGTGTGACAGAGGAAGATGCAGACAGGAAGAGATGGAAACAGAAGATTCGCTGTGACGACCCCTAACGGCAGCAGCTGTCGTAGATAGTCCTTTTACAATTATACTGAACAGATGAATTAATGGCTGGATGATATAAACATGGATGGATGATAAAAACAGAAAGATATACAAAAGAATTTTCAAGTGTGCATTTATTAGAAATGGCACTGTTCCCCAAAGAAAAATAGAAATAAAAAAAAATCCAAGGCTAGTCCACAACAAGTTCCTAAACTAATACAAAACGTTTAAGTGTATTTTTTATTGTTTCAATAGAGGAAAATAGTGATTCTGTTATACTATCCTTGGTACAAATGTCCACAATCCAGACCACATGTATGGACCATACATTAGACTGTTTCTGCCATTGGTGTGTGTTGTCTAGACTGCCCATCTCTCTGTCCTTGCCTCCACTGATTTAACCAGGCCCTTCCCCATGATCTGAAAGTCCTCCAGAATAGCCTCTATGTTTGGAACAGTATGAACCGTGTCCCCGGTCACCTTCACACACCGAGCGGACATCTGTGATGTCTGCGTGATGACAACAGAGAAGTGGGAATGTGTTATGGAGATGCAAGCAACATTGAGGAAGTAAGATAGGATAGCAGCGTCAACAGAACAAGTTGCTGCTTGTTATCTTTACCAAAAAGGCGACAACATTATTTTCTATTTTGATGCTTTTAGAAATGTGCCACCTATCATGGCCCATACCTTGAAGGGAACTGGACTGAAGGCCTTTGGCTTCCACAAAACTGAAATCACTGTTCCACCATATGGATCACAGAAGAAAAGGGCAAGGTCTCCAAATGATTCCTGGGAATGAGAGAGTTGGCGGAATTGAAGCACTTACACGAAACAGCAAACATTCAGTCAAGTTGCTGCATGTCTAACAGCACTGTTGATCTTTCCCATACACCACCAAATCGATCACCAGAATTACCACAGAACCGTGTAGCAGGTCTAGATATGCTTTTAGAAGGAGAAGCTTTATCACTGCAATCTTTACATGTTGTGTCTGCCCAACATTTTTATTTCTTTGGAAGACAAAGACAAAACACAAATACAAGCAGCAGATCTCACCCGAAGCTCTGTTAGGTAATGTGATACAGGGTTGTAGTCAATCACGGGCAGTGCCCCTCCAGAGTGGGCCACACTGCCAGTCATGGTGCCCCTGTTGAAAGTGACTGGAGGAGGGTCTACCGCCTGGCTGAGCAGGGGAACCTGCTTGGGATTCAGGTGGATCAACACATCATAGGCGTCCAGCGGAGGTCGTATGGCCACCTACGCAGAAGCACGCAAATTGAAGTGAGAGTGACGAAACAAATAGCCACTCAACCAAAGTCAATCCAGTTAGTACAGGGGTCACGCACAGAGTGGATTGCTTAATAACTGAGCTCTTAATCATGCGTGTATGTATGTTTGTTTATGCATGCGTGTGTGTATGTACATAAGTAGACAAAGGAAAGGACAGTCATACTCACTTCGAGTGACTGCTGATGATGGTATGTGTATGTAAGGATATATGTATGCATGTCTGTGCATGTTCTACGGACCCTGACATCCTGTATCTGGCCGTCATCCATCAGCTGAAGTTCCAGGACCTTGAGACTCTCTGCTGCCACCATCACCACACGCTGCAGCATCTGAGGAACAAGCACAAACACTACTGCTTATGCAAAGAAGCACACACAAACAACATCACATTTGATGTTTTAATAATCATGGTCTGTTCATATGCACTTGACAAACGTTACCTATGAATCAGAGAAGCTACTGCACCAGGATATTGTATTGGGGTAGATCTATTGCTATGATAACTGCCTACTACCTCTTCTCCAAAATCATATTTTGTACTATTTAGGCCCCCCCCTTTTTTTTTTGGATCCTCCACCCCAATATTTTTCTCCCCAATTGTACCTCTTTCCAATTACCCCACTCCTCCGAGCTGTCCCGGTTGCTGCCCCCCCCCAATCCGGGGAGGGCTGCAGACTACCACATGCCTCCTCCGATACATGTGGAGTCACCAGCCACTTCTTTTCACCTGACAGTGAGGAGTTTTGCCAGGGGGATGTAGCGCGTGGGACAGTCACGCTATTCCCCCCCCCAGTTCCCCCTCCCCCCGAACAGGTGCCTCGACCGACCAGAGGAGGCGCCAGTGTAGTGACCAGGACACATACCCACATCCGGCTTCCCACCCCCAGACACGGCCAATTGTGTCTGTAGGGACGCCCAACCAAGCCGGAGGTAACACGAGATTTGAACCAGCAATCCCCCATGTTGGTAGGCAATGGAATAGACCACGATGCTACCCGGACGCCCCTTTTTAACAAACTTGGTATGTAAGGTCTTGAGGACATGAACAAAGTCCTTGTAAGCTTTGAATGAATTTTGCATTAAATAACGTTGTCGTCCTGATCAAACCTGATTTTAGCTTTTTAAAACAAAACCTAACATTTTTACTATACTAGACAGTCCTCTAATGTGTCCCCTATGAAGCCAATCCTACAACAGCTGTACTGTGATTTACTGAACGTCTTTGCCTTTTTGTCCAAACAGCACTTTAATGTTTTAGGCTACAGTCTTTTCTGGAACTGCTCTCATGTCTCTCAGAAATGACTGTTCCTTCAACCAATTTGATTAAAATGTTCTGAAGCCATGAAAGATACTATTCTTGTGAGTACAATAGCTGGTACAAAGGCTGCTGCTAGACAGCCGAGCAGGAGTATCACAGCATTATGTGTTCACATTAGGAAAATTAAATTTCATTCAAACATTTATGAAGCTTTTTCAATTATAATTAGATGTGGCACAAGATTCTGACTCATTACATGTATGATGCAACACCTGATTAGGACATATTCAGATTTCCCATTTTAATTAACACCCTAGTTACTTTAAAAAGGTGCTTTTATTCACTATACAATAAGCGGGCATGTTATTTTGATGGAAAAATTAACCAAACTTACGAAAAACGCAACACAGAGTTAACCACAAACTATCTCTTATATCTGATTTAGGCATAATAGACTGCACTAAGGATGACGTCTGTGTCAGGACGTCAGACAGGGTCGAGTGCCAGCCCCCCCCCCCGTTATGATTATAAAGGGAGATGGAGGGTCAAGACAGAGAGGCTCAGAGTTTCCATTGGCTTCTAGTGGAGTGGGGAGGGAGAGCACAGGACAGGAACCTTATTTGGGTCAATGAAGCACTATGGGGGGCTGGTGTGTCAACCTTCTCTCTGTACTACTGTGTGCTGCGGGGCTCTTTTACAGCGATGGTCTCGCCCAAAAAGAGGATTTGAAATCAAGATATTTAGCTTTTTTCACTTCCACAGAGGGCAGCAATGAAAAACAACTGGTGAGTTAATAGTTCATGAAACGTTTTTTTCTTGAAAACGCATAATGTCAGAAGAAAAGAAGTAAAATTAGTGAGCTTATTTATTAAATGGCTGCAATGATGGTTACAAATATAAACTTTTTGACATGACAGCCTAAATTCTGATTCTGATCAGTGATGTTTTACCATGTCTATAGAATCACAAACTTTCTAATGGTAATTTTAGTGAGCATTAAAATGATAAAGAACACTTAATAGCCCAATGTAAGTTATCAGTTGAATATTGGAATTTCGATGATTATTCAGATAACGCAGAGAATGTATTATTTCCAGATCGGTGACTTGCAACGGGTTCTGGACAGACTGAAGAACATCAAATTTCCATCTCTCGAAAAAAAGCTTAGTTACCTGCCTTTGGTATGTGATGTAAGAATGAAGTCAATTTGAACAAGAATAAAATGTAAATCGAACTAACTTCTGCATGCATCTAGTTAAATTCATTAAGGTCAAGGTCACATCTTTGAAGAGAAAAATTTCATCTTACAATATTATTTGCTATACAATGCATGTCTAAGGCAAGGTTGTCACTCATAATTAACAAATAACAGTTACTGTGTTTTATTATTATTTAATTTGCATTATTATGTGTTTGCATATCCCTTAAGTGTAACCCGGGAGAACAGTGTGCTGTGAGGCGAGGCTCCAGGATCGGGAAACTGTGTGACTGCTCTCTGCCAAGGACATGTAACTCTTTTCTACACCGCTGCTTGTGAAGTTTTTTTTTTTGTGTGTGTGTGTCTACTCCGTTTACAAAGTCATGTTGACTTTAAATGTAAAAAAAATAATAAAAAGCAAACTTATATATAAAAAAAAAGGTCGTGGTCTGTTGACATCACTAAATTGCCTGTGGATTATCAGTGCTTTGTTTTTGTGCATGTGTGTCCTCTGACCTGTATGCTAGGTGCTCTCTTGGTCCACAGAGACAGCTTCTTGTCTTTGGGCGTTGCTATAAACATGACAGGCAGAGACTCTCGGGAGGCCAGGAAGTCATTCTTGATTTCTGTGTAGTCGGCCGCTACACGTGACAGAGAGGAAAAGGTAACTCGCCATACAAACAGTAACAAACAGTTGCACATGGGTATGGAGCGCTGAATTATTTTGGGGGTTAAATACAGAAAGCGATCTAGGCATGTTTGTGTAACAAAGAGATTGAGTTTTTGTGGTGTGTGTGCATAGACGTGCCTGTGAGCTGGTTGTTGAGGTTGACTACCAGGGGGTTGTTCCTCCAATCAAAGGAGGAGAGCAGATGGAGGAAGCGGAGGAAGCCCACCTGAGGAGAACTGAGCCAGCGAGAAAGAAACAGAAAACAATAAATAACATTACCCACTGATAAAACATCCGTTCACATGACCTACTGAGAGAATAAATGGAGGTCAAAGAAATGCGCATGAATTGATGAGTCAGAGGGTGGAGCAGGACTGATAGAGCGATGGTTACCAGGGAGGAGTGAACGGTGCCGGCTGCAGGAAGAGCGACGCCACCATAAGGTCTGTTGTGTCGTCTGTGATGTCGTCACTGAAGAGCTGGGCCCCGAGCCAACGTTTGGCCAAGCGACACACGGCTCCGAAACATGAGTGCTGCTGCTGGAGCCTGCCATGCACCACACAGAGGTCACATGTGGATGACAGGAAGTTAAGAGAGGGTTAAAGAGAAGGACGCAGTAGTGGTGGTAAATAAAAGATGATAAAAATAAAGAGGTTGACGTGGTGAAAAGGGGGGAACAGAATATTAAGAGCATCAAACTAAGGAAGCAAAACTGAAGCAATGCCTTTGAATAATGAAAATGGGGCCAGTGATACTTGGGGGGGGTGGGGTGGAAAACTGCTTGTGTGAAAGTGATTATATTTATACAATATCATAATGATACTACTACTACTACTTTCGGCTGCTCCCATTAGGGGTTGCCACAGCAGATCATCTGTTTCCATTTCTTCCTGTCTTCTGCAATATTATATACAATATTATAATGATATAGCTCCTGGATTTGTTAGTTATTGGTAACCATATACCACAGTCCTACATAGATCCTGCGTATGCTACATACAGATGGTAGTCTGGGAACCAGACGAATCTGCAAGCTCACGTTTTACATTTGCTCTGGCAGATACATCTGGCCAACCTCCTGTTCGGACAGATTTCCAGCCGACCTGGAACAGTTTATCTAATATGGGGCGGCTTTGATACGATGACGTACTTATTTTTTTTCTTTCCCACCTGCAATCCGGGAACTCTGCCTCTAGTACTCGTTTCCTCCGTTGGTTAAAGTTAAGGCTAGCCAATCAGAGGCAGAGTAGGGGCAGGTCTTCCCGGAATGCGGATGGGGGAAAAAATAACGCTGACATACAGAGGAGCGCCGTATGCTGCCGCTGATGTGGACCGGTCTGTTGAAGCCTCTATCACGACAGTATTCAATGAACTGGATGGTATACATTTTCTAAAAGGATAACAAACAACTCCACTTAAAGATTTTGTTGATAAGAAAGATGTGTGTGCCGTATTGCCGTACTCCCGACAGGATTTGGTAAAAATTTAAGCGATACGTGACAAGCTTCCTTGCTCTGATTGGTTGTGGGTCTATCCAATTGCATCCAGAGGCATTCTGGTCCGCGCCCGTTGATATTGCCCCTTGGAAATTGAAAATGAACTGAGAGGTGCCAATACAGATGGTTTCAGACCCTTAAACACAAAGCTAAAAAAAAAAAAAAACAAAGAAAAAACTCGTAACAACATGGGACCCTTTAACAACTTGACACCCCCCCCCCCATTTTCTCTCCAATTGTATCCAGCCAATTACCCCACTCTTCCGAGCCATCCCGGCCACTGCTCCACCCCCTCTGCCGATCCGGGGAGGGCTGCAGACTACCACGTGCCTCCTCCTATACAAGTGGAGTCGCCAGCCGCTTCTTTTCACCTGACAGTGAGGAGTTTTGCCAGGGGGACATAGCACGTGGGAGGATCACGCTATTCCATCTAGTTCCCCCTCCCCCCCGAACAGGTGCCCAGACTGACCAGAGGAGGTGCTAGTGCAGTGACCAGGTCACATACCCCCATCCGGCTTACCACCCGCAGACACGGCCAATTGTGTGTGTAGGGACGCCCGACCAAGCCGGAGGTAACACTGGGATTCGAACCGGCGATCCCTGTGTTGGTAGGCAACGGAATAGACCACCATGCCACCCGGACGCCCCCACATCTTGATTATTTCACCAGTACTCTTCAAATGATTCACTTGAAACTCATTCGCAAATGAATTACTGATAATGAAACTGTCATTCCCTTTCCCACTGCACTGAAATAAGAAATCATAATGGCTTCAACATTAACAGCAAACAAACATGTTGCCAATGCACAGACACAGACACACACAACACACACACACACACACACACACACAGGGTGTAGCTTTTTCTGTTCGCCGTTATCCTTACCCATGTAGAGTGCTGGTTAGTAGAGGCCTGTGTATTGTGGCCATCTCCAGAGCCTGAGCTTCCTCATTGTCCCTGAGCACCAGCAGCCCCTGTGCATTCACACTCTCCCTCAGCACTTGGGGCTCACGGTGGTATGCTACCTGGATACGGAAAGCCAAACCATCCTAGATATAGGAAAAACATTAAATGCATTTCAAAAAAAATTTTTGACCTTCAATAAAAAAAAACAATGGTATGCCACTAAATTATTTTGGCATACTACAACCTTATGAGATGCTAAACATTTGTTTCACAGTCTCCCTTTTACAATCATCTGCACAAGCACACATGTGAGTGCACACACAGACACACTAAATGTACCTTCCAGACATCCAGGTGCGTGGGACATGGCTTGACGGTGTAGTGATGGTGCTTGTTGAGTAATTGTCCAAGGTTGATGTGGAAGGCAGCTTTGATGTGGCGGATGGCGAGGCGGTCGTTAGGCCACTTTCCACTGCCCTCCATGTGACAGATCACTACCACAAGAGGATGACTGGCATATTACTGTGGTATTTCCTTGGGCTAAATATCTGTTAAGGTCTGAATGAGCTCCCTTATAAAATAACAGCTGATGTCAAATCCCCGTTTAAGAAGACAGATTTTGCAAAATCATCTATTACATTTACTTAGCTTGAGGTCTAATCATCATGACATGAGACGAACTTATGGAGAGATTGTGCTTTACTGACCAACTGAAAGGTAGTTTAGGTGATAAGTTAAATCAAATGAATTCCTATTAATGTTTTCCAATGGACAGGGATTCAACAACCTTTAGCGGTATTAAGGATATGATTTCTATTCTGGGGTGTATAATACAATGTTGGCATTTTTTTATGCTAAACAGCAACAAATGGCACTGCAACATTCGACTTTCTGATGGTGATTAAACAATCTAGCAACCACTTAACAGAAGAAAAAAACTGAATTAGTAATTAATAGTTAAAAACCTAGCTGTTGCAATATCTGCAGCTGTGAAAGGGATTTATGCTTGCAGCAAGAACACAGATTCATAATTTTTTAAAAAGTCAACGTGTATAAATAAAGACAAAAGAATAACTTTCTATAGTTGAAATGGACTAAATCTACCTATTATTAATGGGTATTTTTCACTGGTATTTTACCAGGTGAACCCCCACTAAAGCCATTAACTAGGCACTCCGTTAGCAAACACACTAGCACCATTTAACTTTTTCCTGAAAGATGAAGTTACTTACCTGTGATGGGGGTGATATAGGCAGGGCATGGTTTATCCTCCTTCGGCACCAAGGATCGGGCAATCTTTTCTCTGTCAAAAAATGAGTAGTCCAACTTCAGTGGTACAGGGGGAAAGACCTACACAAGACAAAATGTCAACAAATTAATGAAAAGGTTTAATTTATCATGAAATTGTCAACAAATGTATCATTGTATAAGGCAAAGAAATCATCTTCATAGCATAACATACCTGGAACCAGAGTTACCTCAAATTGCAGTGATGCTCAATTTAGCACAAAGCCCTAGCAAGAACAGCACCAGGCCACGCATAACAACAAAACAACACATACACCACTGCTACTACTACTACTAATAATAATAATAAAAATAATAATAATACTAAAAACAGAATGTGACCTGTGTGTATCTCAGGGCTGGGTGGGCTCCTTGCACAGAGGTTATCGTCAGAGGAAGACCCTCCAGTCCCCACAGTTTCCTACTCAGGTCATCATAAGACTGAACCACTTTCAAACTCTCCTCCTCTCCAGTACTCAGGACCTGAGGGCACAGTATAATCAGAATCAGTTTAATTTGGCCAAGTATATGTAGGCCTACACCTACAAGGAATTTGACTCCAGTTCCTCCATTGCTCTCCATAGACATACAGCTAAAACAAAGACAACACGCTAAACATAAACATTTAACTATGTACAGATACAGATGTATATACTAAGTATATATAGGCTATATAGACTTTTTCATACATATATGAAAATGTATATATATATATATGCATGTATTTTCATAAATATGTATTACACACACACAGAAAAACAAAGACAAACAAACATTTAAATACAATGTACAGATATAGATGTATATAAAATTATGTAGACTATACAGACTTTTTGTATACATCTATAGGTGTATATAAAAAGTATATACATATAGTATATCACAGAAAGTTGACTCAGTTCATCTGAACACAACATTTATTGAGAGAGAAACATTTCATCACCTGTCTAAGTGACCTCTTCAGTCTCAACTGACTGCAGGTATCCCCACCCTTATAAACAATACAGTGGCACAAGGACTGAAAACGATCGCTTTTATATGCAAATTGCAATGAGCATTAATTAGAGACTTCAATAGAAATGTGTACTATTCACGGAGGATTTGGGAATGGTTGTAATCACAGCATTGTAAGATGGCGACTGATGTGCTCTTAGCCCCCCCGGCTCAGGGATGGTCGTTCCCACTTCACATAGATGGCCTCTTTGACTCCCCGTTAAAACCAGCATTCCTCCCTATCAAGTGTGTGCAGGCCAGTGATCACTCTTTCAAGGATGAGGATGTGCACACACTTGATAGGGAGGAATGCTAGTTGCTACATTATATTGCTGTTTGTGCCGGGGGACCCAATCCTTGGGGTCGACCAATATTTGGCACAGCATGATTTGGGGTGTGAAAGCAACTGAGACGTGGTGTTTGGAAAATACACGTCTCAACTTTTCCGACACTCTGGCCACATACGGAATCACCACTGGTTTATGCTCAGGCAGCTGTTGTCCTTCTCCTCTCTTCCATCAGCTTGTGCACTGTTGGGGCATCTTCCTGGCAACCACTGCCATTACCATTCCCTAGTCCTCTGTGAACAGTACACATGGCCATTGAAACTCTAGTTAATGGTCACAGCAATTTGCATATGACAGCAATCGTTGTTTTCGGTCCTTATGCCACTTATTGTTTATGAGGGTGAGGATACCTGCAGTCAGTTGCGACTGAAGAGGTCACTTAGATGAATGATAATAATAATCATCATTACATTTATATAGCGCTTTTCTAGACACCCACAGCGCTTCACATTGAAGGGAGTAACAATTCAGCCACCACCAGTGATGAAACATGTCTCTCTCAGTAAACGCTATATGTCCAGATGAACTGATTCAACTTCCTGGGATTTTCCTACCTGGATTATCTATCTATCTATCTGTCTGTCTGTCTGTCTGTCTGCCTATATTTTTTCCAGAAACCGTCAATGGTGTTGATAAAAGCGCTCAACAAATGAGGAGTGGAATATCAATATGGATGTCAGAAAAAAAACAACTTTTAATACATCGCAGTACAAGCTTGTTTCATGTGCCGCCAGCTGATGAGTGCACAACGCATGAAACAAGCTTGTCCTGTGATGTATTAAAAGTTTCTTTTCCTGCATCTATGTTGATATATATATTCATTGACAGCTGATGATTGCTTATGGCATGAAACAGGCTTGTACTGTCTCATAAAGAATTTACTTGACTCACTGGATTATTTTGCTCCTTATTTGTTGAGCGCTTTCCCTACCGTTGAGTTTTTCTTTTAATAAAGTTATACATAATCAAGTTAGTCAAGTAACTAACTGGATTATTTGCTCCTTATTTGTTGAGCACTATCCCTACTGTTGAGTGTTTTAACAGTTATATATATATAGCATTTTTTTTCCTGAACCCGTCAATGGTGTTTTTAGTTTATATATTTATATAACTTTGTTAAAAGTGTGTGATTGACTGACAGCTGATGATTGCTTATGGCATGAAACAGGCTTGAAGTGTCTCATAAAGAATTTACTTGAATATATCTTTAATTGACAGTACAAGCCTGTTTCATGCCATAAGCAATCATCTACCGTCAATCTGTCAATTGACAGCTCACATAAAATGCAACTTGATTGACTGACTGATTGATAAATGCGTATCACACAAACACACACACACACACACACACACACACACTTAGATGGATAGATAGATCGATATAGTGCTCAAACGACAGCAGTGGGAAAGCACACTATTGCCCTCTTTTGGCCAACGATAGCAGTTGTTTTGTTTTTTTGTTGCCTACCGCACGTCCCACTGTGATGACGTCATCCACCATAGCCCCAACGTATCTCACACATTGTTCGGGGATATCTGCATGCCTAAGTATAAAAAGAGAAAGTAAACTCTTGAGTGAGTGCATATTAGTTATTTGACCAACTGGTGTTTTCTATCCGAAAAAGTACCCGGGAGCCACGTTACAGTTCGGTTAACGTTAACTATGCGATTTTAAAAGCACGCAGGGTGCAATAACACTCGGGACACCATGAAGCGTGGGAAAAAATGGAGTTCCGTGTGGGACTGCTTCAAACAGGAGGGCAACTTCGTTCGTTGTCGGAAATGTGACGCGGTATTGAAATACTGCGGAGGAGCCACCACGACCATGATGTACCACATCGGCAGGTACCACAACTCCGCGGCACCGGAGGAGCTCGACAAACCGACCGTCTCTGAAACCCGGTGTGTCCGAGAAGAAAGTGTGGTACAGGTGGTGGCCACAGAGAGCTTGCGGGTCCCTTCCGCCAACAGCGAACTACTTTGCATGGACACGGGCGGCAGGAAGCGACCGAGACGGAGTTCTGTCTGGGAAATCTTCGTTCGCGTGGATAACGAGGCGCACTGCACGCTGTGTGACACCAAACTGAAATACATGAGCAGCACCTCCAACATGATGCAGCACATCCGAAACAAGCACCCGCCGCTGGAGGAGGATAAACACGAGGTCGCACACTCCGAGGTAACCAGACTTGTATGCAGAATGATAGAAAAGGAAATGCTTCCCGTCAGCATTGTCGACGGCGATAGCTTGCGCGAACTGCTGACTTACATAGTGCGTAATTACAAAATGCCTTCGGCGGAAGACGTCTCACGCCACATCGAAGGTCATTTCCGAGAAAAAGCGTACGACCTTAAGAGTCAGCTAGCCACCGTCCAGACGCTGGCTGTGACCGCCAACTGTTGGACGGCGCACCCCAGTGAACGGTACGTCACCTTTACCTGTCACTTTTTCACCTCGGCCTGGGAGGTAAGGTCCGCAGTGCTGAAGACGCACTGCACGTCAGCCGGCGACACGAATAAAGACAGCTTCACGGAGAGACTCACTGAAACGGTAGAGGCCTGGGGGATCTCCGGGAGGGTGATTGCCTGCGTGCACAACAACGCACGGAATGTCCTGCACACGTGTGCCAGGGTCACCTGGGACACGGTTGTGTGCTTTGCCACCACCTTGCACTTCGCCGTTAGCGACGGGCTGACTGACAATCTGCTCAACGTCGTCGTCGCTGCTGGGGAGCTAGTAAAGCACTTCAACGACAGCTCCCTGGCCAGCAAAGCCCTGGAGATGAAGCAAGCTCAGATGCAACTGCCCAAGCACAAATTAATACAATCCAGCAAAGCCAGATGGGACACAATATGTGACATGTTTGAGCGGTTAGTGGAACAACGATGGGCAATAAAAGCTGTGCTGTCTGATCGCATGGTCACCAACCGTGAAGAAGCCCAGGCCGTTGAGATGGAAGATGATTACTGGCAAACAATTGAGGACATCACGCCTGTGCTGGCGACTCTGAAATGGGCTACATTGGCCGTGACTGCTGAGAAAGAAGTGTCCATCTCAAACATCTACCCCATCACATTCAGCCTACTGCAGACACACCTTACACCAAAACAGCATGACGCTAAACAAGTCTGTGATTTCAAGTTCAAGGTTCGGGAGTCATTGCGGGAACGTATGGAGGTAAGTTTAATCTTATGCCGACTTTCCATTTAGGCTATAGGTTAAATAAAGCCAACTATGATATTAGATTACCTGCCCTGTTGTTGAAAGAAAGACGATCACGCTTAGTATATACAGACTGCACTCTTACTATAGACTGCTGTTTACTGTATTGTCATTTCCTCATCACAGGTTGACTCCAGTGATCTGGCTTCCAAACCAGCTCTTATTGCCTCCATGCTGGACCCTCGGCACAAACATCTCAGCTTCCTTACACCAACGACCAGGCTGGCAGCCAAAGTTAAACTGCACGAAATGGCCTCAAAATTAGCTGTGGAAACAACTATTGTGGGGACCAAGACTGAAAAACAGGAGACATCGGTGACACCCCCTGTTAGCCAGGGGGCCATGTCACGACAGAAGGGCGGTGGTGTCAAACATGCAATGACGTTACTCCTTGGAGAAAACTACAGCTCCTACTCCAATGATTCCGAGGCACAAGTAGATTACTATTTAAGAGACATTTCACCGTCATTAGACATTAACCCTCTCGACTGGTGGAGGGTCAACGGCTCAAGATTCCCCAGCCTGGAAATTTTGGCAAGACAGTACCTGTGTATACCTGGGATATCAGTGCCTTCCAACCAAGTGTTCTCGGATGTTGGTCAGAAATTCGCAAGGATGTGTACACGAATGAGTCCAGAGCATGTGGATATGATGATGTTTCTGAACAAAAATGTGTGGCTTGGATAATAACCCCCATACAAGGCAGATATAGGTCTCATATCATTAAGCAAGAAAATGTGTGTGGTTGGTTGACAGCCTGTGGTATTTATCAATACACAGGGTTTAATTTAGCCGTCCCTTGTACCATTAAAATAATGCTTCCCATCTATTGATGTCAATTCATTTTTTACTAAACAGATCCTATTTGTTATTATCGTGATTAAAACAATTAATGAGGTATATCATGTCCATAGAATCCAAACAAAGCTAAATGTAATGAAAACATGTACTAAATTGATGCTGACATTGAATGGAAATGGGATTGGAATTCTACTACCATTTCCAAATTAAGGATTAATGAAAATAGACTTGTTATTTACAAGGATGTACCAATACAGGTATCGAATAACAGGCCAATATCAAGCTAAAATGACGTAGTGGTATTATAGATTTAACCCAAGACAAAAATCCAACACTAAAAACCATGAGCATCATGGCATAAAATAAAAGCAAAATTACATGTTGAAACCTTTTTTTCTTTGATTGGTGGGAAAAAATTTGATTTTACCTCAATTGTTTTACTCGTTGCCCCCAAACTAATGCTTAAAGTATAAACTGTTCAGCAAAAATCAAAGGAAGTTGAATCAGTTCATCTGGATACAACGTTTATGAGAGAAACAATTCATCACTCATCTGAGTGACCTCCTCAGTCTAAACTGGCTGCAGTTATCCCCACCCATATAAACAACAGTGGCATAACGACCGAAAACAATCGGTTTCATATTTAAATAAGTGTGACCATTAACTAGAGTTTCGATGGCCATGTGTACTATTCACAGAGGATTTGGGAATGTTTGCAATCACAGCATTGTAAGATGGCAGCAGATGCACTCTTAGGCCCCCTCCTCTCAGTTCAGGGATGGTCGTTCCCTCATCACGTTTCTCTCAATAGACGTCGTCTTCCGATGAACTGATTCAACTTCCTTTGATTTTCTTACCGGTATTATTGAGCACGCATAAAGACATTTTATTCAGCAAAAGTAATGGATCATATTAGTTCTCTATCCGCAGTGAAAAATTGCTATCTGTACATCCTTAGTTTCTACCATTCTTTGATTAATGTGTTCTTTAACACATTAACTGAAACCCTATAAAAAAAAGCACAAAACTGAACACTGACCTGTGTGCGCCACAAGCCTGGTTAAGTTTTAGTGATGCTAACACAAGCCATAGTGTCATGTTATGTTTCAGTTCAGTTTTGTATGTCATATGGGTATTCTTGACCTTGAAATAAACCATTCAGTGAATTTAGAAACCAAGCTGTATTGGATGACTATTGGCAGAAATAGATAGGAACAATTATTGCTTTTAATTATTACTTGTATGCCTGTCTTTACGCATGCTCAATAATCCAGGTAAGGAAATCAAAGAAAGTTGAATCAGTTCATCTGGACACAACATTTATAAACGTGTCCAGATGAACTGATTCAACTTTCTTTGACACTTGTATGCCTCCTCCACTTTTGCTGCCATAGCTATGGTTCTCTCTCATTTCAGTTGGTTTTGTAACTGCCCTTCTTGGCTGTGAATCTGGACCCCACTTTTTAAACTAGTAGTGGGCGTGGCTCTAAATCCAAGGCATCCAAGCTCTCCTAAGCTCTCTTCCCTTGCCATTGCATAAATCAGCTGCGAAATTTCTCCCTTCCTTATACTTCATCTATCATCAGTTAAAACACCCTCTCAGATATGACTTCCAGAGAACAGTTAAAAACGTGTACAATGTCAAATCTTGTTTTTCCAAAGTATTGATGCATGAGAATAAATAACAGAAGAAAGCAAGACTGATCGCTCACTTTATACCAGTTAGCATTTTTTTTTAAATTTTGATATACTCTTTTGATCCCCAAAGGGAAATTCTCTGCATTTAACCCATCCCACCTGTGCGGCTAAGAGCAGTGGGCAGCCGCCATGCAGCACCCGGGGACCAACTCCAGTTTGTCTCGCCATGCCTCGGTCAAGGGCACAGACAGGAGTACTAACCCTAACATGCATGTCTTTTTTGATGGTGGGGGAAACTGGAGCACCCAGAGAAAACCCACCGCAGTCGCGGGGAGAACATGCAAACTCCACACAGAGGACGACCTGGGATGACCCCCAAGGTTGGGCAACCCCAGGGTTCGAACCCAGGACCCTCCTACTGTGAGGCGACAGCGCGCCAACCACTGTGCCACCATGCCACCGGGAATTCATTCAGCTGTATAACTGTATAATGTATAAGCATATCTGACTAATTGGATTACTTGACTAGTTAGGTAATCAACACAATCTCAACATTACATGTGCTTCCTCTCTAAAAATGGAATGCCAAGGTATAATACGTACAGCTTTAGTAAGTGGGTGATTATCTGTTGAGGGACCAGCCTTTTTTGATAGGCGCTCTCTCCCGTCCATAGGACGGCCTCAGTGATGGCTCCATCTTGGAATCGCCGCAGCTCTGAGCGAGAGCCCCACAGCTGCCGAAACTCGGCTGCCTAGCAGAAAGACAAGGCGGCACTACAGTGAGCATGTGCATAAAGCTAAATGCTTATTCAACACCTAATGCCCATACACATAATGGATGACAAAGAAAACAATAGTAAAATGACAGGAAACTAGAACCCAATGAAATCAGTTTTCCCCCCCAAATTCTGTTTTACTTTTTCCAATTTTTGGTTCTCTATTTAATTCAGATTTGTATTTTCACCCATTTAAAAAAAAAAAAAAAAAGCTGTAAGAAAAAGCTTGTGTTATCAACTACAATAAAAAAAACATCCCATTTGAGTTCATTTTATTAATCTTGCATAACAGATACACAAAAGATTTATAGTGTCAGCAAAACGGCTGTCGTCCCAGTTCTTAAAGGATACTCTTCTGCCCTGAACTTTAGCCTTTTTTTATTTTAACTTCTGCATGACCGTCACATCAATTTTTTTTCTCGATCCCATACAACAATCCCATATGGACTTCATGAAAATTAGGTAGATTTGCAAACTTTCCAGGTGCAAATATTAAGTGCAAATACCAAGCCTGAAAAAGGTTCCGACAGTGTTAATTATGATTATGACCAACATATCCACTGTTTATTCATTGTGGCTATAATTTTGTTTAAAAATAAATTCCTTCAAATCTTGACATGGTCTAAGAGTCGTTCTCTGTAAATGCTATTGGACACAGCCACACAAAAATATTAAGTACCTTGGGGCTGTCTGCAGGTGGGCCTCTCTCCAGGACAGAGGATGCCAGTTCTGGTCTTAAGATCAGACCGAAGGAGAGTGGAGGCTGATCTTTGTGCTTTGGGGCTTCACTCTCCACTGACCACTGAGACAACAAACAAAATGTAAGGCAGTTAACTTCCCCAAATTAAATAATCAATAGAGGTTACAATTAATACTGGAATAATTTTTCTGTGACATGAATTAAGTGGTTCGTTTGACTGTAAGGATAGCTACAATGTGGTCTATATCAAAAGCCATTTATGTCACATGACACCAAAATTAAACATTTGATGTTTAATAAATTGCCATGCTTTACATATACTATCATAAGGGTTGAGCTATTAAGTGAGTAGGGATGGGTACCAAAACCCGGTATTAAGTGGGCACCAGTGCTAAATTCGTAAAGACTGTAGCATTGACTGTGTGCATAGCACGCATGCACACGCGCACACACACGGACCCAGAGCCTGCTCTTAGTGACAATGGCAGCAAGAACTAAACAGTCAAAGTCTGGTTATATTTCACTACAGTCAATGCTGACAATGCTCGTTGCCACAAGTGCAGCAAGTCTTTTGCATGCAAGGGTGGAAACACAAGCAATCTTTTGAAACATCTAGCAAATGTGCATCAAATACAGGCAGAGAAATGCAGTTTTTGACTGTCTAGCTTGAAGTTAATCTCTTGTTACCCCATCCACCTCAGGTATGTGATATAAGCTAACAGCCTAGAGCACACACAGAGCTAACTAAATTACACAAACATGGGTTGATGATTAAAAATAACACTGTCCAGACGTGAGAAAATAAAGCAATGGTAATTCTGTTTTTAATTTGTTTAATTTTTTCTCTTTAAAAAAATAACAAAAAGAACCGATAAGAGTACCAATAGAGTACCGGATCGATAAGTAGTATCAGTAAAGATAGTAGTGTAGTGACCTACTTGCAGGTTACATATTCACTATGCAGACCAGAAACGGTTCCTTTAAGACAGTGGGTTCAGGGGTTAGCAAGGGGGATTGTGGAGAGACACGAGGTTGAGGTTTTGATATTGTCAACTGTTCACTTAGAGTTAGTTGGAGGAAATAAACAACCCCACGGCTGTGTGGTCAAAAGGAGAAGGGGTCTCGTCTCCTTTCTTTCATCCTCCACAGTAGTACCGTTAACCGCCCCCCTTTCTCCCCAATTGTATCCGGCCAATTACCCCACTCTTCCGAGCCGTCCTGATCTCTGCTCCATCCCCTCTGCCGATCCAGGGATGGCTGCAGACTACCTCATGCCTCCTCCATGTGGAGTCGCCAGCCACTTTACATCTGACAGTGAGGAGTTTTGCCAGGGGGACGTAGTACGTGGGAGGATCATGCTACGCTACCCCCACCCCCCAAACAGACGCCCCGGCCGACCAGAGGAGGCGCTAGTGCAGCGAACAGGACACATGCCCACATCCTGCTTCCCACCCGCAGACACGGCCAATTGTGTCTGTAGGGACGCCTAACCAAGCTGGAGGCAACAAGGGGAGTTGAACCGGTGATCCCCGTGTTGGTAGACAACGGAATACACTGCCATGCCACCCGGATACTCGTACTGTTAAAATCTTAATGATACCCATTCCTAGAAGTGAGTTGAATCATTTTTTTCTTTAAAATTATTTATTGAGTGATTGAATCCCTCATTCGTTTGAGCATTCATAAATTGTTGTCCATCAAGGAAGACAGAAAAATAGTTATAAATTGAAGCTTTCAGTTTATACTCCGCTAATTACAAATTTGAAATCAATCAGTTCAGTTCTTTAATATCAAACATTACCCACCTCAGGGTCAGGAGATAGGGAGTGGGTGAGGAGATGAACCCTTTGCCCCAGTCCCTGCTGAAGGAGCGACAGAATAAAGGGGAGCGCGGTGTGGATGTAGTTTCCACTGTGGTCCATCAGCTCGCTAAGGAGTTTCAGTTTCTTACAGCTGGACTGAAGCTTGACCAGCCCACATAACCTGAAAAGGAAATGAGAAGAGCAAATCAGAAGGAACAATAGAACATGAGGGTGGGAAAGCGAAGTACAGACTGTAGAACGGCTATGCTGTGAAAAGAAAAAGCAAGAACCTGCAATGTCCAGGAGCAGCATCATCTAAGGATCATTCATGTGTTTAAGTTGCTTCTTCATCTACTGATAAGGAACTGTGACTACTGTGTGTTTGCTGGTGCCATGAATCCACGTGAAATATTCAGAATGCAAATAGGACACAGCAATCATCCGTCATAAAAAAAAAAGCTGAGCATGACACTGTGTAGTATAATAGAGCTACTGGAAAGGAATATGAATAGGGAATGAAGAGGGCAAAGAGAGATGAGCAAGAGAAGTTGGATGTATAAAATCTCAAAGAGGTAAGCAAAGGGTATGCATTTTGAATGGGTTTCAATGGTCAAGATTTAGAGAAACAAAAGGGTTTTGTTTGGCTGATCTGACAGACAGCAGATTACGCAAAGAAATTGACTTCACAGCTACACTTAGGTTTGTGAAAGTTGTGATTAAAAGGGCCAGTTGATGAAACTGCTCTTCTCCCATATCTCAATGTAAACTACAGTAGGTATGGAAATAAACTGACTGTGTGGTGTGCAACAGATGTTCCTAGATTTGTGTGATGGTTGTTAGAGATAATCAAACAGACACATACTGGAAAACATGGTCACTTGTCCTTATCATGGGTTTGGGGGTCATGAGGAGAGCATGGAACCCATCCACTGTGGGGTCATCCCAGAACTGCATTGACAGAGATGCTTCGTGCTGCACCTGAGGAACAATTTCGATGTTTTGAGATATTCAGAAAACCAATTACTAAAACACAACTCCCAAAGCAGATTTTGAATCACAACAGTAGAGTTTTTATATAGCGTACCTGTTTGTAAATACAGGCTGTCATGTCAGCGCACAAGTTTAGGTGTCCAGAGGGGTCAACAAACACGACCTGGAAAGCATTCTGAAACTCTGCAAGAGATGGCTAAAAGGCAAAAGAAAAAAAAAATTCCCTGGAAGTAATAAGGAGGTGCATACAAACTACTTTCACATGTTTCAGATTTAATCCAGATTACAATTTCCCCTCGGGGATAAATAAAGTATTCTGATTCTGATTCTTACAGCTGTTGAGTCTGCATCTTTTGCGAGAGTAATTCCATTTTCTGTCAGGTCCGTGGAAGCTGGGTTTGAAAAGATAAGACATGGACAGATTGCATAGTGCATAAAACAGTGATAATGACTATGAGACAATGAGCATCGTTAAGTACAAATCAAGTATGAACACATAGTAATGACTATTATATTAAAGTTGCACAAAAGGGAGGACTGACTCACACAAGAAATGCAGGCTGTTTCGAAGCAGCTGATAAGCTGTCATTGTGTTACTAACTCTGCGATTGGTCAGAAGGTAGGCCAACAGCATTGAACCTAGGAAGCCATTAAAACAGCCTGCACCCTGTGGGAAAAGAGTGGGATATAGAATTAAGACAAAAAAGAAGTAAATTATCACAAGACAGCTGAATACATTCGCTGAAAAGGCATAAGTCCACCCATTTTCTGAACCACTTATCCTGCACTCAGGGTCGCGGGGATGCTGGAGCCTATCCCAGCAGTCATTGGGCAGCAGGCAGGGAGAAACCCTGGACAGGCCGCCAGACTATCACACAGGGCCGACATACATACACACACACATATACACACACATGCGCGGACACACACACCTAGAGACAATTTAGTACGGCCGATTCACCTGACCTACATGTCTTTGGATTGTGGGAGGAAACCGGAGCCCCCAGAGGAAACCCATGCAGACATGGGGAGAACATGCAAACTCCACACAGGATGACCTGGGACGACCTCCAAGGTCAGACTACCCTGGGGCTAGAACCCAGGACCTTCTTGCTATGAGCCGACCGCACTAACCACTGCGCCACCGTGCCGCCGAAAAGGCATAAGTATGATGGCAATATGCAACAGGCCTAAAACTGTACATGTATGCAGTGACTCTATATGTATGTATGCTAACATGTCACAATCATTGCTCAAAATTACATTTGTTAAAAAGTTAAATTATATCAAGTTTACTGCATGATTCCTACCTGGTCAAGCTCTCTTTGTCTGAGCCATACTTTGAGTAAGGCCACTCCATCAGCAAAGGCTGGGCACTGGGAGCTGACAGCAGTAAGAAACTGTAGGTGAGCCCTAGACAGCAGGTCCCCGAGAACAGAGCTGTTGTAATGGGGGGTTGGAGGTTCACTGTGTTCTACATAAATATCAGGGACAAAAATATTAGTTATGACTGTTTCCCTCTTGAAAAGTGAGGGAGTACTGATATGTGATGTTGGGAAAATAATAAAGAAGAAAATACCTAATCAAAGCTATGTAGACAAGTCTCTTCAACTGTGCCAAGTTCAGGATCTTACCGGTTAGAGAGGTCTTCGAGTCGATGTACCACTCTGTCCTGACGTTATTCTTCTGGGGGTGGAAGCGGATGGGCTTAAAGAATCCAGGGGGAGGACAGGCATGGATACGCACAGTGAAGCTGGAAGAGTGTTTACCTGAAGAATGCAAACACATGTTTCAATGCACCCATAACCTGATTTAAAAAAAAACCAAAACAAATTCTAATTGAAAAGCATACATACAAATCAAAATGCAGTAAGAAAAATAAACAATGTTTGGCTTGCTTTACAAGCTCTTAAATATAAATGTAATTTATGACATTTTCGAAGAAAATTAAAAAGAAATTTAGAAAAACATCTAAAAAATGAAATCAAATAAAGAAGAATATGACATGTTCCTTGTTGCAGCTCAAGCAATAAATACCTGGAGGAGTCAAAAGTAGAAGGGGCTGAAGACGGTTCCCATGGAGACAGGAGTATCGCATAGATCCAATTTCAGGGGAGGTGCGCATATGCTGAGCCAGACCTGCCAGGTAAAGAGCCCTTTTCCTGGGATACCTCTGGTTCAGAGCATCCTTGTGGTGGAGGATATCCTGATGAAGCAAGATGAACACCCTATGATTACCAATGTCTTTGATCACCTCATATTTGCATGACTAACACAGGATGACCAATCTCTCTCAAGGCTTGAAGGTCTGTTTGCTTTGAGAGATCGAAGGAAGGGTGGCTTACAGCAGGGATTGTGACAGCCAGGTCCACAGAGAAACGTGGTTTTGTGCATGTGCCCAGAGGGTAGCTGCCTATTAAATTGACAGAAGCGGGAGGAGCCATGTGGAATTTGCCCTTGGATGCCTTGGGTACCAGGAGAAAAGGAACTTTTACTGTACCAGACAGCCAGGACAGATCACTCAGCTGGGGAGATGCAAGAACAACAAAGAAATTGGATCTTGTGAGAAGCTGACTGAACAAATGCAGTTTAAACTATCACTTGCAAGTGTTTTTTTCCTCACAAATCAATCCCCAATCATCGAGAACCTCTGACACTATCATGTATTACCATACCTCAACCTCCGGGGAATGTGGAACTGTTTGAAGCAGCTCAGTGATCGTCTGAATGAAGATATCGATTTGTTTTTTCCTATGTTCCTTCAGGGTCACTTCTTTTAGCAACTCTTCCATCTGTTATTAAAAATTGATTACAGAAGAGATGATTTAATTATGAGTGCAACACAGTTTTTTTGGAGTAATATTTGTGGGAATACTTGCAGTTACTATATGTATATCTAACTTTGTAAAAAGAAACACTCAACGGTAAGAAAAGTGCTCAACAAATAAGGAGCAAAATAATCCAGTGATTCAAGTAAATTAGAATTTACTTGAATCACTGGATTGTGTGCGTGTGTGTGTGTGTGTGTGTGTGTGTGTGTGTGTGTGTGTGTACCCACATGCCTGTGATCTTTTGTAATTACATTAATTGACCTTTTACCACGTACGTCCCTAATCTAGAGCACATCAAGTCTCGTGTGAGCAGAATTACCTGCATTTTGAGCAGGCTACAATGGAAAAGGTTTTCCGCCTCTTTCAACTGGCTTAGCTCCTCTGCTGTAGGGGGTCTGTACAGATCACGTCGGGACATTTTCACGGGACGAAAGACCATGTCCTCCCCACCATGCTCCTCGGGTTTACTACGTTTAGCTTTGGCATGGTCCCCGTTTTCCTTCTCCTTGTCGTGGCATGAGTCTGGCGCAGTCATCTGCGAATTGACAATCGCACCATACATAAAAAACTATACAAGCAAAAGCTTCATTTATTTCAACTTACAATGCAGGCAATGAAAGCTGTCAAAGCTGCTACTCGTGGAGTAAAAATCGGACTGTCAAGCAGCCATAGGAGTAATCGAGCATTTACTATGGCCGTTCGACAACATTGTGCGTTTCTATCCTTACCTCATCTGTGTCCTCTCCGAGTACCGTTTTCTTTTTCATATTTAATTTGCCAATAGAACGACAACGGTTTCTCTAACTTTGATTAATAGCGGTTGCCGATTACTTCCTCTACACGTGTGTGACGGGTGAACCGAACTTGCGAAAAACACATTTCTGATTGGTCGAGAAGTGACGTATTGAATGCTAATTGGCTCGCTACTCCTCGAGGGGTTCGACTTCCTAAGGTAGGTTGCACGAGCAAATATTCTAGCAATTGTAAAGATAATTTCAGGATTTTGGTAGTCAACTAAACAGTGTGGCGCCACAGTGTCACATTGTAGCGACTTATATATATATATATATATATATAGGAAGGAGAACCATGGTAAGTAAGCAGAAAGTGCAGTCACGTTATTTGATCGTTTAATTATAGTCTAACATGCCATGTTTTGTTATTCTGAGCTTTTTAATATAGATTTTCCACATTATGAAATACATTTCATACAAAAAATTGGAAAGTCACTGCTTATTTCATTTTTTTTTGATCGAGAACGTTTACTGTATTCCTTAAAGAGCCAGTCTTTCGAAAAATGATCAAACAGAGCCCTCAATGGGTTACATAACGTTACTTTTAAGGTGGAATGGAAAAGTCGAACAAGAAGCCAAGTTCAGCCTCGTCATGTTGCTGCAGTTTGCAAAGGAGTCAGAAAATGTGGGAGATGTGGGGGAGGACAACTGCAAAGTGGAGCAGTGTAAAGTTGAGAAAGAGCAAGCAAAGTGCTTGCACTGCAAGAGAAATCATGATACGTCAGCAGTGTCCAAAGAGAATCAAGGGGGTGGAAGTGAATAAAATGCAAGCAGAAATGGGATTGTCGTACGCCGAAGCTGCAAGGGAAGTGGAGCGAAATGACGAGATGGTGGAAGTGCAGAAAGAACCGGACCGGAATATCTGGATGGACACGAAAAGATTTTTGGCGTTCGTTGCCATGGTCATAAATTGCGCTGCTGAAATAAAGGGGAAGTCGGGAAGAATCAAGATGATGCTGGACTCTGCCAGGAGATGTCTGAACGGAGTGCACATATCTGGGGAAGATGTAGATGTTGCACTGCGGGAAGGATTTGCATCAACTCAGACTGGGTCTGAGTTATAGAGTGGGTGTTGTGAATGGGATCACTTTGGGTGTACAATTTAATTACTGTGACGTTTTGACAATTCAGTAGGTGGCAGTAATGCAACGTTTCGGGGGGCCAAACGCCAATAAAATCAAACAAGTAGATACCCTCGCAAGTTGTACTCTTCACACCAACGAATTTGAAATGCATGATTCTGTCAAATAATATTCATAATAATGTCATCGTCGTCATCACCATTATAGCTTTTATCTTAGCAGCAGCTGCTGCTGACAGCATAATAATAAAATAATAATGATATAATAACAATGATGATAATAATATAAATAATAGAGGCCGCCACAATTAAAGCAAACGTCTTCATGCATGCTCAATAACCCAGGTAAGAAAATCAAAAAAAGAATCAGTTCATGTGGACACACCTGTGATTGCAAACATTCCCAAATCCTTTGTGAATAGTACACATGGCCATTGTAACTCTAGTTTATGGTCACGCCTATGTATATGAAACTGGTCGTTGGTTTCAGTCGTTATGCAACTGTACTCTTTATAAGGGTGGAGATACCAGCAGTCAGTTGAGACTGAAGAGGTCACTGGGATGAGTGATTAGACATTTCTGTCAATAAATGTTGTGTCCAGATGAACTGATTCAGCTTTTTTTAAATTAAAGCAGACTCGTTCACTGACGAATAGTAGACCCACTGGAAAGAGGATGGATGAAATGGAAAAGTAGAGGCTCCCTTACTAGTGGTGACAAAATATTCTAATACAGTTAAGTCTTACGAAGCAATTGAACCTATTACTATTTCTGTGAGTTTGCTACCATTAAGAGGTGAAAAACCAGCTGTATGTGCTGGGCTGATCTTGGGACCAGGTGATGTAAGTGCAGGTTTAAGGCCCACAAAACAGTGTTTTACTATGCGACTGTTCCATGATCAAATGCAACTTGAATCTTATGGTACATTAAGTAGCTAAACTAGCTAGGATAAAAATCCACTACTACTACTTTCGGCTGCTCCTGTTAGGGCTCACCACAGCGGATCATCCATTTCCATTTCTTCCTGTCCTCTGAATCTTCCTCTGTCACACCAGCCACCTGCATGTCCTCCCTCACCACATCCATAAACCTCCTCTTTGGCCTTCCTCTTTTCCTCTTCCCTGGCAGCTCCATCCTCAGCATCCTTCTCCCAATATACCCAGCATCTCTCCTCCACACATGTCCAAACCATCTCAATCTTGCCTCTCTTGCTTTGTCTCCAAACCGTCCAACCTGAGCGGTCCCTCTTATATACTCGTTCCTAATCCTGTCCTTCTTCATCACTCCCAATGAAAATCTTAGCATCTTCAACTCTGCCACCTCCAGCTCCAACTCCTGTCTTTTCATCAGTGCCACTGTCTCCAAACCATATAACATAGCTGGTCTCACAACCATCTTGTAAACCTTCCCTTTAACTCTTGCTGGTACCTCTGTCGCACATCACTCCTGACACTCTCCTCCACCCACTCCACCCTGTCTGCACTCTCTTCTTCACCTCTCTTCTGCACTCCCCGTTTCTTTGGACAGTTGACCCCAAGTATTTAAACTTATATGCCTTCGTCTCGTTACCTCTACTCCTTGCATCCTCACCATTCCACTGTCCTCCCTCTCATTCATGCATAGGTATTCCGTCTTGCTCCTACTGACTTTCATTCCTCTTCTCTTCAGCGCATACCTCCAACTCTGCAGGCTCTCCTCAACTGCACCCCACTCTTGCTACAGATCACAATGTCATCCGCCACAAACATCATAGTCCACAGAGACTCCTGCCTGATCTCGTCCGTCAACCCATCCATCACCAGTGCAAACAAGAAAGGGCTCAGAGCCGATCTTTGATGTAATCCCACCTCCTCCTTGAATCCATCTGTCATTTAAACTGCACACCTCACCATTGTCACACTTCCTTCATACATATCTTGCACCACTCCTACATACTTCTCTGCAATTCCCGACTTCCTCATACAATACCACACCTCCTCTCTCGGCACCCTGTCATATGCTTTCTCTAAATCCACAAAGACACAATGTAACTCCTTCTGGCCTTCTCCTTAACCAGAAAAATAATTTCTCTTTTTTAGGGCCTTCCTTCCACCTCCTCAATCTCGCCAATCTCTGCCGCAGTCCTTGCCTGCCTCACATCAGATGCCTTATGAAATATTTCATCATCATCCTCTCAAGTTCTGTTGTAGGCATCAATAAAACTTCCAACACTTCTGTATTTGCCTTTGAAACAGCACTAAAAAGTTTTATTTCACATATGAGGAAAAAGTTAAGTATCCCAATGTTAGGTAACAATGTGTAAATGTATTGAATTTTATTTCAGGAATGTGTAGTTTACAGCTTTGGCTTTGTAATTCAAACAGGACAAATGTATCAAAGAACATTAGACAAATCTAAATCGTTTTTCAACTCAAACTGAAAATTCATCCATCCATCCATTATCCGAACCACTGATAAATTCATTCTACTCAAAGTTAAGAACTTGATGTTTATCTTGAGTGTATAGCTCATGGTTACATCTTCTAATTAGAGCAGTGGGGTGACTTGAGGCAGTAGACCTGCAGTAAGCTGTTCCACAGTGTACAGCGGCAATGTGGGATTGCTCTGCATTGGCCTAAGCTCAGCACTGGGCTCCAGCTGGCATGGTGGACACATTTTGAGTGGGCTAAATTGGGTACCCCGAGCATCCTTAAGGGAAACACCCTGGGCCAAATTCATAGTGTCTAGTCTAAGAGTTTCAGAGAAGGGAATTGTCCCATCTCTTTTAACCCCGGTGGGACTGGACTTCTTCCTGAGGGACAAGCAGAAATCAGCCCCGAACTGGGTTGGCTGATCCAGGTAGCTGGTTGATGACTTCAAAGTATGTACTTTCAAGATTGTGTGCTGTTTGTTAGGTCTCTTTTCTGGTATAGGCAATCCACTTGGTCTCTTAGGATGGTGTTTTAGGTGGTATTTATTTTTGCCAAGAATCTCATACTGAGGTAAGACACAGTGCTGAGGCAGACAGGCATGATCCAATTTGAGTATGGATGGGTAGTCCTCATTCTGATATAATGACCCAAATCTGGAAACTGATATAAAATGTTCAATTTTTGCCTTTTCCTTTTCTTTCTCATTCTCCTCTTTGGCTGAACTCGACAGTGAGGTTCTTGGGGAATGCAGCAATTTGTCTGTTGCCATATTGATGGGAGAGTGAATCTGCCTTTGTTTCTTCTTTTCACATTTTGGCAGCAGGAGAGGGGATTGTACTCTGTAAGTCCTGTTTTCTGGAGGCTCACTGGGCTTTTTGTCTTTTTTGCATTGATCTGGAAAACTGCTTTGGGCCATCATATGACGTTGTTGATCGGATCTTGGCTCTGTTTGTTTAGCTACCCGTTGTATTGAAGATTCCTGTTGAAAACAAAATGGAGGGAAAGATTTTCACCAATAAAAAGAGGACTTTTGCTTTTGGCTACTATGCCATGTTTGGTCCACAGTTAGTCTGGGTAATGCACATTTTAATAAACTAATTTTTCTCTGCTGTTAAAACATATTTTTCTAGTCCAGCTGGACTTTCACTTTAGCACTTAAAAGTTTAAATTTGCTACACCTGCTTTGACTCAACTACATTCACAATCCCTTTAGAAATGCACAAAGACTTGGTCCTTTGTACTTGCTGATATGAGTTTAATTTTGCTTGTTCTAAAGCCATTATATCCTCTGCTAAAAATAGTCTCCATAAAAACACAATTGTCACCCAACTCTAATACTATAATACTGATACATTCATTTTTTGCTTCTTATGTGAAGTGATGGATTACACCTCCCAAAGAATCAGTGTCTCTCTACATTTAATAATGAGTAAAATTCTAGTAGTTACCTGCTTGTCCAAACTAATATTGGTCATGAATAAAAAGCATAACTTGTATTATGTGCATGTTACAGACCAAGCCATAACAAGTACCTGTTTAGGGGAGGAGGGATTTTGAGGTGTGGCTTGCACAACAAGGACACATCCTTGAGCCCAGGAGTCTGTAGTGGATGGCAGAGGCTCTGTGTCCTCGGTTCTGGAGGCCACCTCAGGTCCTTCTCCTTCATCTCGGAGGAAGAACTGCCACTCCAAAATCTGAATCAGGCAGTCTTTTGCCCTGGATATAGAGTAAGGCACCAGCTGAAAACAGAAATGGCAGCACATCAGTAATGCAATATCCACCATGGAATACAATTAAAATGATGAGTCTTTCTTCTTAGTTGTACCTGTTTCTGAATGTACCCCCTGAAGCAGGTCTCCATGACATGGCTTAAGAGTTCTTCAACAATTTCTCCTACAACGTCCTCGGCTTCCTCAGTTCTCAAAATATCCTCCCACTGGGCCAGGATGACGCAACCAGGGTCAATCTCCTCTATATGGGGGTCCGGGATTTGCATAGTGGTTGCTAGGACAGAGGGCTTTTGCCCACTTTTATCAGAATAGGCTCTAACTGCAGCGCGAGACATATTTGTTCAGGGGCTGATGCTGAGATATGAAAATAAAATAGAAGAGAAAACATTGAATGGCAAAAATGAATTGAGTGACTAGATACACACTGTGATTTTTGGGCTGTTTCAAGCTGCATGCTTCAACTGTTCCTGTAGCCCATGATGACTGTTGGTACATCACAGTAAACTGCTGAGTGTGCCATTTGGAGGGGGGGGGGTCGTCAGCTTCCCAATCAAGCAATGGTTATTGATATTGATGGTAAAGGCTGGAAATTATTCCTTGAAAAGGTTTTATGCATGCTCAGTACAAGAAAAAGGTGATCAATTGTCTGAAGCTGTTAGAACGGGACAATGCTATTGACAGAATTTTGTACCATAGGTTATACACAGGGGAAGCGACACCTAATCTGTATGGGTTACTTAAGATACAAAAACAGGATATGCCATTACAGTCTACTGTTTTGTATGATTAACTCAGTGACCTATAACATTTCTAAATTTCTGGCATCTATTCTTAACCTGTTGGTAGGCAGTAATGAACATCACATTCAGAACACTATGGATTTTGTGGCTAAGGCGAGGGACATCATTATGGAGAGGGATGAAACAATGGTTTCTTATAAAGTTACGTTTCTCTTCATATGCGCTCCTGTTGATGAAGCAGTGGAGGTAGTCCATATGAAATTACAAAACGACCCCACCCGTAGCAATAGGACCACACTTAACACTGACCAAATGTGTCTGCTCCTGAAGCTGTGTCTTCAGTCCACACACTTCACATACAGGGGGCAGTACTATAGTCAGAGGCATGGGTGAAACCCCAGTTTCACCTATAGTCAAGTCAAGTCAATTTTATTTGCATAGCCCAATATCACAAATTATCAATCTGCTTCAAGGGGCTTTACAGTAACACAACATCCTGTCTTAGACCCTCGCGTCGGATAAGGAACAACTCCCTAAAAAAAATCCCTTTAACAGGGAGGAAAAAATAGGAAAAAACCTCAGGGAGAGAAACAGACGAGGGATCTCTCTCCCAAGACGGACAACCTGCAATGAATGTTGTTTTTACACAATTTACAGAATACAACATTGAAAGAGGATAGTGGCCATCTTATATATGGAGGGAGTGGACAAGAGGGCTCTGATGTCCTATCCAGGGACACCACCTAACCATTGGTTCAGATTTGTGGACCACACTTGGGTTAAAATTAAATCTCAGGACGTACCACAGTTCACCAACCACATTAACTCTGTGGACAATGACATCAAGTTCACTAGGGAGGATGCGAAAAATGACAGGTTAGCCTTCTTAGACTGTGAAATTTCAATTGGTGATGGGGGACATTTGATTGTTGATGTTTACTGTAAACCAACACATACTGATCAGTACTTAAGGTTTCAGCAATCATCCATTGGAGCACAAACATGGAGTCATCAGGACATTGTACCACTGAGGTGACAACATCCCCACCGATACAGAGACTGGGGAAGGGGAGAATTCTCACATTAAACAGGACTTGGTTAAGTGTGGTTATCCTAAGTGGGCGTTTGTCAAAGCCAGGAAGATGCCCAAACAGTGCACCAGCCAATCGAAGAGAGCAGAAGGACAACAGCTGCCTAAGCGTAAACCAGTGGTTGATTCTGTATATGTTGGCAGGTTCGGAACAGTTGAGACGCATATTTTCTAAACACCACGTCTCAGTTGCTTTCAAACCCCAAAAACACACTGCACCAGAAATTGGTTCACCCCAAGGATCGGGTCTCCCAGCACAAACAGAGCAATATAGTATTGTAAAGTGCCGGGAGGATTGCACTGTGACTTGTACATCAGAGAAACCAAACAGACGCTGGCCAAGAGGATGGCATAACACAGAAGAGCTAACGCGTCAGGCCAGGACTCTGCAGTCTATATCCCTACATCCATCTACAGGCCAGTGGCCACTTTTTCAAGGATGAGGATGTGCACATTCTTGATAGTGAGGAACGCTGGTTTGAACAGGGGGTCAAAGAAGGAACGACCTTCCCTGAACCGGGGGGGGGGGGGGCTAAGAGTACATCTGTTGCCATCTTACAATGCTGTGATTGCAACTATTCCCCAATCCTCTGTGAATAGTACACATTGCCATTGTAAATCTAGTTAATGGTCACGGCAATTTGCATATGAATCTAGTCGTTGGTTTCGGTCCTTATGCCACTGTATTGTTTGTAAGGATGGGGATACCTGCAGTCAGTTGAGACTTGGCATCTTCCTGGCAACCATTGCCATTACCATTGCAACCATTCCAAAATCCTCTGTGAATAATACACATTGCAACATTGTAAGTGTTGATGAGTCTAGATATGATTCGTGAGAGTGATTTTAGGATGGGTTTGATTCACCAATGCATGTGATGCAAGTAACACAATTGGTGATCCCTATGTTTCTTTCAAGGCACTCACTGAAGGTAAATGTAGTGATGCATATCTATTCAAAAACAACAGTGAGTCTAAAGAGTAATTTGTAAACGAGTGATTCGCTTCGAATGGGAGTTATAAACGCATCAGTCTCCCATGGAAGTCACTGAGATGGAGCATGACAGAAAAACAGAGAGGTGTTTTAACTTATTGGGTAAGTTAACTACCATCTACACAACTTTTCATGAAAACTTTCCATGTCCTGTTGGAAATCCAAAGACCCCAGTCTAACAAGGTAACCTACCTTGATTCTGATGTTTAATATAGTTAAAGTAAACCTAGTTAGCGTTAGCAATTTAGCATTAACCAATACAATACGTAGGCTAGCCGAGTTCACAGAAAGATCACTGCCTAAAGTTACAAGCCAAATAGGGTAAACAAAAAAAATACCTTGACGAAATCAGACCAGTGCAGGCCGGGCAGTCGATAGACTATTTCAACTGTGAAGACGAAACTACATTTTCTGAAGAAGAATCGGGGGGAAAAAAACGTTTCTACTCTACACCACGTTAATCATATTGTACGTAACGCTACTTCTATGCAGCGTTTCAGGGAGTTGCTATGGCAACTGACTACACTCGTGACGTAGCGTGAAGGCGGAACTGTTTCTATGGCTGCACCGGACGCCAAGGTAATCGCCTGGTAAAGTAGCTATCTCAATTAATTAGCTGTAATGATCGGTCAGGAGAAAGCTGGTATTTTACATTTCTTCAAAGTATAATTACTGTGGTCGAAAATGAAAGCCAGCATCATGGTTAAGAAACAAAAATGACTGGCGCTATCTTTTTCGCCAAGTTGTGTCGGCTGGCTAAAAAAGTCACCAGCTTAGCGCTAGCTAGTGCTAAGGCGGCGTTTACTAACTGTTAATATTAGCTGTCGATGTTAAAATATTCACGCCATTTGAGCCTCGGCAAATACTATTATTGTATTGTCTCACCGCCGTTATTTTGTCTCTGTCTCAAGGTGTGTGCTTTCCGAGCGGGACTGATCGTCGTTACAACGGACGGCAAGTCAATCATTCACCCTGTCACAGTGTAATATTTAAAACATGTACCACAAAGAGAAAAGCATACAGATCAAAAATAGTGCGTCTGCACTGTTTAACAACCTCAGCGTGTTGCGCATCGCCCCTCGAAGCCTCACGTACTTCGCGGTGGTCCATGCTAATGTGGTCAACATGGTCAGTGCTTCGTGGGACGGCCTGAACTACTCTCACCGTCAGCTGCAGTCCAAGGAGCCTAACGTGGCCACCAGCACCTCACTCATCATGCAGGTCAGATCACGTTGCAAACTCAACCATGCCTGCAATCCGTTCATACTGCGTAACACATGATGTGTTCGTGCCAAGCTGCCCTACCCAGTGACGTGCTGGTGGGATTGGTACGCTAGAACTTTCACGTACCTTCTGGTGGACAGGGTAAAGTCTCAGTTATTGCAGCATTATATGAGTGCGCGCTAGCAAATATGTGTAGCTGGTTAAATCACAATCTTTGGTCTCTTGCAACAGGCAGCTTGGTGTGTGCTACCCACCCGTGATCTCCTGGTGCTGACTTCTCAGAAGGGTATCCAGGTGGGTCTGTCTCTCTGTCTCTGTCTCTGTCTCTGTCTCTCTCTCTCTCTCTCTCTCTCTCTCTCTCTCTCTCTCCCTCTCTCCCTCTCTCCCTCTCCCTCTCTCTATTGCGTCAGTATTTCACCTTAAAGTAATGCTCTTGTTCCAGATGTATGAGGCTGACGGTTCTATTATGGTGTATTGGCATGCACTGGATACCCCAGAAGCCCCTACAGGTAAAACCTAATGTTCAAACTTGCATTTTTGCTGCATATGTATGTAACCATTTAATGGCATACTTGTTTTTGTTATTTGAAAGACAGTGCTGAAGCGCGTAGCATTCAACAGCAGCAGTGAATAGCAGCAAAAAGTGCTGTGGGCTTCGCTCAGAAAATCCCTTAGTTCTGCATGTGTTGTGTGTGTTTATGTTCATGGGCATTTACTTTTGCATGTATGATGTCTGCATGTTCCGGACTTAAATAGTAGTGGTACCCTGTTTTTGTGTGTACATAAATGAGACTTGACACAGAGAAAGTTGGCTGTTGCCTTTCTTGTGCGTATTATGAGATAGAATTCTGCAGGTGCCACTGACCAGGCTTATTTAAGTTACACCACCAATCAGTTGGACGTTAGCTAACCATTTTCTTAAATGGTGAACACTGATGTGAATGTTTCCCATCACAGAAAGGCATTGAGCTCTTTCAGGCCTTGATGAAAAAAATGTGACCATATATGACCGTAGCCACATATTTTTTTAACGTGCTAGTATCAGTGCTATTGGCCAAAATAGTTAACATACAGTCCAGTAACTATACAGTAGCTCTTGGTTATGCTTGTCGTGATATTGACTATTGTTTATGTGGGGCTTTTTTTGCACAAACGTTTTGTACTGACAAGGTTATTGTATGTCCCAGCTCAGGCCATTTTTGCCAGAGGGATTTCAGCAGTGAGAGAGAAATACATATGTGTAGGTGAGTATTAAGTGACATATTCTCTTCATGGTGATTAAGTCAAGTGTATTTGTATAGCCCAAAATCACAAGGTAGTCCCCATTAGGTTAATTGAACCCCCCCCCCATATCTCTCTGTTTATCTGTTTGTCTCTCTGACTCTCTCCGTCTTTAGGTGTGTCATCTGGTGCAATACTGGTGTTTGACATTCCCAGCAAAGGCAGTAATATCACCTTGTCTGAAGTCCTAGAAGAACACAGGGAGGCCATCACTGACATTGCCTCAGAATGCTCTGGAAGCTTGGTATGGAACAAAGGAGTACAGTCATTTCTCTCAAACTGGCTTTAAACATACATTCTTTTGTGTTTGTGAGTATATTTATATGTGCAATGTTATATCAGCCAGAAACTGTAAGTTAATTTGTGGTTCTATTAACTCTGAATTATAAGCATCTGTGAATGAAATAATCCCTGCACCTCTCCTCTTCTCTTTCTCTTCTCATTCAGGAGTGCATAGCAGACTTGGTCAGTGCCGATGATGCTGGCAGCCTATGTGTGTGGAAGTCAGGGGAGGAATTTCAACTGCTCAACAAGATCCTTGGCTTTGAGTAAGTCTCTTTCACTATGTCATGGTGGAGATATTTCTGATCCTAAATTTAACATTATCTTGACAGTTTGAAAATGCATAACTGTTTCAAACCAAAGTATAATTTCACCCACTTCCATAGTATGCACACTGGGAAGTGTCCAACTAAATCTGTTATGGCCATTATCTCCTTTCACTTCCTCCCTATCCTTCTGTATTTTCCCGGTCCACTTTTCTACCCTCTGATTACCCTTCACATGCTTGTCTGTTATCTGAAAGAATGCTATCTACTGCCCTCATCGCTCATCTGTTGTCTTCCTTTTCCCGTTTCCTCTTCCCATGGTTACCATCCTCATTCTTTGTTCTACTCCTCTGTGCATTCTTCACTTTCTACTCTCCTTTATTTCCTCAATCAATTGTTGCCCATCTTCATCACCCTTCCTAGTATGAGTTGTTCGACAGTCAAGCTGTGGAAAGGTACAGTAGTAGCAGGATACGGCACAGGCCAGATCCGTATTTATGAGGCTGTGACGGGAATTCTGCATGCTGAGGTCAATGCCCATGCTCGTTGGATTTACTCCCTGGACATTGCCCCCTTTTCTGGATTGGTGAGTTTCATAGGAGAAGAAAGATGGTACAATTTCTTCAGTGTCTTTTTGTCTCAATGCGTTTATCTATCTATCTATCTATCTATCTATCTATCTATCTATCTATCTATCTATCTATCTATCTATCTATCTATCTATCTATCTATCTATCTATCTATCTATCTATCTATCTATCTATCTATCTATCTATCTATCTATCTATCTATCTATCTATCTATCTATCTATCTATCTATCTATCTATCTATCTATCTATCTATCTATCTGTCTATCTGTCTGTCTGTCTGTCTGTCTGTCTGTCACACCCATCCATCCATTGTAGTCAGCATTTATTTAGCACCTAATACATTTTTATATAGAACATTTATTATTTGAGGGATTTCCCGTTAGTTTGTTTGTCATTGTGTGACTCTGTTTGTGTACTTTAGCTTGTCTCTGCTGCTGAGGACTCTCTAGTGAGAGTGTGGCACCTGACTCTGACCCCAGAGACCAACAGTGTTGAGGTAACCAATCACAAATTCAGGAAGATATTAGTTTCCATATCAAGCATGACCAGAACTTAAATAGAATTGTCTGCATACATCAAATTAGTACTGTGATAACCTGGTGTTAAGTGCTTATATCAATATTTGTTTTTCTTTAACTCAAAGTCACGCTGACTGACTGTAGTTGCTCACTTCCTTCTAGATTGCCCACATGTACAATGAGTGTGTGACAGACACTCAGATCTGCGGGGCCAAGTTCTGTGATGGGGATGGCTATGCATTTGCTGTGACGGGCTATGACCTGAGTGAGATTATCCGTTACACACAGACATAGCGCATTACCTTCATGGACTCTAATGTCTTGTCAGATATCTTGATATGTTTGAGATTGACACGTAAAATGTGTGATTCTGCATTTATCTCTGGCCAGTGAATGATTTGATGCAGACAAAACAAAATTGATGCAGAGAAATCAAAGGGGCCAAAATGGCTGTCTATTTGGGTTAGCATCCTACTCATACTGTACAACAACAGGGTTTAAACACAAGTGTTAGCTTTTGAGAGAACTAACATTTCATGACATTTCTGTGGTTATGTCTACAAAGGTTAGAAGCAGATGAGTGTCTGTTTTTGCTTGTTTTTTTTTGTCTGTTATTGGCATATGTGGGAGAACAGTTCATAAGGTATATTGTTTATCAGTTGTTTTGCTCCATGTCTTCATACTGTTGTCCAAAATGTTGCGGCAGTGTAGGGTAACCAAATTATATGTACCATTAATATCTATCTCATTTTGACCTCTGATGCAGTAACACAACTTTGTAGAGAATTGGATCTGCTAGTAGTGGGCCAGTGGCAGACAATTACACTGTGTGTATTATATTAAATACTGTTTACTTGGTGAAACAGAAGGCACTTATTGTTAATCGTATGATGTAATGAGGTGTAATCATTCCAAGTATAAATGTTTACAAATACACGAATTTAGTTTAAAAAGTATGAGGTTTAGATCATGTCATTATTTCCTCACTATTCCCCTTGATATTATATTGTAACTATACGACAGACGTACAGTAAACTTATTTATTCTTAAATTGCGCTGTCTGAATGTCATTGGTCAGCTTTTAAATTCTGCACTTCACATAATTGCCAGTAGATAGCGCTTTGGGCTATTTGCTTTGAGAAGGACATTGCTGGCACAAGAAATAAACTGAGTTCACTAGAGGGCAGGATGGAAAAAAGGAAAAGGTTATGAACTGAAGAAAAACTATTCTAGAGGTGTTGTTGTGCAATTCTTAGATTGGCACATCGAGCATGGGCACAGATCTGGAACAAACACCCCAGGGGTCAGCCAATAATGGTGGGCATAGGGAATTCACAGCTGATGGTGATAATATCTTCTCAACTCTCGGTTAGTTCCTGAGATGGTCGTCCACGTCTTCCTTCCCTGGTCCGTGCTTGAATCAGTTAACCTGGTCTCTGCATGATTTGAACTTGTTACAGACAGATCCAAGAACGATATCAGCGTTCGATGGTGATGAAATACGTGTGACTTTCATGCATCAGCCACCCTGGCTTTATGGTAAATAAGCATGTGAATTTGGTAAAAAGAAAAACAATGACAAATCACACCAGGAAGAGGATGTTCGTCTGTTTTTTTGTAGGAAGAAAAAAAATAACTAGAAGACAAACTTTACCAGCTCCCCTCCAGCTGTCCTTCTGGGTTAAGTCGGCCTATTTTTCATTGTATTTGAATTTGGTGAGTAATATATTTGAATTAATTACAGCAAGTTGCCGAGAACTGCAAGTGCCTTCACTGAAAAACATATGACAACTCAGCTTTATATTTACATGTTAGTTTTGCAACAGGTCACTTGGGTTTTCAGGTCACCTCAGATCCCAATCACATAACTCACCCACCTTTTCATGACAAGATAAGAAATCAGGTGAGTGAGGAATAGCATGTTTATTTCCCCCCACCATCCAGGACTCCAGATCTAATCCCAGTCCTACCGGAGTTCTGATTTTTGCTGGTTTTTAGTCAACATAGGTCACAATAACATCAGATGACAAGATTGTTATAAACCCACACATCAGAAGTCGGTTACGTAAGGCGAGCTCTTAGGTGGCAACTGTCACGCCATGATGATGACTGGGTCAAATGATATAACACAAACATACTCCATAAAGACACACACTCGGTATAGCCTAATGGGATCAGTTGTGGTCAATAAGTTATTCTGTCACTCGGCCCACATGCCCCGGGGGCAGCTAATTGTCAATATGTGGCATCTATTCACACGGACATTGGCATTGGTTTAAAAAAAAACAAAGGACTGAGAGGAGGAAATGAGGCTAGAGAGGAAAGGGAGTGGAAGAACAAAGTAAACAGCTTACATGAGAGAGGGCTGAATGTAGAAATGAGAGGGATGTGTTCTCTATGGTTACTGTTCTTAAAAAAAAGGGGGAAACAAACGAGTAGTCATTTCCTTGATGAATCAATCAATAGTGCTCTGCAAAGGGTCCTGGACATAACCATGGGCCTACTCATGCTGTTCACTGCTGTCACTGCTGCTGTCAACATCAGCAGCAGTGCATCACTTGTCAGTACAGTAGTTGGCACTAACATGTTTCACACAGCTGAGCACACAATGTTGGAACGGTATGACCCCAACAGGAAATGGTTGATGTTAATTGTGACAAGTTATGCACACATCTTTGTGTGTGTGTGAGAGTGTGTGTTTGTGTGTGTGTGTGAGTGTGTGTGTGTGTGTGTTTGTGTGTGCATTTGAGCATGTAAGAGGTCATAAAATGGATTAGTGCAGCATTTCCCCATCATCATTCCCTAGTGAACACACTGCTCAAACAGCGTAGATAAATGCTGGACCTTGAACAAAAGTCCTCCAGTGTTCAAATATGTAAAAACCATTGAGAGAGTAAGTGTGAGCCATATTATAGAAATTTGTACGTTGTCGTTGGATTTGCACCTCCCTTGTGTTAGAGCGGGCATGAACTGTTGAGATGATGAGAATCAGTAAAGATGAAGGCATCTGGCAAAATGCCACCCCTTTATCCATGAAAATAATGTTTGGTTTTTTTTATCCCCAATTGTATCCGGCCAATTACCCCACTCTTCCAAGCCGTCCCGGTCGCTGCTCCACCCCCTCTGCCGATCCAGGGAGGGCTGCAGACTACCACATGCATCCTCTGATACATGTGGAGTAGCCAGTCGCTTCTTTTCACCTGACAGTGAGGAGTTTCGCCAGGGGGATGTAGCACGTGGGAGGATCATGCTATTCCCCCCAGTTCCCCCCCGAACTGGCGCCCAACCGACCAGAGGAGGAGCTAGTGCAGCGACCAGGACACACGCCCACATCCGACTTCCCACCCGCAGACACAGCCAATTGTATGTAGGGACGCCCGACCAAGCCGGCGGTAACACGGGGATTCGAACCGCCGATCCCTGTGTTGGTAGGCAACAGAGTAGACTGCCACGTTACCCGGACGCCCCACAATGAAAATAAATAACCCACAAGACTAGTTTGTTTACACTACACACCAAATGTTGTCCAAGTGTCAACCAAGTCCTGTATGACACATACTCGTTAATTAAACAATAGAAGGGCAACCATGGGCAGTTGTGTGTGTGTGTGTGTGTGTGTGTGTGTGTGTGTGTGTGTGTGTGTGTGTGTGTGTGTGTGTGTGTGTGTGTGTGTGTGTGTGTGCGTGCGTGCGTGCGTGTATCTTTGTGAATTTCAGGTGGAGACTCAGTAATGTTCCCTATGCCCATCCAGCCCCGTGGCAGCAGTCCTTTCGTATGTTGCCAAGCCTGTAGGACAGAGCCAAACCGGGGAGACGAAGTGCCCCAAGCTCCTCTAGCCTGCCGCCACCATCTGACCAGCACTCTGACCAAACCCCCAGGAAACCAGCTCTGGCTAATACCATGTATAAATAGACCCTCCATTTGAAGTACATACTATGGGGTCGGGGGCCACCAACAGACAGCCAGATAAAATTAGAAAGGCACAGACGAATGTGGAACCACGGCAGACACAGAAACGTAACACCTCGACTCGTTCAAATAGTGTTTGCAGATAATTCATAGCACTTATTTTTTACTTCAGAAGCAGTTTATTGTGTGATGGTAAGTGCTACTTAGAGAGAAAGGATTAAATGTCATAGTTACAGTGCAATTTATGAGATCAAGACAGTAAATGTGGGTGTGGTTGGAGGGTTGATGGTAAGGCGGAGAGCCCAGCGGCTCATCAAGGCGAAGCGCTGTCTTAATATGTGGGGATTAAACTTGAAATGGACAGAGGAGCCTGGGCCCTACATGGCATGTGTGTGTGTGTTGAACTGAGGGAAGTGTTGACAACTGTCCCTTAGTCATCCTTCCATGGAATCAGGAACCAGGGACACTTTATTTGTCATTTCATTGAAAATTAACTAGAGATTCTGGACTTCGCCTGAAAAGGGAACCCTGACTGAACGGCAAGCGTATTATGTCTTGTTGAGTTTGTTAGTTTGATTTAAAAAAAAAAAGTATGGTGCAGCAAAATGCTCCTCTTTACCTGTTGCAGTCCTAGTTATTACAGTTGACTGGATTCAGTGCAAGGGTCAGTGTATTTAGACTCTACCTATAAGGCAGTCATTAAACATTAATGTGTGCTTTTTATGCATGTTAACATGATATAGTGGGGCGTCTGGATAGGGCAGTGGTCTATTTTGTTGCCTACCAACACAGGGCTCGCCAGTTCACATCCCCATGTTACCTCCGGCTTGGTCGGGTGTCCCTACAGACACAATTGGCCGTGTCTGCGGGTGGGAAGCCGGATGTGGGTATGTGTCCTGGTCGCTGCACTAGCGCCTCCTCTGATTGATTGGGGCACCTGTTCGGGGGGGAGGGGGAACTGGGGGGAATAGCGTGATCCTCCCACACGCTACGTCCCCCTGGTGAAACTCCTCACTGTCAGGTGAAAAGAAGCGGCAGGTGACTCCACATGTATGGGAGGAGGCATGTGGTAGTCTGCAGCCCTCCCCGGATCAGCAGAGGGGGTGGAGCAGCGACCGGGATGGCTTGGAAGAGTGGAGTAATTGGCCGGGTACTATTGGGGAGAAAAAGGGAGAGAAGAAAAAAAAGAAGACCCATGGTTTATTAAGGTGACACACAAGTCAATGTAAGGTAAATTGTATTCATCTCTGCAGGGAACCTGCATTGTGCAGCAAGCAAGTACGCTCAAAATAATGCCACCATAACGACTTAAAACAGTGCAAGAAACAAAAATTATGTATTAAATCACAAATACTTGAACCATTCCTAAAATAGTTTTGCAATGATACCCATCATAAATAATGTGTGCTACCTGAGCAGAGTTGACAGAGCACTGGGGATCCAAAACTTTCGGATTAAAACTAGAAGTTATCTGCCTTGAAATATGACTGAAATATCTCACCTAACAGCACTAAAGCAATTACAACCACAAACAAGTGAAACAAACTGTCGTAGATAAACAAGTAGAAGTTCAAATGTGCATAAAAACAGTATAAAAGGGGGATGAAACAAGAAGGACAGAGTAGAATTGCAGTAGTATCATCCGACACAGTTAAAATTAAGGTTACAGTAAGTCTGTGGTCACGTTTCCCTGTAATTCCAACCTTTTATTTTCTTGTCATTGGCCTATAGACTTAATTAGGTCATCCTGTGTGCGGAGGATGTCCCGTGGCCTAGACACAGACATGAATACGGGTGGATGGCGGCGTAGTCATATCCACATCTGTATGTGCGTACGCTGCAAAAAGGGGAGTATACTCAAGCAGAGCCAACCCTAACTATCTCCAACCCCTCATTTTCTGGCCATCATGAAGCCGCTCCATCAAAAGACACACCCAAAGTCCTCCCCCCAGAATGACCCTCCCTGCAAGTCTGCGTGGGCCTCTGATTTGGTGGAAATGTCTGACTCATTAAAACCACACCGCTTGAGAACAGAGATGGCCACATCTGCTAAATAGTCAGACCACGTTGAAATGAGTCTATATGGAAAGGATAATGGAAATGTGATTTTGCCTCTCGGTATGTTTTGCAGAACTGTTGGTGAATGTGTGCTTTTGTACGGTGAAGGCATTAGAGTAAGATTGTGAAGTCAGTGTTAGATTTTTTTCAATCCTTCATGTGTTCATGACCACTTTCATCTCGAAATCCACTTTACTTAACTTTTAATCCGCAGTGTAAAAAAAACCAAAAAACAAATCAGCATGAAAGGCAGGAAGCTCTATAGTTCTCAAATGTTGACTTTAAAGGTGGACTTTAAATGTGGATTTCAGCGTCGAACAAGTTCGGATCTTGACTTTCACATAACTCGTGACCGCTTTGTCAGATCTTGAAACCCACTGGCATTTGAGAATCATAAAGCATCCTGTCTTGTGTGCAGATTTCTTACGATGCGGACTGGACCTCAAATGGATCACTGGTATGAACCTTTTTTGAGCCCTGGCCCAGGGCGTCAAATTAAATTCCCCTCATCTTCGCTGTCGCTATCATTTTCAGCCATGCTGTGTTTCGGAAATAGACGACGCAACCGTCGTTTTCCTCTCGATCTGTTCACGCCATTGAGGGAGTAGCATTTGTCCTTCGACTGAGGTCCCCAGCTCCAACAGCACCACCCCTCACTGCACATGCACACTAAACCGCCTGTTCCTGTAACGTCGTTTAGAAGGCATGAGTAGGCAACGGGATTTAAGTGCATTAGATTAAAGTAAAGTAAACATGATCAGACCCTGCCATCTGCACTGGGATGGCATGGTTGCCTAGCACTGGCCGCTGTGGATGGGCTGACGTCAATGTACTGAAGACATTGTGTGTATCTCTGTGTGCGTTTGCCTTTCAGTGTGCTTGTTTGAATGTGTGTGTGTGTGTGTGTAAATATGCATGTGTGCCCGTGGGTACAGATGGCACCATTCACATGATGATGGATATATTTTCCAGACAAAAGTCTCCTGAGTGGCTTCAGTTCTTGTCCCAGACCTGAATCACTCTGTGTGTGTGTGTGTGTGTGTGTGTGTGTGTGTGTGTGTGTGTGTGTGTGTGTGTGTGTGTGTGTGTGTGTGTGTGTGTGTGTGTAAGCATGACTTTTTGCACGTGTTGCATCATTTTTTCTTTCTTTCATGTGACTGTATTGCATGTGCCTTCATCATTTAGATAATTTGCAAGATCAGTGTTAAACTGATCAGGGATACCCTGAGAGCAGGATAGGCGGCACAGATAATGGATGGATGTAGTATATCTGTTTATTAAACATGTCTTTCCCATCGTTCCTTAAGAGTGATGTTGAGATAATGAGGTTTTACTGTAAGATAAACATAGATCGGGAAACATCAGATTAGCTATCAAAGAAGGTTGAATCGGTTCATCTGGATACAATGTTTATTGACAGATACGTTTCATCACTCGAGTTGATGAAACATATCTGTCAATAAACATTGTTTTGTACAATAAACAGTACTGTCAATTGTCAATATTGCCAACAAACATTGTATCCAGATGAGAGTGATGAAATGTATCTGTCAATAAACATTGTATCCAGATGAACTGATTCAACCTTCTTTGATTTTCTTACCTGGATTATTGAGCACGCATCAAGACATCAGATTAGATACTTTTTTTCGAGACTAGAAAAGATTAGAATAAGATAGAAATGAGCTGAAAACAATAGATATAACTCTGCAAACCAGACATGTGAAGGGGTTACATTTCCTCAGTTTTAATCAACAGCAAATCATTTTTATGCACATACACGCCCCTCTCATTCCCTCGAGCGTGCCAGAGTGTGGGTGAGAGTTATGGAGTCTCAAAATAGAGCCGGAGCAAATAATGATAACAGCAATATCCCAGCAACATTGTCATGCTCAGTCGATGAGACTATTATCAGGGTTAATATGAAAGAGATGAACGGACATCTTCAGGGCATAATCTGGAATCAAAATATATTAACACTTCCGTTTTACACAGGAGAGAGAGAGAGAGAGAGAGAGAGAGAGAGAGGGAGGGAGAGAGAGAGAGTGTGTGTGTGTATGTGTGTGTGTGTGTGTGTGTGTGTGTGTGTGTGTTTATTTATTATGTGAGGGAGATAGAGAAAGGAAGGGATACAGGGAGAGATACGGGTTTTACAAGTGGACAGAATTGGCAGGAACCTCTGTGTGCACAGCGATCAGAATTGGCGGTCTTAAAAAGTGCCCGGGCAAATTAGCATGGCGCTGATGTCAGAAACAAGTTAGGCAGATGACAAATGAAAATCTGATGTGACGGAAATGGTCAATTTCGTAATGGCAGGCTATGCATAGATGCGGTTGTTGCAGGATATTTTTTTTCCTTCTTTCGTCTCCTTCTGAATTTGTTGAGCAAAGATTTATCTGGTGCAAAGGGAAGCGTTTGCATCGCTGACTATATATGGAGCAGTATTACATGTGGTAATCTGATCCGAGCAAAAAAAGTTTCCTTTTTTTTTTAACGCGGTACCGACACAGAGTGGGCAGTATCATACAGCACCTGCTAGGTTTTAACAGAGGGTCTTCAGTTCAGCCCGTGCATGGGGCAAGGGGGAGGGAGGTGGTGGGGGAATCAAGGCACGGCTTGTTCTGAAAACCACTTTGTGGAAGTACAGTAAAGAAGGAGTCACGCTGCTGAGGCAAAAACGACCTCTTCGTTACAGTTTGGCGGCAAGGTACCCATCGGGGAGGCAAGAGATTAGTAACAATCTGTTGATTCAGTGTTTTGAATCCATACACCACACGATTCATCTCACCCGTGGCCGGTTGCTTGCACAAAACAGGATTTCAGCTTGAGAAGCCGCACTGTTTCTGCCTATTATGCAACAAATTGGTTGATTAAAACGTCAGCTTACAAACCCAGCATCCAGGCGTTACTATAAATTGTACATTAGATCATCAGCGCTGGCAAAATCGCTAGAATATTGCTCCACTGACACCCTTTAGACAACACATACCCCAGCTGTTTTGCCATTCAACAATTGCGACTATGCACCCCCCCCCACACACACACACATACACACACACAAGCCTGGAACCCTCCACGAGCAAGATAGAGCTGAATGTTTTGTAAACTGTAATATGGTGCAACACCTGTGCATGTAATGCAAGACAGAGAAAGAGAGGTGAGCATGACAAACTGAGACAGATGCAGACATGAGAGACAGAGAGATAGTGTGTGTCTGTATGTGTGTGTGTGTGCATGTGTGTGCATGTGTGTATGCGCATGTTCATGTGTGTGTGTGCACGTGTGTGTGTGTGTGTGTGTGTGGAGAGAGAGAGAGAGAGAGAGAGAGAGAGAGAGAGAGAGAGAGAGAGAGAGAGAGAGAGAGAGAGAGAGAGAGAGAGAGAGAGAGAGAGAGAGAGAGAGAGAGAGAGAGAGAGAGAGATTCCTAACTCTTGTTGTCTTTGGGAGGAAAGACCATGTCGCAGACACAGAAGACAGACTATAAAAATGCCCCCCTCTCCTCCACCTTATCAAATGGATGAGCCCCCTGTCTTGATCAACTGGTGGGCACTGACTTAAATATTGTAAGTCGCGGGTGACAAGAGAGAAAGGCAAAGCAAGATTTTGAAAGAATCTGAATCAGTAAAATTTAGTGGGGGCGTCCGGGTAGCGTGGTGGTCTATTCCATTGCCTACCAACACAGGGATCGCCGGTTCGAATCCCCATGTTACCTCCAGCTTGGTCAGGCGTCCCTACAGACACAATTGGCCGTGTCTGCGGGTGGGAAGCCAGATGTGGGTATGTGTCCTGGTCGCTGCACTAGTGCCTCCTCTGGTTGGTCAGGGCACCTGTTCGGGGGGGAGGGGGAACTGGGGGGAATAGCGTGATCCTCCCATGCGCTACGTCCTCCTGGCAAAACTCCTCGCTGTCAGGTGAAAAGAAGCGGCTGGCGACTCCACATGTATCGGAGGAGGCATGTGGTAGGTAGTCTGCAGCCTTCCCCGGCTCTGTAGGGGGGGAATTGGCTGGGTACAATTGGGGAGAAAAGGGGAAAAATAAAAAGATACAATTTAGTGAACTGAGAATTATCATTGCAGTTATGACATTCTTTGCTGCATGCTTGTCTACCATGAACCCCCAAAGCAGTAGCAGTCTTACAAAAACTTGGTTCAAGGTAGAAAACTTTGGAGGTCACAAACTGGGCGAGAGGATGTGACATGCCCTGCGACACTTGTCCCTTTGCTTTGTCCCGCAAATCTCACTATCTGTCCCCTCCACCCACCTGCCCGCCTGCCAGGACACAGTAAATGACATGTGATTAAACACAAAGTGGTAAATGGAGCAGAAATACAAACACTGCAATCTGTTCATTTGCCCAGGGAAAGCTGCCCAACGTCCATGAAAAATCAATGACCCACAGAACCCTACTTTAGGAGGTACATCACACCCCCACACTTCGTGCTTGTCTGAGACCGGAAGGACAGAGGGTGAATTTGGGGGGTGAAAGCGAGTGAGAGGGAGATACAGTAGATGTGATATTCACTGTGTACTTGGAAAATGGAGACTCTTATTTTAGCTGCTCGCAGGAGAGGAGAGCAAAAAAATCAGGCATGCAAGCATATGCATGTCTGCACAAACACACACACACATGCACACACAACCTTGCACAAATACACACAAACAGAGGACCTGGAAGGGATTTTTAGACCCAGCTCCTTCATAAACCCATCTCATGCCTTATTACTATTACTCTCAACTTCTGCCTCACCACTGATTACTCCACTCTGTCCCGTCCCACACATCCGCAACCTCTGAATCATTTTCGACAGCAGCCTCTCCTTTGAACACCACGTCAATCAAATCACCAGAACTGCCTTTTTCCACCTAAAAGACGTAGCTTGTCTCCGTCCATCACTCTCCTCCTCTGCTGCCGAAACTTTGATCCAGGCCTTCATCACATCCAGACTACTGCAACAGCATTCTCCACGGCTCATCATCCAAAGTCCTAAACAAATTCCAGTACCTCCAGAACTCTGCTGCCCGCCTGCCCACCCGCTCCCGTGACCACACCACCGCTGTCCTCCAGGACCTCCGCAGGCTCCCTGTCCCTCAATGTATCCAATTCAAAGTCCTTCTCCTCACTCACAAAGCCCTCCGTAACCAGGCCCCCCTCCTACCTTACCGACCTGCTCCACTACCATACTCCTTCCCGCAGCCTTCACTCCTACGATGCCAACCTCCTGTCTCCACCACACAGGACCATGCACCGGACCTGGGGGGGCGACAGAGTCTTCTCCATAACTGCCCCCTCACTCTGGAACTCTCTCCCCAAACACATCAGAGACTGTGTCTATCTGTCTAGTTCACATCACTAACCAAAACTCACCTTTTCAGAACTGAAAAGGTGAGTTTATGTGTTAATGTGTGATTAACGTGTTTTAATGTTTCTGGCATGTTGCTTTTATGTTCATTTCAGAATCAGAATCAGAATCAGTCAGAATCATGTTTATTGGCCATGTAGGTTTGCACCTACATGGAATTTGACTCCGGTTTTGTGGCTCTCAAAGTGTACTTAACATAGAATAACAACACTACAACCCAACAATCTTCAGATATATATACACATTCATTCATTGTCCAAACCACTTATCGTACACAGGGTCGCGGGGACGCTGGAGCCTATCCCAGCACTAATTGGCGGCAGGCGGGGAGACACCCTGGACAGGCCGCCAGACCATCTCACACACACACACACACACACACACACACACACACACACACACACACACACACACACACACACACACACACACACACACACACACACACACACACACACACATTCACACCTAGGGACAATTTAGTATGGCTGATTCTCCTGAACTACATGTCTTTAGACTGTGGGAGGAAACCGGAGCCCCCGGAGGAAACCCACGCAGACATGGGGAGAACATGCAAACTCCACACAGAGGACGACCCGGGACAACCCCTAAGGTTGGTCTACCCCGGGGCTTGAACCTAGGACCTTCCTGCTGTGAGACGACCACACTAACCACTGTGCCGCCCTGCTTTATAAATAAAATGTATTATTATTATTACATAAATCAGTTTTATTTCCTAATTACAAGAACAAGTTCAATGCACTTTCTGATGAGCGTCTCTGAGTTTTGCTGGAGAAGAGCACAACGATAGGCTCACCGAGTTTCATAAACTCACAATCCTAAACAGATCTAAGCCCCTGAGTAGAGAATCTCAAACCGCCACTTCCCTTCTGAGCGTCAGGAGTCCTAATCTCATTTGCGTAATGGAGAGGATGTATGTGTATGTAAAAAGAGAGACATAATGAGGATGGAGAAGGAGACAGATCATTTTGCTGTTTGTCTACGATACACAACCGAAGGATGTCAGGGCAGAGGCAGCTGTGCTCGTTTCTGTTTCCATGGTGACCCCAAAGTGCTGTTGGTGTAGTGACGCCGGTTGGGCGCGCTGTGCCTCAATGAGTTGCACGTGCCAAGGCCCAGCTGACAGCACAGAGCCGAACCTAGCAGCTATTCATAGAATCACAGTGGCGCCTGGCACAGACAGAGAGCCAGGTCTATGGGCACAGACAGGCCAGGGGCTGAAAATTGGGCAAATACTGGGTACTGAGCAGCCAATATCACTTACTGGATAGATGGATGAATGGATGGATGGGTAGATGGATGCATGGATGGATGGATGCATAGATGGATGGATGCATAGCTGGATGGATGGATGGATGGATGGATGGATGGTTGAAGTGCAAGGGTCACGTCCTCCTTCCTTTGAGCTTGGCCTGGACAGGCAGAGTAACACCTGGCCCCACAGCAGACTGAGAAGAACATATAATCCTGCACAAACTTACTAGTGCACATATGCACAGACAACACTGTAGAGGAAAGAGACAAGTGCTTTGCATTTAAGAAACATAAAATTGAGTTGTTGGGACCAAAACAACATTATTATTTTTTTAGATATATCGATGTCTCAGTTGCCTCAAACAGATGGCATGACCTTGAGACACTGAGAACTAACCCTGAGAATTCATGTCCATTTCTTCAACTTTCTAAAACGCAGTCTTTCTTTCTGTCTCTCCATCTATCACATGGAAAATTCCAGGCAGCTCATGTTTTGAACATGCTGTTTTCCAGACCTAGGATAATCACATATCATACCTAGAGTTTAGAAAGAATTGACATATTTGAGAGTTTACATGAGGGAAATGTCAATATATTTAAAAAGGCGACAGTTTGTGTGTATTCTGTCCTTACATCATCTGTGTTCCAAATCGAAAATAGGACCGCTTGGTCCATGTCAGGTCCAAGGTGACTTAAAACTCACAAAATCATACCAATCTGAACAGGGACGTTGGCCCGCTGGAAATGAACCTGCGTTTTCCTTATCCATAAATGTTACGCTTCGTCCTGTAATTTCTCCAAGCACAGATGATGTTTTTGATGCACAACTTTCGATGCCCCACATTATCTACTTGTCATGCCGAAACACTCCCTTTGTGTTGCTGAAATCACCTTAATGTCACAGTGGGCTGCACCGGGTTGAGTTTTCCAAGAGGACGTCCTTATCGAATCAATCTCTGCTATGAAGGAAAGTCACAATGGTCGTATTGATCTTGATGGTGTAAAGATTACACCAAGCTAACCCCACACAGTGCTGCCCATGGTGTGGCACAGTTGGCCGGGGGGGGGGGGGGTGCGCAGGAAACATCCAGTCAGTGCCCTCCTTTGTGAACAATTGTTCAAGCTCAATTGGTACTTCTGTACAACTGCTTTGTCCTCGGGATCAGCAAGAAGAACAGGAGAGGCTCTCAGGCACACAGAGGCTTATTGTGGTTTTATTGTGGCGGCTGTTAGAGGTCATTTTGGTCAACGTACGGCTGGTGTCAAAGGCCATTGTGGCTACCGACCAGCCACTGTCGAGGCACACAGAGTTGCTGAGTGAAATTGATCTAGACGGGATTAAGACCACCTTTTCAGAGGTGAATGTGTGTGTTTGGGTTTGTTTGCCTGTGCGTGCATATGCATGCATGCGCATGTGTGTGCGGCAATGCGCGGACTCCTGTTGTTTGTAAAAATTCAGCCAACGCAGGCCTTTCTCACCCCTGGGATCAGCAGTTTGTCCCCTCAGGAGAGAGACACAGACAGTTGGGGGAACTGTGTGGAGATTTCCATTGTGCCCCTATTGTGCCCATGTGGCCACATCAATAGTGTTTTAGCAGAGGCCATTAACAATGGAAAAGTGCTGCACAAGACACTTTAGGATAAAGGTCCGACACACTTGTGTGCGCCATGGAGGAGAGAGGTGACAAAGAGGGTAATGAGAGTAGACAAATTGACATCATATGACCTATATCAAATTTCAGCACTACAGCAGATAAACTACATGAGATAGGTGATATTGCTAGAAAGCAGTAAAAAGTGACATAACATGGCGATATGCAAATTTTGAATCTTCCGGATTCATAGTTGAGCCTCCTGACCATGTCATTTTCACAGCAGCAGCTTTCCGTTCCGCCACCGGTGTATGTGTTTGTGAATGTATGTGAATGCATGCACATGCATCCATCCATGCATGTGTGTGTGTGTGTGGGGGGGGGGGCGTCACATGTCTGCTGGCCACAAGCTGATGGTGGTTAACTGGGAATTTGCAACACACAGCAACAAAGTTGTGAACAAGCCTGGGCATGTGTCTCCCCTCACTTCACAAAACAGTGCCTGTTTCAAATGCTTGAGTGAGTTACTGTCTTAAAGACACTGAGAGGCGTTCTGCATATAACCGCTCTGCCCAGTAGTCCACATAGTCGCTCTTATTGTCTGAACTTATCTAACCAGAATTAACACACGATAAATGGCATGTTGTCTTCAAAGCTGGAGTTATGTGGTTCTAAAGTCACTGAATCAGTATTTTTATAAGATCCCTCAAATCAAGTACAACAAACCCCTGAAAGATAGACTGAGGCACTCCTAAGGCTCCTTAGACAAGGTGCTGAGCTGCCATCAATGTGCAACAACCACAACAGGTCTCCTGGATCTGCTGCCCAAGTGACCCAAAGAGGCATCATCACATTTCCTCTTCTTCTTTCGGCTTGTTCCCTGTTTCTCAGGGGCCGTCACAATGGATTTTATAGTTTCCATCGGTGCCCTGTGAGGACATAACACCGATGGCGGCTGTTGTTAACCTGGGCCTTGACCGATCCAGTATGGAGCCTCAACTGATCCAGTATGGAGCCTCAACCAATCCGGTATGGAGCCTCGACCGATCTGGTATGGAGCCCTGACTGATCCGGCGTGGACCCTCGACTGATCCAGCATAGAGCCTCGACCGATCCGGCATGGAGCCTCGACCAATCTGGTATGGCGCTTCGACCTATCTGGTTTGGAGCCTCGACTGATCCGGTATGGCACCACGACCAATCTGGCATGGAGCCTCAACCGATTTGGTATAGAGCTTCGACCAATCCGGCATGGAGCCTTGACCAATCTGGTATGGAGCCTTGACCTATCTGGTTTGGAGCCTTGACTGATCTGGTATGGCGCCTCGACCAATCTAGCATGGAGCCTCAACCGATCTGGTATAGAGCGTCGACCGATGGAATCTCGATGGATCTGGCATGGAGTCTCGATTGATCCAGCATGGAGCTTCAACCAATCCGGCATGGAGCCTCGACCGATCCGGTATGGTCCTGTCAATCCACATACTAATTTGGCAAAATTTTATGTCAGATGCCCTTCCTGACACAACCACTAACCCTATGGATGGGGGCACAGGTAAATCGCTGGATGCCATCCCAGTATTCATGGACTTGCGCCTATGCCTGTCACATGGAGCATCATCACATTTGGGGTTGTTCTATCCAATCACACAAGATGCCACTGATTTAAATACATGGGCTTTCAAGGAAGTAAAGGAGTAACTCTCTGTCCTCCTGTATGTATTCTACAGTTGCTTATTTGGCAGCAATGTAAGGATGTAATGGCACTGGACAGTTGCCAGATGTGAATGTGTTGCTGAATAACTGTAAAGCATGCAGGGCATTGGGTGAAAAAATAAGCGTGCTCAGCGAATCTTCGTGAATAGAAATGATAAAAAGGCACATATGAGAGTGCATCCATCAAGTTGTTGCACACATCACAACTGAAGTTTGGTGATCAGCAGAGGCGGCTGACACACAGCAGACCATGTGGAATTCAGTGCCTAACTATCTACACAGACTCGTCTGTCCTGAACAACTCCCGTGGTCAGATCTCCCTGAGGGCGTCAGCCTAATCCACTAAACAATAGCGTATTTCTAAACTTGTTCATCCACCCTATTAGAGTGATGCCAAACTGAGGCGGTAGCTAATTCCTTTCCCAAATACGGTCACTCCTAAGTGGGTTGGTGGGGATGATGAACAGCCAAAGTTGATAAATGCTGTCACATAATATTGCACTAAAATCACATGCTGGAAGACTAAGAATGGCATGAAACGCCAAGCAATGTGGCCTACTGAACAGGTTGAGGGACTACCCTGCACCTGGAGGATCCAGGTTCAAGCTCTCGTGTCAGCAATCATCAAGTCCGCTCAAGGACTCATCTGACCTGTGCGACTCAGTGGCTACGAGGAATTGCTCTGCAGCTGACCCTGTGTCCTTGTCTTAATGTGAAGCGGGGTGCAACGTAGGCATTAACAAAAGTATTTGACCTTGATGAGCACACAGAGTTTACAACTTAAAGTGGCAGAAGCCAATATGATTTAAAACTCATTTATTTAGTCTAAAGACATGTACGTCAGGTGAATCGGCCATACTAAATTGTCCCTAGGTGTGAATGTGTCGGCCCTGTGATGGACTGGCAGCCTGTCCAGGGTGTCTCCCTGCCTGCCGCCCAATGAATGGTGGGATAGGCTCTGGCATCCCGCAACCCTCATTGGGATAAGCGGCTTGGATAATGGATGGATGGATGGATGGATGATTGCTGCATTCCACATAGGGCCTGACCAGACATAGGCAATCTTGTGACATGGGGGGGGGGGGGGGCAAGAATATGCAGGTTTTCCTTCCAAAACAATCAATACGCCAGGTGATTTTATTGATTAGTGCACCTTTGACCGAAAAGGATAGGGTAACAAATGACAGCCTACTAAACAGGGTGGGTCTTTTTTCCAGTCTGGAGTTTGCATGTTCTCCCCGTGTCTGCGTGGGTTCCCTCTGGGTGCTCCAGTTTCCTCCCACAGTCCAGAGACATGTAGGTCAGGTGAATCGGCCATACTAAATTGTCCTTAGCTGTGACTCGGTCGGCCCTGTGATGGACTGGCAGCCTGTCCAAGTTGTCTTCCTGCCTGCCGCCCAATGACTGCTGGGTTAGGCTCCAGCGTCCCGTGACCCTAAGTAGGATAAGCAGCTTGGATAATGGATGGATGGATGGATGAATACCTCATGCAAGACAGCCGTTGACCTAATTATGGCTACGAAAGACATAATTTATGGAAAACTTGTAATTTAGTGGAATGATTCCAAGATAACGAATGCCTCAAATTAAAAACATAATGACTGTCTGTTTTTCCTAAGGTGGCTAATTGCATGCTGCTAGGTTTTGCTGAATAAAATTTAGTTGTACTTGTTGTATCTTTCATATTTTCGGGTACAGGTCAAACAACTCTCCTACCCCCCCACCCCCCCCACCTCCATCCCCTTGGCTGCACCCATATGTCACTTAGTGTAGTGGTTGGTTGGAAGGCAAGCCTGTATACAGATGGCACTCCATGTTTCTCTATATGGACTCTGGGCATGTACAGTACATCCGGAAAGTATTCATACCCCTTCATTTTCCCCACATTTTGTTATGTTACAGCCTTATTCCAAAATGGATTAAATTCCTTTTTTTCCTCATCAATCTACACACAATATCCCATAATGACAAAGTGAAAAAGGTTTTGTAGAAATTTTTGCAAATTTATTAAAAATAAAAAACCGAAATATTGTATGTACATAAGTATTCACACCCTTTGCTATGACACTCAAAATTGAGCTCAGGTTCATCCTGTTTCCACTGATCATCCTTGAGATGTTTCTACATCTTGATTGGAGTCCACCTGTAGTAAATTAAATCGATCGGACATGATTTGGAAAGGCACACACCTGTCTATATAAGGTCCCACTGTTGACAGTGCATGTCAGAGCAGAAACCAAGCCATGAAGTCAAAGGAATTGTCTGTGGACCTCCGAGACAGGATTGTATCAAGGCACAGATCTGGGGAAGGGTACAAAAAAATTTCTACAGCGTTGAAGGTCCCAAAGAGCACAGTTGTCTCCATCATTCGTAAATGGAAGAAGTTTGGATCCACCAGGACTCTTCCTAGAGCTGGCCACCCAGCCAAACTGAGCAATCGGGGGAGAAGGGCCTTGGTCAGGGAGGTGACCAAGAACCCCATGGTCACTGACAGAGCTCCAGCGTTCCTCTGTGGAGATGGGAGGACCTTCCAGAAGGACAACCATCTCTGCAGCACTCCACCAGTCAGGCCTTTATGGTAGAGTGGCCAGACGGAAGCTTCTGCTTAGTAAAAGGCAGATGACAGCCCGCTTGGAGTTTGCCAGAAAGCACCTAAAGGACTCTCAGACCATGAGAAACAAGATTCTCTGGTCTGATGAAACCAAGATTGAACTCTTTGGCCTGAATGCAATGCGTCACGTCTGGAGGAAACCAGGCACCTCTCGTCACCTTGCTAATACCATCCCTACAGTGAAGCATGGTGGTGGCAGCATCATGTTGTGGGGATGTTTTTCAGCGGCAGGAACTAGGAGACTAGTCAGCATCGAGGGAAAGATGAATGGAGCAAAGTACAGAGAGATCCTTGATGTAAACCTGCTCCAGAGCGCTCAGGACCTCAGACTGGGGCGAAGGTTTACCTTTCAACATGACAACGACCCTAAGCACACAGCCAAGACAATGAAGGAGTGGCTTTGGGACAAGTTTGTGAATGTCCTTGAGTGGCCCAGCCAGAGCCCAGACTTGAACCCCATTGAACATCTCTGGAAAGACCTGAAAATAGCTGTGCAGTGACGCTTCCCATCTAACCTTACAGAGCTTGAGAGGATCTGCAGAGAAGAATGGGAGAAATACCCCAAATATAGGTGTGCCAAGCTTGTAGCTTCATACCCAAGAAGACTTGAGGCTGTAATCACTGCCAAGGGTGCCTCAACCAAGTACTGAGTAAAGGGTGTGAATACTTATGTACATGCAATATTTCAGTTTTTTATTTTTAATAAATTTGCAAAAATTTCTACAAAACCTATTTCGCTCTGTCATTATGGCGTATTGTGTGTAGCTTGATGAGAAAAAAAAAGGAATTTAATCCATTTTGGAATAAGGCTGTAACAAAACAAAATGTGGGGAAAGTGGAGGGGTGTGAATACTTTCCGGATGCACTGTACATGCAACCGTGGAGTGTACCATGTGTATGCAGGCTTCCCTTCCAACACTGCACCAGATGATTGCACCGATTAGCACACATTCAACCCAAGCAGGCAGATTTATCAATGAAGACTGGTTGGGAAGAAAACCCGCATATAAGTGGCACTCCGTGGTCTGGAATAGGCAGTATAAGCCCGTGTTAGTATTCGATGAAGGAAACTTAAAATTACACTTTTTTGTGTGTGTGAAAATCACGGCACCTGCTCCTGTTACACACTCCCTCACCATCCTCCCTCTCCGGCGCTGGGGCAGAGACTTTATGAATGGATGGGTGTGGCGGCGGACACGCTAATGAGCTGTCGTCACCGCGCTGTTTTCGTTTGTGTCTCCGGCCGGTCTGTGGAGGGGAGCAGAAGGGGACCGGAGACACCGGAGGACGAGAGGCAGGACGGATAGCAGCCGCTAATAACGACGACCCCCACCACCACCCACCCCACCGCCTCTCCAACAACCCGGCAGACCCTTCACCTCCGGACGATTTCACGAATTGGTGAGAAAGCGCATCTATCGCAGGCAACGCAGCCCAGTGAGTTGGACTGGGACGAGGGAGGGCGCGCGCGGGGGGGAAGGGGGTACACAAAAGGACTTGTTATTCATAATGTTTTCAAGAAAAAGAGAAGAGAGGGAAAAATATACACAACGGAGGTGACGAGAGAAGAGACGAAACGGTTGTCATTGTTTTACCATCAAATGTGCATGAAATCAACATTATATTGTGTCATCCGTATGATGGGAAATACATATCATCTAATATGAAATCAGTTACATTGTTACGAAGGATAGAATTGTAAACAAAGCTGTTTTATTTGGAGCAAGAGGAACAAAGAAAGTCGAGGCAGTGCTCCCTGGGGAAAAAAAAGAAGCTCCCTTTAAAGGTGTGTCAGAAACAACGAAAGGGGACGTGGAACAAAAAAAAAAAAACTCGCATCAGCACCAGAGCGGACAGTTCACCCCGGGGTAGACACACAGACAGACAGTCAGTCAGTCAGTCAGTCAGTCAGTCAGTCAGTCAGTCAGTCAGTCAGTCAGACAGACAGACAGACAGACAGACACACACACAGACACACAGACAGCACAATAGCCGGGCTTGTAAAAAAACAAGACCATGTCTGCGGATCTTGCAGTAATACGCAGCAGTCTTCGGGTACAGTTGCGTCCCCCCTGGCGTCCTTCGGCTCCGGTCGGGGTTGTTTTTCCTGTCAGTTAGCGCAGAGCACGCGCTTCAGAGGCGAGTCGGACGTCTGAGGACGTCGGCGTCTGGCGAGCGGCGCAACTGTAAAACAAATGACTTGCGATCAGACGCTGTCATCCGGAGGAATGCGCTCAAGTGATTGTGTGTGCGTGTGCGCGCGTGCGTGCATGCGTGCGCGCACGTGCGTGCGCGTTGTGCCTTTCAGTTCCACGGAGAAAGCGAGGAGACCACAGCGCTGACCAGAATATAAACTGAGGAGCAAGGCGTGAGCGACTCGACTCCGGCGGACGTCGACGGGAGTCCCGAACAAATTCTAGCGGGGTGGATGATTCTGAGAGGTAAGCCGATGCGAATTCTTCACGCTTTATTACGAAACTGGCTAACGGGGTAAAATAAAACACACTTTACCACAGATTGCACGTGGGTATGATTTTTTTAATTTTTATTTTACTGTTATTATAACGTTTGGGAAACTTGGGGTTTTGCTCTTCACTATTTTAAGCTCGTGATATAATTAAAACAGACGTGACGATTGACGTGTGGACATATCGTGTTTTATGAACTTCGCCCCGTCTGTCCGGTATGAAAACCATGTCAAATACAACTTGCTGTACACCACCGTGTCCGGTCGGGCACCTCGTTATCCAAACTCATTTGGCAAAGCACAGGCTAAATGGGATTTGATGGTTCCAAACTTCGGATTGAATGAATGGATTTGGATCGACAGCGCAGCCGAGTGAGAAACCCAACACTGATACCAAGTGTCGACGCGCAACGCCGGCGCCAAGTCGTACCTCGGAACCGCAGACGTCAGTGGGCTCCCCTACCCCATTCCTTCTCCCAGGGAGTTGAAACGAGGCGCTCGTATATCACACTTATGGATGGATTTCACACCAACGTCTAGATTCGTCAAACGGATCATCTCGTAGATGATGTAATGTTTGATCAGCTTGTCATCATGTGCATGCATAGCCATAATCTTGTTGTCCTGGCTGCAGAGCACCAAGGTCCTCACCAGACACCTGCTGCCTGGACCAGTAAATTGAAGATGAAGTGATCCTTCACTCAGTGGCCGCCTCTGTTAACTCGAACAAAGAGACAATGCTAAGCGACACAAAGGAAATGGGATGCAGGGACGCTCGGTATCTCTGTCAACTTGCTACAGAACCCTCCTTTACACACACACACACACACACACACACACACACACACACACACACACACACACACACACACACACATATATATTCCCCTATCAACTTTACTGACAAAAGTGTTAGATCTCTTCTGCCCCTTTCCATTACTTTTTCCTATTCTGTGCGACAAGAACAGATGGCGTGTGTGTGTGTGTGTGTGTGCGCGCGCGCGCGCGTGAGTGTGCGTGCGTGTGTGTGTGTGTTGGTGGGGGTGGGGATGGTCGAACAGAGTTGACATCAGTTCCTCTACTCTGTCCCACTCCACTGTGTTTTCCTACCAGCTGTGGAATTTGAACCATTCTTTCTTGGGCGAGGCCCGTCCCCCCGTCTGCTGCTGCTGCTGCTGCTCCATGGAGAATCTTGTGTGCAGAGGAGGAGGAGGAGGAGGAGGCTGGGAGTGTGTCTTGGTAACTGCTTTCCAGTGGGGTTGAACACCAGACATTTCTGGCTGCTGGATGGTGGGCGAGTGGGCCAGCTCTGTGCAGCTGGAAGCCATACGAAACGCTGTGTCTTTTTTGTGCGTTGAGCAATCTCTCTCTATCTCGCTCGCGCGCGCGCGCGCACACACACACACACGCACACACACATTCTTGCACACAGTTGTGTACAAGCAGACTGCTTTCGGTCCACACCTTTACTTAACTTAACCCAGATGACAAGAGGTTGGGGGATAAGTGAGGATTGTTTGTAAGTGTATGCATGAAAGGAGGGAGTAAACATGACCATACACATCCACAAACACACGCATGTGCACACGTACGTGCACGTGCACGTGCGCACATGCACACACATCCTTTTGTACCCACACGGGCATTTTTACCCATTAAAAATCACACAAAGACTCAGCGAGAGTCTTGTGAACAACAGTGTCTTCTCCTTACGCCACATGATGTTTGTCTACTTAAGTAAGTTTGTGAGAGAGGGAGAGGGAGAGGGAGAGGGAGAGGGAGAGGGAGGGGGTGAGAGAGAGAAACAACTGATTGTGTGGTGATGGTAATAGTACAGTTTGTCTTTTCTCTCTCTCTCTCTTTCTCTCTCTCTCTTTCTGGCTGCCTCTGCGGTTGTTTCTTAGACAGGGTGTCCGTGTGCAAAGAATGCGTATGCAGGCGCAGAAAGCAGAGGGGACAGACGGGAAACTCAAGGAAAGGGGAAAGTTGGCCTCCCGAGCAAGGAGAAGAGATGAGAGAGAGAAAAGGCAAAAGGAAGAGAAGCGAAGAGAAGATTACTGGAGGGCAAGAGAGGGGAGGTGCCGAGAAGCAAGAAGAGAGGGTTTGAAAATGGAAGGGGAGAGAGTGGGGAGCGGGGAGGAGGTGAGAGGGAGGAAAGGAGGAGTGCAGATCCTGAGGAAGAGGGAAGGGGTTTCAGCCGACGGGAAATACGAACAGCACGGGCGAAGGGGCAGACAAACGAGAGAGAGAGAGAGAATGTCAGGCGCTAGATCACTTACGACTTTAAAATATGATATGGCAGAGAATGAAAAGCTACTTAACCCTCTCTCACCACTGCTCTTTCTTCATCTATTTTGCCACGACTGAGTGGAAAAAGCCGTTATGAAAGTGTTGCCAGAGATGACAATAGAAACAGTTGTTGAAAACTCCCCCGCTTTCTCTGTTCAGGGTTGAGGGAACGTTTCCAAGAACCAGCATGCTCGTTTCTTTGGGAATTGAGCCCTCGCGTAAGGATCTCCCGAACATCTGTCGTAACTTCCTTTAGTGCTCTCTCTCTCTCTCTCTCTCTCTCTCTCTCTCTCTCTCTCTCTCTCTCTCTCTCTCTCTCTCTCTCTCTCATTGCATGCACCTATGCCTTTATCTGTACGTGTAACGACCACGGATGACTAGGCTAGCATCGGACGCTTTAGTTGTCCGGTTAGCGCAGCCGTCCGTGGTCTGGGATATCCGGGTTCGATTCGATCCCCGGCTACGGCAAGGAGAGGAGAGGAGAGCGGGTTGCGACATCGCGAGTGGCTCTTGTTAGATATAGGTTAGTGGATCCCGGCAGTTGTGGTAAAGTCCAGTGTAACGAATTCAGCCGGGAACCCGTCGCCGTAGCCGGGAATCGAACCCGGGTATCCCAGACCACGGGCAACTGCGCTAACCGGTCAACTAAAGGGTCCGACCCGTTAGCCAAGGGCTAGCGAGTCTACTCATCCTTGGTCGTTACACATGCAAAAGCACACAGAGTACAGAAGCCATATACATGCAGCGCTGTGGACACGCACACGCACGCACACGCGCGCACGCTCGCTCGTTTATACCCAGACAGTTGATGTGTGGCGTAACGTAATGTTGGCGTGTAGACGTGTAGAAAGGGAGGTGATATGCAGCCGGCGATGACAGAGCAGGGCAGAACTGGAGGGGAGAAAAGGGGATTGGAGAGAGGGAGAAGCGATAAGAGCCCTCTGTTTATCTCGGGGGAGGCTATCGTATTCTACCCTCACTTAGACAGCTCCAGACTGGGCTGAGGCCAGGGACAGTGAGGGTGTCCTGTCCAGAGATACAGGGTGACTGTGCAAGGACAGCTTGTTGCACAACCTCATTATCGACAGAATTTGAGGAAAGAGTTGGGAAGGTTTAAAAAGGTTTTTTTTTTTTTGGTCTTGCCAATGACTTTCACTCTCAACTCATCGATAAAATACATTGCAGCATTTACCCAGACCAGTGACCAGGGGGTTGCATAGCTATTAGTTGAAAAACTATCATGCTGCAAGCTTTTCATGGCCCAAGTTATACAATGAAGGCATCATGCACTTATTAGGTATGTCTTTCTGAAAACTTGAAGATTCACTTTATGTCAGCCAAACTGCATTCTCTCCCCTTTTCCCTGCCCCCGGCTGGGGTAAATCTGCACGGACACATTTTCCTCGTTGCATCGCTTCAGGTGACAGCTAGTCTTGAGCCTACGGTGGGACAGAGTCAGGGTTAGGCCCGGGGTCACCTAAAATTGCAAATATAGAAGTTGAGTATGGGAAAAGAAATACTTTGAATTTCTGCAGAAGATAAATACTGGGCTGATACACTGATAACAGTCCCGGAGGAATTCATTTCATCAGGGGCACTGAGGTTTTAAGCTGGGGGAAAAACAGATGTGTTAAGGCTCATGTTCTGAAAGAAATTTTTTTCTTCTCCTGCACAAAGTAATACACACATGCATAGTTTCTATTGACAATGGCAGTAAAATTTAACTTTTCTATTTTTTCTTAAGATAGAAGGACACTCACAGCTGTGTTAGCAGTTTGATATTACTTACAAAAGTTGTGTGTGGTGTGTGTGTGTGTGTGTGTGTGTGTGTGTGTGTGCGTGCTTAGGAAAAAAAGCGGGACCGTTTGGCAACAGTCAGAACCATAGGAACTGAAAGGAGTGCCTCAGGAGACTTGAACACTTCTCTGCATTGTGGGTCACATTTGTCTGTTTGTGGGCCTTTGTGTTGTTTCGTGGAATATGTAAGATGTATATAGGGTCGATATGTTTTTCCATCGTAATATATATACAGCGTGTTGTGATCAGTAGAGGCGGACTCAAACGCAGGCATAGACAATGGAATAAAGTAACGTAAAAGGGGTTTATTGTAGGAATAAAGGGGGATGAGGATGGCAGGCGAGACGGAAAGTGGAGAGGCGATGGTGGCTGGCACAGCTAGACTGAGCTGAATGGTGAATGACAGACGGATGAGGAAGTGAGCATGGCTGGCAGAGGATAGGTAAAGCAGGCGAGGCAGGGGAACCAGAAAGTAGTGATCCCGGAAGCACGAGGAGACACAGTCGATACAGGTAACGCAAACAAGACGAGGAGTAACTCTGGATATACAGTTGCAGAGCGGCCGAGAAGGAGAGACGACCACAGTCGATGGCGATGAACAGATGTGCTGTTGAGTTGATGGAAGGCAGGTGTGTAGGCTGGGCGGGTAAGGTGAATGAACCACCAATCAGGAGGGAGCTGGAGAGTGTCAGGGAAGAAAGCCACGCCCACACCACACTCACGCATGCATGCACGCACGCACCCGCTCTCTCTCACGCTCTCTCTCTCACACACACACACAGGGAAACAGGAGACATCGTAAAAAGGGAAACACAACTGGAGACGTGGCCGAGGCCGTGACAGACTTCTACCTATACAGTTTTTCGTGGGTGTGATTACGGGTGCATACTTTGTTATGTTTGCAACTTTGTGTATGTGATTTGATCCCTGAGTGTCTTTTTTTTTCAGCTGCTCTCGTTTGTGGCAGAAAGCTGATCCTTCTGGGTGAGATGACAGCACAGTCATATGATTGAGATTATGCCACTTGTGTGTGTGTGTGTGTGTGTGTGTGTGTGTGTGTGTGTGTGTGTGTGTGTGTGTGTGTGTGTGTGTGTGTGTGTACACACATTTGTGTGCTGGAGTCATAAGCAAGGCATGGCAAATTTATTTATACAGCACATTTCAGCATCAAGGCAATTCAAAGTGCTTTACATAAAACATAAAAGGCATTAAGAGAAGCAACATAAGGCAATAAAAAGGCATTTAAAAACAAATAAAAAGAGAGTAAAAGTTATAGTGTAGTGTAAGATAAAAACCAAAAGCTTCAAGTTTTATTTAATAAAAGGCAGTGGCAAAGAGGAAAGTCTTCAGCCTAGATTTAAAAGAACTGAGAGAGTTGTAGCAGACCTGCAGTTTTCTGGGAGTTTGTTCCAGATACGTGACGCACAAAAACTGAACGCTGCCTCTCCGTGTTTAGTTTGGACTCTAGGGACAGAAAGCAGACCTGTCCCAGATGGTCTGAGCAGTCTGGTTGGTTCATAGTGTAGAGTTAGATCAGAAATGTATTTTGGCCCCAAACCCTTCAGCGCTTTATAAACCAAGAGCAGAGTTTTAAAATCAATTCATTGACCAACAGGGAGCCAGTGTAGCGACCTCAGGACTGGAATGATGCAATCCACTCTTTGTTTTAGTCAGGACTCGAGCAGCAGTGCTCTGAACCAGCTGCAGCTATTTGATTGATTTTTTAGAAAGACCTGCAAAGACACCATTACAGTAGTTGAGTCGACTGAAGATAAATGCATGGACAAGTTTTTTCAAATTCTGCTGAGACATTAATCCTTTAATTCTTGATATATTCTTCAGGTGATATTAGGAGGACTTTGTAATTGTCTTAATGTGGCTATCTAAATTCAGATCTGAGTCCATGACTATACCAAGATATTTGGCTTGGTTTGTGGTTTTTAACATTACCAATTGTAGCCGAGTGCTGACGTTTAGTCGTTTTTCCTTGGCTCCAAAGACAATTACTTTGGTTTTATCTTTGTTTAATTGAAAATAATTCTGAGACATCCAATCATTGATTGGTTCAATGCACTTACTCAGTGCTTGTAACGGATTATAGTCCCCTGGTGATATGGTTATATAAATCTGTGTATTATTTGCATAATTATGATAACATATTTTGTTGTTTTCCATAATCTGGACTAGTGGGAGTATGTAGATGTTAAACAGAAGCGACCCCAGAATGGAACCTTGGGGAACTCCACAGGTAATTTTTGTATGCTTAGATTTGTAGTTACTTATAGACACAAAGTAGTGAGATCACGGATACAAGCGGCTGAAATGAGTTTCCTCCGTCAGGTGTCTGGGCTCAGCCTCAGAGATAGGGTGAGGAGCTCAGACATCCGGAGGGAGCTCGGAGTAGAGCCGCTGCTCCTTTGCGTCGAAAGGACCAGTTAAGGTGGTCCAGGTATCTGATAGGATGCCTCCTGGGCATTTTAATCATCCTAATCATCCTGATCCTTTGGAGGTTTTCCGGGCATGTCTAACTGGGAGGAGACCCCGGGGTAGACCCAGAACTTGCTGGAGGGACTACATGTCCAATCTGGCCTGGGAACGCCTTGGGATCCCCAGGAGAAACTGGAGGGCATTGCTGGGGAGAGGGACGTCTGGAGTGCCCTACTTAGCTTGCTCCCACCGTGACTTGACCCTGGAGAAGTGGCTGATGATGAGATGAGATGAGATGAGATGAGATGAGATGAGATGAGATGAGATGAGATGAGATGAGACAAAGTAGTCCCTGTCCTTTAAGTAGGATTCAAACCAGTTTAGTGCTGTGCCTGAAAGTCCCACCCAGTTTTCCAATTGGTCCAGTAATATGTTGTAGTCAACTGTGTCAAATGCAGCACTGAGATTCAATCATACCAGGACTGAGATTCTGCCAGTCTGTGTTTAAACAGATGTCATGAAAGACCTTAACAAGAGTAGTGTAAGTGCTGTGGTGTGCTCGAAATCCTGACTGGAAGACACTGAAACTGTTGTTTAGTGCCAAAAAGTTGTTGAGCTGTTGGAAAACACCTTTTTCAGTTATTTTACTCAGAAAGGTGAGGTTTGATATGGGCCTATAATTGTTCATTAATGAAATGTCTAGATTATTATTTTTTAAGAGTGGCTTGAGAGGGTGGCACGGTGGCCCAGTGGTTAGCACTGTCACCTCATAGCAAGAAGGTTCTGGGTTCGAACCCTGGGCTTGTCTAACCTTGGGGGGTGTCATCCTCTGTGTGGAGTTTGCATGTTCTCCCTGTGTCTGCATTAGGATTTCTCTGGGTGATCCGGTTTCCCCCACCATCAAAATAAACATAAGGTTTATACTCCTGTCTGTGCCCCTGACCAAGGCAATTGGAAAAAAACTGGAGTTGGTCCCCGGGCGCAGCATGAAAGCGGCAGCCCACTGCTCCTAGCTACACAGATCACAGCTGGGATGGGTTAATTTGCAGTAACTGAATTTCCTCAAGGGGATTAGAAACTTAAATTAAATTGATGACTGCAGTTTTCAGGGCGAAAAGACCTGAGAGAAGAGATGTGTTGACAATTTGTAGAAGATCTGAGGACATGCGATCAGAAACATTTTTGAAAAGTCTGTTGGCATAATAGCAAGGCAGCAGGAGGAGGATTTCAGATGTTGTATAATGTCCCCCAAGTTTTTTATGGTTGATGGGAGCAAATTGTGACATGCTATTCGAAATGATTTTAGGTGGACTTAAAGACAACACATGCCCTGTACCTAGTATGGAGGCACTGACTGCCTGTCTAATTTTCTGAATTTTGTCATTAGAGTCATAGACTGCATTTCACACCATACGAGGGTGTCATATTTTGTTCGATGTTTTGTGTGTGTGTGTGTGTGTGTGTGTGTGTGTGTGTGTGTGTTTGAGCATGTACGTCTGTGTGTGTTGTGGGATAGGATAATTGGTGTGTGGTTGTCTAGTTGTATGCAGCTTAAACTTTGGGTGTTGCCTGTATGACAAAGGTAGTTGACCAAGAAGACACCACACCCTTCTCATTTAAATGTCTTTAATTGACAAAATAGTCCCATAATCCCTACCGTTATGCTTTTTGCACTTCAAGGTAATCTCTAGTGTCTCTTTTTGTTAACCCTTCTCCCTGCTTGCCTGTCTGTGTGCATGCATGCCTCTCTTTCTGCAGTTTTTGTCTGTTTCACCTCTCTTCCTGCCTGCCTTCCTGTAATAACAGCTCACACCACACCCCATCACACAGCCTCAAGTGGCTGTAGCTTCCATTAAATCAGAATTAAAAAAAAACCCATTAGCACCTCTGCTGCCAGCAGTGATTGTGGGTCCATGAGAGAGAGACAGACAGACAGACAGACAGACAGACAGACAGACAGACAGACAGACAGACAGACAGACAGACAGACAGACAGACAGACAGACAGACAGAGACAGAGAGAAAGAGAGAGAGAGAGAGCCAGACAGACAGACAAGCAGAGAAAAAGACAAAGAGAGAGACAGAGAGAGAGAGAGAGACAGAGAGAGAGAGCTAGCCAGACAGACAGACAGACAGAGAAAAAGACAGAGAGAAAGAGAAACAGACAGACAGACAGACAGACAGACAGACAGACAGACAGAGATAGGGCGAGAGTGAGCCAGACAGACAGACAGACAGACAGAGAGACAAGCAGACAGACAGACAGACAGACAGACAGACAGACAGACAGATAAAGAGAGAGAGAGAGAGAGAGAGAGAGAGAGAGAGAGAGAGAGAGAGAGAGAGAGAGAGAGAGAGAGAGAGCCAGAAAGACAGACAGACAGACAGGCAGAGAAAAAGACAGAGAGAGAGACAGAGACAGAGCAACAGCTAGACAGACAGAGAGAGAGAAAGGGAAAGAGACGCAGAGAGAGAGAGAGAAACAGACAGAGACAGACAGACAGACAGAGAGAAAGAGAGAGAGACAGACAGACAGAGCGAGAGACAGAAAGAGAGAGAGAGAGAGAGTTTTGTGTTCTGTGTTTCTTTGTCAGCAACGTATTCAATATACATTTTTGGAAGAATGACACTGTTGTCCTTGTCTCACATTGGCCTATGCTCCTCCTAACTTCATTTTGGCGATGTGGTAGTGTGGGAGTTGCTGAGTGCTGCTTTGACCTGGTTGTGTTCAAATCAGATGGGGAACCACGGAGGGGTGTTTTATTTACTGTTTCATACAGGCTTTCATTAGTCTATGGTGAGCTTCATCTTTAATTCATTTTGGCATTGGATACATGTCAGTGGACCCCTACACCACACACGCACACATGCACACACACTGGATGAATGCACCCATACAGCTATGAACTCATGAACCCATATGTATGGAAGTACATGTAACCTAGAGGCAAATAAACACACTTAAAAACACACTATCTGTTTCATGCTTTCTCTTACTCTAATTGTGTCCCTTTTTCACTACAAAGATCCAGAAGCTTAAAACGGATCTGTAGTAATAGAAACGCCCAAGGGTGCGATTCCTGCTAATCAGGGCCAGACCAGTTTAAATGTTTGCAAAGCCACCCATGAAACCAAATGAGTTGTGACTTAAACATGTCTTTGTGTGTGTCATGCAATTGTGCTTACATGTGATTTGTTTGCGTGTGACGGTGCATTTGTTAAGGTGTTTCCCTTCATATCTATTTTTGCACATAGTGTTGGCTTAGCCCATGTAATCAGCCATTGGCCTTGTTCAAGAGGGCTACTGATCCTTACAGTTTGAGGAACGCTGATGCAACCTGACTGACATTTTTTTTGACCCAAGGTGTCAGATTATAGATGAAGGCTCTTTCATAATCCATCAGAAGATCATGGTCTTACTTCCGAGTTGTGAGAGTACACTGGTGCGCATTGGCTGCCACTTTTCCTCTCGAAATTTTAGATAATATTTGCTAGTTGGCGTTGCTCGTTGTTGATTTGATTTTAGGATTGTGCTTATTTATTTATTGCCTCCTGCTTGCTCTGTCTGCTTGCTGCGCACTAAGGATTATTTTGAGACCTGTCTGTTTTTCTGTGGACTCTACCTTCATTCAGACTAGTGAGGATGAGAACCATGTTGACGCTACCATTCTCCTTGACCTGTTTACTGGCTGAATAGTCATATGATTCTTCCCTTGAGTTCCTTTTTGGATGTTAACCTCTGATTTACCATGCTAACTAGCGGCATATCTTCACCATATGTTTTTTCCTGGATTGATCTCTGTTTTACCAGGACTTTGCTGTCTTGTATGGATTTGGATTTTACTCTATTCCTGGACCATTCACCAGGCTCTGTCTTGGGATTGCAATAGGACTCGGTTGGATGGATGGATGGATTGCATTTATATAGTGCTTTTCTAGGTGCAACAGCCACTCAAAGCGCTTGACTGTTTCAACATCACTCAGCATGTAAAATTTTCCACACATAGCAAAGGCCATGTTCTGGACCTTGTCTGCTTGACAGGTTTTGCTCCTTCCAACCTGCGTGGACTGCATGTTACTATCTCTTACCATCTTGTTCTCCTGTGTAATGTGGCTGTTCTCCTAACAAAGGTGCATCTAAAGTGGACCATTACATATAGAGACATTAAACCAGTCAGCACAGCTGATCTAGGAACTATGCTATGAACACAAAATAACCCAGATCCTCTTACTTCCTCAACTGAGAGGTTGGCGTCTTACTTTGACATACTCCTCTCCTACAGCCTTGACTCTGTTGCCCCTCTGAAAACTCGGACCATCTCTTTCCCTCTGTCTGCTCCTTCGTTTACCCCTGTGCTGCGCTCAAGGAAGTCCACTGGCCGCCAACTGGAGAGGCTTTATAAAAATTATTGTCTTCAAGTCAACTTGGAGGCCTACAAGGAACATGTCAAGGACTACAAGAATGCCATCTCCCAGGCTAAATCAGTTTATTTTACTAACCTCAGCCATAACAGCAAGGGAAATCCTGGATCCCTCTTCTCCACTATCACCAGGCTGTCGCACCCTGAATCCCATCCCCATCACTGGCTTTCTGTATACCTGCAATAAGTTTCTGGACTTTTTTCAGTCAAAAATCAAATCCATCTATCAGCAACTCCAATTATCCCCCACCATGCCCTCAGCTCAGGTTGTGACTAGCACTGCCCCCTCAACCCCCCTGCCAAACCGCAGTTTTCTCTCCTGTTGATGTAGCCCACACTGAAGAGCTGATTGCTATATCTAAAGCCACCAATTGCTCACTGGATCCAATGCCATCTTCCTTGGTCAAGGCTTGCCTACTTTCTCTGTGCCCTCTCGTGGTGAGCATTGTGAACTCCTCTGCTGGCTGGTGCTGCCCCCCCCCCTGCAGTCGCTCCCATCCTCAAGAAGCAAGGATTGGACCCTGATAACTCAGATAACTATAGGCCCATTTACAACTTCCCGTTTCTTGCTAAAATTCTGGAGTAGGCTGTTGCTTCCTAATTACAGTGTCACATGACTAATGATGACCTGTTTGAACCTCGCCAATCAGGTTTCTGGATCAAGCATAACATGGAGACGGCCCTTGTTAAAATCATTAATGACCTCCTCATTGCCGCGGATTCCCACCATTTTAATATCCTCATCCTCCTGGACCTCTCTGCTGCCTTCAACACCGTCTGTCACACCATTCCCATTGACTGCATGGAAACAGTTCTGGGTATTACTGGAACAGCAGTAGGTTGGTTCAGAGCCTACCTGACTGACTGGCAGCAGTACGTGTCACTCAAAATCCCCTCCGGCCCATGTTAACCAAGGTGTCCCTCAAGGTTCTGTGCTTGGTCCCCTGCTGTTCATCATATACATGCTACCCCTGGGCCAGATCATCTGAAAGCATGCTCTTAACTTCCATTGCTATGCTGATGACACACAGATTTATACCCACTCCAAACCCACCTCACAACACCCTCCCCCATCTCTGATCAGTTGTCTTAAGGACATCCAAAAACTGAATGACTTCAAACTGGATGACTTCAAACTTACTCAAGCTCATCAACAATAATACTGTGGTGATGGTGGTGGCTCTGAAGGCTCTGCTTAACAAAGTAGGTGACCTTGTTCTGTCCATTGGTGGCTGTACTATCTGCCCATCATCTGAGGTCAGGAATCAAGGTGTTGTATTTGACCCTACTCTATCCTTTGAGACCCACATCAAGTCTGTCAACAAATCTGCTTTCTTTCCCCTCTGTTAACATTTCCTGACTCCACCCATCCCTCAGAGACCCTGCAGCAAAGACCCTTATACAGGCTTTTTTTACATCTCGCCAGGACTACTGCAATGGCTTCCTATTTGGGGTGTCAGGCAAAGCCCTGGATAAGCTCCAGTATGTCCAGAACTCTGTGACCTGCGTTGTCACATAAACCAAACCCTGGAAATACATCACCCCTACACTGCACCACCTTCCCTAGCTCCTGTTAAATTCCACATTGACTTTAATAAGATGATGCTCCTCACCTACAAGGCCTTCCATAGCCTTGCCTCTCATACTTCTTCAACCTCCATCACATACATGCCCCTTCCCATAGTCTCTGTTCCACTGACTCTGGACTCCTCACCATTCCAAAAACTAGACTCTGTACCATGGGAGACCGGGCTTTCAATGTTGCTGCCCCCAAGCTCTGGAACCCCCCCCCCTGCAACCCACAGCTCAGACTCCATCACCACCTTCAAAAAAAGTCTCAAAACTGACTTGTTCAGGCTGGCTTTCCCCTTAGTGTAGCATGCTCCTTTACATATATTTTTACTATTCATAAATATAATATTCATAACTATTTTTTTAACATTGTGTTACTTTTTATCCTATTTTTTATTTATTTTTATCACTGTTATTTTATTGTTCTATATTACTGACCTATTCTTCAAACCTTTTTTCTTAGGTTGAGCCTGTATTTTTGCTGCTCTGCTCTTGAATAGTCGAATAGAATTTATAACAACTTTAATCGATGGTCAATTTTATCATCCGAAAATGCCACAAGTGTGATACAATAGGAATTGAAAGTGCATAGCACAAAAGTGTGACACAGTATAATTCATTGCCATGTACTATCCCAGAGAGCACCATTATTCATTGGGAGCAGTGGGCTGGAATGTGTGGTTGTCATCGCAGGTTGCGGTCCTTGCTCAGAAGTCTCACTGATACGTGAAAATAAGTGAGTAATGGTTTAACGCTGGATAAAGACAATGGGGCTCTTAGTGTAAATCAGCCATGGTCATCTGAGGACAGGGGATGCTTCAGTGTACATTCTGATGAATAAAATCTCTCTCACTCGCTTTCTCTTTCTCTCTCTCTCTCTCTCTCTCTCTCTCTCTCTCTCTCTCTCTCTCTCTCTCTCTCTCTCTCTCTCTCTCTCTCTCTCTCTCTCTCTCTCTCTCTCTCTCTCTCTCTCTCGCTCTCACATCAGGTTAATTCACTCTAATTTCAACATAAATATTTAATCCCTGTTATCAATACCATTACTATGTAATGCCATGATCCTAAGCCAGCTACTTAAGTCCATTTAAGTATCTCTCCACAGAAATAATTTCATGTAGAAATATTGACTACCGTATGTTTTTATATGGTAGCTATAATGACTTAGCTAATCACTGTTAATTTGCTTTTAATGCCCCTTGACACATAATATAGTAGCACAGTAACATGGCATAACCCCATAACATCCAAACTGGCTTGTTAGCCCACGTATAATGGATTACAGGGGGCTTTCTAGAACAAGTGTTTATAGCATGAATATTGCATTTTGAATATGGAGTGTCCTGGCATTGCACTTTGTTTTACTTGAGACTGAGTGACTGTTTTTCTCGAATGGCTTGGATGAGCTGAGTTCAGCAGTGATGTGCCATCCAGAAGAGCCTTCCAAAGCTCACCTGCCCTTTGCCCTTATTCAAATGATAAATGTGTGTGGGGACATGTTGCAGCCTAGCAGGTGAATGACACGTGGTCACAGTGTGCAGTTACCATCATTGGCCCATTGGCAGCACATGGCCTCAGTGCAGCAGTTCGGAAATAACAGGACACCGCCATAGATTTTTCCATCCCACTATTTTAGGATGCATGCTCTACTGAGTGTGCACAATATAACAGACCTGGACAGAAAATGTGTGTGTGTGTGTGTGTGTGTGTGTGTGTGTGTGTGTGTGTGTGTGTGTGTGTGTGTGTGTGTGTGTGTGGGTTTGTTTGTGCGTACTTACCAAAGACATTCTTGAGGTTGGACTCATTTGTTGCATTTGGACTTAATTGTTTAGATTTGAATGGATCTAAACAGTATGCATGCTGCTGAATTTGTGGGTAGGGTTGTGTTTATACAAGCACAATGCAATAAAAGGAATACTAACAGAGAAGTACAAAAAACAGACAAACAACATGAAGGCTATTTGGAGTAATCACAACAAAGGCCCTTCCTGTTATGCAGTGGAAATATAGACAGCCTCTGTCTTTTTCAACCCTCCCCTTATTTCCCCCCCATTTAATCTGTCTTTTTTGCTGCAGTGTGCTCAAAAGCCTTGAGACTATCATACAGAGTGTACTAAATCTGTGTACCGAGCGTGCACACTGTGATCTCGGCAGGGCTGCAGCTCTGCTTCTCTGTGCCAGACTGAAGTCCAGAGGTGTTTGGCTTGGCCTGGCTCTCTGTTTGATCAGGCTGTTTCTGGAATACTGGCTGAACTATGCTGAGGCCAGATCGCATCCCCCTCTTCACTATGTTCCACCCCCACCCCCACCCCCATCCACAATATATGTACCTTTTCCCATACTGTTCTTTAATGCTGATTTACCATTTTCTGTGTTTCATACAAATATTTATCTAAATATGGAAAAAAATAAACACAACCTAGGGCCTTTTTGTCTTGTCTGTGTCTAATGTCCTCTTGCACCAGTAACAGGTCAAATGGGAACAGGAATCAGATTTTGCGACTCACATTCATTCTCTGTGTTGTCCATTCCCAGCCCCAGTCCAAGGTTTGTTCTGACACGTACTTGCCAGAGTGTTAGAGTTGCAGAAGATCTGTCTGAGGTTCAGACAGGTTACCAACACTCCCAACACCACCACAAGTAGCAATGTGGTGTGAATTGTTAGTAGCTGGGTGCATGTAAGAAGGTAAAGGCTATTTTTGACCCATCATAGGACCGAGTGGACGTTCAGTCAATGGATATTGACTGGACATTTGATGTACATTGTGCCTTTTTGTTTCCATCCCTACCAACTCCCCAAACATTGATCTGCCAGTACCAATGATGGGTTCATCAACAAGGTTATGAAAAGGATCGTCGCAACATGCATGCATGCGTTGCAACATAGAGCAATGTTGGGAATGTTGAGAACCTGTCTGAACTTCCTGATGGCTAAGATCTTCTCTGCACGGGACACTTTTTTTTGGGGGGGGTCTCCCTTTTTCTCCCCAATTATACTTGGCCAACTACCCCACCCTCCGAGCCGTCCCGGTCGCTGTTCCACCCCCTCTGCTGATCCGGGCAGGGCCGCAGACTACCACATGCCTCCTCCAATACATGTGGAGTCGCCAGCCGCTTCTTTTCACCTGACAGTGAGAAATTTCACCAGGGGGACGTAGCGTGTGGGAGGATCACGCTATTCCCCCCAGTTCCCCCTCCCCCCTGAACAGGCGCCCCCGACCAACCAGAGGAGGCTCTAGTGCAGCGACCAGGACACATACCCACATCCGGCTTCCCACTCGCAGACATGGCCAATTGTGTCTGTAGGGACGCCCGACCAAGCCGAAGGTAACATGAGGACTCGAACTGGCGATCCCTGTGTTGGTAGGCAACGGAATAGACCACTAGGCTACCCGGATGCCCCAAGAGCATGACTTCAGTCAGCTTGTTTGGCAAGTTGAGTAGACCTCTCTTGTGTAGAGCAGAAATAAGTAAAAATTCAATTTCCCTCATGTAACTTTTTCTTATTCTGTCCAGCAATAATTTATTATGAAGCATAAAACAGAACCTTTTCCAAGAATATCTGAATATAGCTCAGAATAAGCTCTCCTCCCTGATCCTTCTGGATGGGTTGCCTAAAAGATGTATCAAAAGAGGAAAATAGGAATTAAATCAATTTCACACTCTCACTGAACCCCTGGTGTGTTAGAAGAGTTAGCTTTGCAAATCTAATAGAAAGTGCCATAGAGGACATGTGCAGTGGATTACAGTTGTTAAACTTGCTCAGTTAACAACACGGTCCAGAGGTTTGACATTAATATGCCCTCTGCAGTGGCATCACTTTTAGAAAATTTCTATCATGCATCTATTGTTTCTATGCTTATTTCTAGGTGCACTGCAGTGTCTGTCAACCTTTTTTTTTTTTACTGGATTTTTATTGACATTTCATTTTCTGTACCCTCGCAACCAAAAAGAGAGCCTTTAAATTCTCTTTTAAAGAAGTTGTCTCAGAAACAGAGCAGTAAAACAGTAATACATCGCTGCATTTTACACCCGCAGCAAGAAGTGGGATTGATTTGTTTAGTATAAATATACCTGTAAATGGAGCTCTAACGTAAATACGGCGTGTGAAGAGAGGTTTGCTTTTCCCACATCTGGCTGACCTACATTTCATGCAAGTCAGCAGCACCATGGCACCCTGATTACTACTGGTCCCACCTGAACGAGTTCCCACTGTACAGTCTTGAACTGCTTTTCATATTGACTTTCAAGTCCTCATCTTTTAGTCCTAGTTCTGATCCAGCCCTGACCCTATCTCTGTGCTAGCCTCATCTTTTTACTTAACTCCATCTCCATGGAGACATCCGGATAGCCTAGCAGTCTACTCCATTGCCTACCAACACAGGGATCGCCGGTTTGAATCCCTGTGTTATCCCTGGGCGTCCCTACAGACACAATTGGCCGTGTCTGCAGGTGGGAAGCCAGATGTGGGTATGTGTCCTGGTCGCTGCACTAGCGCCTCCTCTGGTTGGTCAGGGCACCTGTTCGGGAGGGAGGGGGAACTGGGGGGAATAGCATGATCATCCCACGTGCTATGTCCCCCTGGCGAAACTCCTCACTGTCAGGTGAAAAGAAGCAGATGACGACGCCACATGTATCGGAGGAGGAACATGGTAGTCTGCAGCCCTCCCCGGCTCGGCAGAGGGGGTGGAGCAGTGACCGGGATGGCTCGGAAGAGTGGGGTAATTAGCCGGATACAATTTGGGGATAAAAGGGGGGGGACTCCATCTCCATGTCCACACCTATTTGTGTCTCATCCGCCATCCCCAACTCTGTTCCTAGTCAACGCTGTCGGCCTAAACCCAGCCCCATCCATCCCCGGCAGTTGTAGGAGTCTCTGCTGTGCAGGGCTCTGAACCCCAAGGTCATTATGGTCATCTTTACTGGTCCTAATACATTAACATCACTGTTTAGCACACTTGTCCGTGTACAAGATGAGTTTTGTCAACAGTGATCCAGAGAGAATAGCTGTTTGGTGACACCACATATCTCTCGTGATATTCTGAGTGTTATGTTTTTTTCCCCATTCTCCATTCGCTTCCCTTGTTTCTGAACGATATGCAAGAACCGTGCTTCTCATATATGCACTGGTACAGATTGCCAGATGTAATTACTTTCAAGATTTTGATTTGGGTTTTAGTTTTAAGTGGTGATACTCTTTTGGTAAAATGCAATATCCCTTTAAGGGCCTGGAACAGCAGCTGAGGAGAGCCTTAATGAGATTAGCCCCGCCACTTGACAACCACAGTTTTATTGGCACTTCCACTAACCTCTGTGTTTCTTTCCAACAGAGAAAGGATAAGTGTGTGTCAGTGTGTGAGTGTGTGTGTGTGTGTGTGTGTGTGTGTGTGTGTGTGTGTGTGTGTGTGTGTGTGTGTGTATGTGTGTGCACACTTGCACCTCTGAGTGGTCTTTGATTTCACTATCGATTATCCAGGCATGCATACCTATACACATTTTTTGTACATATGCACAAAAAAAAAGAAGAAAAGGTGCATGGGTTTGTTTGCGTGTGTGCATTTGTTGTGTCCTTTTATGTGCTCCTGCATAAGCGCTGTCTGAAACAAGACATACCGGAGCAAACTCTGTCGCCTCAGGTCAGAATGCAAAGAGTCGCTTTGGTCACAGCGAGTCGATTCGTCGCGAGCATACGTGCAGTTTGTCTTTATCAAAGCAGATTTGTGCCACTCAAGAATTTAGAGCGTCCACTCAACCCTTTAACCTCTGCTGCTCTCCCCATATATCTGCTGGCCGTCTCACCTCACACCGGGATTCGGAGGACACGGGCTTGTTGTTGTTGCAAGAAACAATTTCAACGCACTAAAGTGAGAAGACGAAATAAGTTCAGTGAGCAAACCGGCCGTGGAACCGGAGGAATCTCTCACCAGAATGTTTCCTACTTAGGGAGGTGGTTTATTAGCTGGCGTTGAACCCAGGCATGGCCCTTGCTCTGGACAGCTACATAGCCATGGCTGGGTTGGGCATTGGCATGGACGTGGGCATGGGTTGTGAAAGAGGTCCTAGTTGCGGCAGGGGTGTGCCAGATGCCACATGACTTTAAATGGAGATCTCGGCAGTCTGAGGACAGCGCGTGAAGGGGAGGAAAGGACAGGCGCTGCGTCGCACCTATTCATCCCAGGCACTGCTTGGCAAAATCCAGGCACCGTGCCGGGCAGCATTTAAGGTAGCATTAATCAGTGGTCTGGCTTTGCTCATGCAGATAGGACGCAGTTGAACAAAATGCATGCTGTCTACCAGCCCCATCCCCCCCCCCCCGACACACAAACCCAGCACCGCCAACGCGCTTCGTCCCACCTTTTCCGCTTCGCTGTCCCTCTCAACCCGCACCCCTTCCCTCCATTCTTTTGTCCATTTACACCCCAATCCATCCCCCGTCTCCGCCTAGACTTTACCGCATGGACCCAAACCATTCTCTGCCTCCGCCCACTTTATTCCCTCAGCCACTTTACATTCCTTGCATGCTCCACTGCCCCTCATCACCAGTACCGACTTGACCCGACCGCCCATCAGTGTTATGAACTCCGCTTTTACCTGAGGCGAAAAACTCAATTATGACAGGTAAGTCAATCTGACATGTGTTCTTTCAGTAAGGTCATGCAGTGGTTTCTTCCTCATTGAAGCTGTCTTTTGTGACAGGCAGGGGATTATATAAAAATGGTATATCACTACAGGGCAGTTAGCAAAGAACCTTAATGATTTATCACTTCTGCAGCTCTGCACTAGCAAGCTGCCGCTTCCGTAGCTCACTGTTTATTTTCCCTGTAAAGAGCAATGGACAGATATGTCTTCATTAGGGTGTAATGAGGGGACAACAGCTGGCCACACACATGCTAACCCGCCAACTGACCGTTGATAAGACAATCCACTGCTATCTTCACCAGTAAACATTATTCCTGGCCTCTGAGCCCCCCCCCCCATCTCTCTCTCCCCCTCTATCTATCCATTTCACTCTCTTCATCTGGCACTATCTCACGCTTTCCTTTCTGGTCTCTTCCTTCTCTTCCTGTGCTCTGTACGAGGCCTCACCTAGCTTTGGATGTTTTCCCCCTTAAACTCACAGTCCGCTAGCGTGCCCATCGACGAATAGACTGGCTATTGTAAAAACGCACTCTTTTCCATGCCAGGA